>NC_137129.1:41153746-41283746 GCF_949319135.1 Squalius cephalus | reverse complement strand
ATAAAAGTGCATTGCACACGTTGATGGATATAGATTCCCATACAAAGTATGGATAATTCATAATAATTTTCCTTTGCAGTTGATTAATTCTTGGCAAGCATTTCAGAGCGAAGCCCGTTCTGGAGTCCTGCGTGTCGCGAGCGCCCGACTCGCCTTTTCATATTTCATGAGCGCAGGAAAGACGTGCGACAGTTTTCCCCATTGTGATGGTGATTTCCCCTTTTCTCTTTAATCCCGACAAACCAGATTATGAATGGTGCGCTCCTCTCCGCGAGGAAACGGGAATTTAAATAGGCCCTACGATTCATGGTGCCATTTCTCCCTCATCTCCCTGAAGGAGCAGCAGGTTTTTTCAGGAATTAATTAGCTGGATTTGTATGAAAATAGGTTTGGCGTGACATCTGGTCTGGTTGTAAGTGCTAAGTGCTAATGAGGCCTATTCAGAGGATTTGCATCTGTTGACTGCGTCTGGCAGAGCCGAGGATCCTGTGACCCGGTGTCCTCTCTCCAAGGAGACACGAGATCTCCTGACAAGGGCTTGAGTTCAGATCCTCTTCACTTTCTGAGGAGAATGAATCATTAAAACCATTAAGAAGGAGCATGTGGATATTTCACATAACACAATCAGCAAATATTGAAACGCTGAGTGTTGAATTGAAGTGCGGCGGCCTGACTGTCGATTAAACTTCCTGCCCTTAATACTGAAGAAATAATTCAGCAAAAATGAACATTTTGTAATCATTTACTCATTTTCTTTGAGATGTCAGGCTGAATGTCTGAACAACTTTTTCAATATAAGGGAATTGGATGGTGATTTGTTCTGCTAAACTCTAAAAAGAACAAATGTCATAAACGTGCACATTATTTTAAGTCACACAAAATGCAAATCTAGATAGACACATAGACGTTAATAATTAGAATATATTCAACAAAAAATGACATGTATCTGGGATAATAAAGCTGTATTGCATTAAAAAGTGATGTTTGTGACTGAGCGGTTGCTGTGAACTCCAGAAAACCCCAGAGGTGTGATGACGCCTCAAAGAACCTCAACCTGCCCTCATTTCCACTGGTTAAACCAGTTTACCACATCTGACTGCAGCTTAACCAGGAGAAAACACTGACCTTATGACCTCAAACATGTGCTTGCATTCAGACGTCGAGGATTGCAAAAATAACTCATTCTTACATTCAGATTAGCCAGAGTTCACCGGTACATGGTGGATTTCTACAAAACATTATGTTTCTGTAAGCTTTTGTTTGTTGAACAAAAGCGGAAGAATTGAGCTGAGAAACGGCAGCGCACACTGGGACATAAATAGATGGCGTGCACATCCTTATTCAAGGTGAACGGCGCAGAGTGGAATCTGTACAGTTAGCTCAGCATTTTCACTCACAGAATCATTTATCAAGGAGAAAAGACGCTCCGCAGCGCTCCATATGTAAACGCTCGTCAGCATGACCCACTCCAGGAGATTTACAGATCTGGATTAGGATATTATTATTGCGTTCACGCATGCTGTCAGGATACAGTTGTTTGTGCAAAGACAATCTGCCTACCAACACATTTCACTTACTTGCACATACACCCACAGTGCTCTCTGTTTAGGGTTAGTTGGCCTGCTGGTTCAGCCTGAGATGTACCCAAAACCCTCCTAAAACCGCCAAACAAGACCAGAAAACCACAATAGGCTGTTTTTGTTTTGTATTTTTATTGAGCTCTAGACTTTTTGGACATGAACAGCTACTCCGAATACCCTAGCAACATCTTAACAAGTGCACGGCAACACCCTGTCAACCTGTGATAACATGCATGCACAACAAAACTTGGGGATGGGCGGTTTTGATTCAGGCTAGAAAGTATCTACCTAGCAACCACATAGCAACACCCTAGTAACCACTCACAACATCCAAGTATGCTAGGTAGGCAACTACCTAGCAATCACACAGAAAACACCTAGAACACTCTAGATACCAGCAAGAAATGCAACTACCAAGAACACCTAGCAACCTGGTAACCTTCAACAACACCCTAACAAAACTGTCTAGTACATTTTAGCAACTACTCAGAACACTGCATAGCAACGCCTTGGCAACCACCCACATGTGTCCTGGCACCACAAAACTCGGGATTGGTTGTTTTGAATTAAGCCAATGAGAAACTACCTAGCAACCACCCAGAAGACCCTAGCAACGCCTTAACAACGACCCGGAAAACGCTTAAAACACCCTAGATACCACCAAGAAATGCCCTAAAAAATGCACAGCAACACCCTGGCAACCTTCCACAACACCCTAACAAAACTGTCTAGTACATTCTAGCAACTACTCAGAACACTGCATAGCAACGCCTTAGCAACCACTCACATGTATCCTGGAACCACAAAAAAAGAAAAAACTTTTGAATTGGTCCAGTAAGAAACAATCCAACAACCACCCAGAAGACCCTAGCAACGCCTTAACAACGACCAGGAAAACGCTTAAACACCCTAGATACCACCAAGGAATGCCCTAAAAAATGCACAGCAACACCCTAACAAAACTGTCTAGTACATTCTAGCAACTACTCAGAACACTGCATAGCAACGCCTTAGCAACCACTCACATGTATTCTGGAACCACACACAAAAAAAAAACCTCAGCATTGGCACTTTTGAATTGGTCCAGTAAGAAACAATCCAACAACCACCCAGAAGAACCTAGCAAGTGCTTAGCAGCATGTTTGAGGTTTCTTTTATTTAACCCCAATGTAGGGATGCTGATCTCTCTCTCTTCACTACAATAAAACTGATTTACACACTCGCAGCTGCTGAGATCATAGAAGCTTTGTGCTGTAATCTACGTGAAACACGGGAACACACACACACATTGTGAAGCGCCGTGTGTCAGATAATAAAACCGTGCCTTGCGGCCTCACTGAATTCAGCCCTCATCTCTCTGCCTCTCTCACATTGGCTGTATATCTCTATCTGTGTGTGAGTTTAAAATACACTCTAATGATAGTCATGGAAACAATAACACACAGATTGCACAAAAAACACCTGAAATGCACACACACCGAGACACTGATCTTAGTTTCATCTAAATATGAAATGTGTCATACCTTAAAAGGAACAGATCGTATAACTTCAGCAGACAAACATGTCAAAATGACTATTTTTATGCTCATTCTCAGTCTTTTTTGCATAAAGATTCTCTAAAATTTCTCCAAGCAATTATGTTTACGGGTTTGCAACAACATGAGGGCACGTAAAGAAGAACTTTCATGTTTATGCAAACGGTTCCTTTAAAGTGAACATGAAACGCTGTTCGAAATTGATTTTACTTCCTTAATGAGAACGAAAAGATGCAGGACAGGACTTGATTTTATCCATTGGGAATTGATTGGATGGTGGAAATCAGTGTTCAATAGGAGGCTGTCTGGAACATGAAGGCTAAAAGAGCGAATCCCAATGGAAATGTTTCATTTTCACATCATCATTAATGCCATTACCTACAACAGCAGCCTAAAACAATTGTCCCCCTGTGGTGAAAATCCAGATTTTAATGTTGTTTATATGTCTATGTGGTGTTTTTAATATGCTTTAAGACAAGCCATGTGTAAATTCAAGTCAAGTCAAACACCATTGCTGAGTATTTTCTCCTTAAAACTGCAGTGAACCAAAGACAGTCTCAAAAACACGCTTTGAAATCACAAACTACCTTGTAACCAATCAGATCAATGTGTGATCGTCAAGGAGTGGATCTCTGAGCTGAGTGAGTGAGTGGAGGCGGGGATCATTTGCATATTCATAGAACCACAAATACTAAATGAGGCAAGGGTCTAGAGTTACATTCAAAATATTTTAAGCCCTGACGAATGTTTTTTCAAGGAATTTTTGTTTTTAAAATACGTCATTTTGGTGATCAAAGATGAGCTTTAGGGGATAGGGGGGACTTTAAAGGTACACTGTGTAGGAATTTTCATCTAGCAATGAAATGGTATTTTGCATTCAAACGAATAGTGCTCTCTAGCGCCTCGCTTTTTCAAAAGTGTGTTGCAACTACGGTAGCCGTTATGTACCAAGAAGCTATGACAACATGTCTTCCAATAGCACTTCATCGGTTTAACTATGCATGTTCTACTGTTATGCTGCCTATATAATGAATTACACAACCAAGCAATGAAAAAAAGCTTGTAATTTAGAGTTTTTAGACCATAACATTGACTTACCTGTCGAGAAGAAAGCAGGTACCTTCAGCGTCCCTCTCAAAGTCTTTCTCCTTCATTAGCTCTTTCCACCTGGGAAAAGCTATCCCGATATTTACCCTCGGTTTTTGAATTCGCCGGTCACGTTTCAGTGACAAGCGCCTCTCAATGATCTCCTTGTCTGTTTCAGCTGGTTTCAGTCACATGACGCTGGCTCTGAACGCGGAAACGTGTTGAGGTAGGCTAGTGCTTTTTGTCCCTCTCTGCTATTATAGTTTTCAAAATGGCGGAATGACATGGACTTACCTGTCCAATGTAAATAAAGACAAGAAATTCTTCGCTTACGAGGATAAGTCAGATCATTGGCAGAGGTAATTTTACACCAATGAGGACATATTTATAAAATAAAGACATTGATTTAGCTAATAAAATACTTAAAAAAAAAACTACACAGTGTACCTTTAACAGCTGTTAATCTGTTAATATTATTTTTTTTTGGAGTAGCGTGCTGATGAATCCATCACAATAAAACCGAGACACAATCAATTTTGATTTTACATGTTTACAATAAATAACTGATTTCGGTTCATCTAACTAATTCATCGCCATGTTGTATAACACTGTGCTTTATGGCAGGTGTGTGTTCTGTCAGCTTCCATTTCACTGGCTGTTGTTGTTGTACGGCGAGTGGAGTTGCATGTTTATCCTCCCCGAGGACCTCCGCTGTTCTCAGTCTGTGGCCTAGATACAGATCGACGGTGTGTTTTCTTACACCGCTGCCTCGGTCCTGCAAAACACGTCATTCTCGCCGGGCTCTCAGCGACTGTCCTCACACTCGCTCTCCGCTGGTTTAAGTCGTTAGCACGTTATTCACCCTCCACCTGACAGCAGCAACAGAGTCTGTGTGTTCGCAGTCACACACACCGCTGTTCACAGCGAGTTTCCTCCACAGGTCGCCTCCATTCGCTCCACATGTGTTAAAGCAACAGGGATGCGCGTTAACACGTTATCCTGCTGACTGACAACGAGAAGAGAAGAGACGACTGTGATCCAACAACAGTGTGTGAGGAGAGAAAACAAGGGGATGAAACAGAGGGACAGAGAACGAACACGGAGGTATAATGATTCAGGAAGTAAATAAGTAGCTAGTACAATTAGCCTACACAATGTTTTGGTAACACTATAGTTTAGGGGCAAATTCTCACTATTACCTAGTTGTTTTTAGCATACATATTACTAGGATATTGGCTGTTTATTAGTATTTATAAAGCACATATCAATGCCTTATTCTGCACTTAACATCTACCTTACTAACTATTAATTAGGGTTTATTGAGGCTAAAGTAGTAGTTAAAAGTGAGAATTGGACCCTAATCTAAAGTGTGACCCGTTTTTTTATTTAATTAAAAAATACATTTCAGAAAAACAATTTGAGTAAAATGTTTGATTGAAAAACATGATTACAGATCATGATCAGCATCATTAATACACTTTTAAATATAGAAATAAATCAACAATAATAGACCTAAAATAGTGTTGTTTAATTCTACACTACCATTTAAAAGTTTGGGGTCAGATTTTTTTTATGTTTTTGAAATAAGTCTCTTCTGCTCACCAAAGCTGCATTTATTTCATTAAAAATGCAATAAAAACAGTAAAATTGTGAAATATTATTGCCGTTTAAAATAGCTGTTTTCTATGTGAATATATTGTAAAGTGTAATTTATTCCTGCGATCAAAGCTGAATTTTCAGCATCATTACTCCAGTCTTCAGTGTCACATGATCCTTCAGAAATCATTCTAATATGATGATTTGATGATCAAGAAACATTTATGATTAATGTCAGTGTTGAAAACAGCTGTGCTGCTCTAGATTTCAGTTTAAAATTTATTTCTAGGTTTAACTTGTGAAAAAAAAAAAAAACTTTCTAGAAACTATTGCTCTCAGACTTTTGGATCCCACAGTAAACGAACTGTAACAGCAGGCAATAGCCTGTATTCAGCCGGCGTTTCCAGTCCCAGTCCATCCTTGGAAAGAATAAAGAGAAAGAGAATGAAAAATGAAAACCAGGAGAATAGCAGTGCTCCCACACACAGCTGGATAAACAGATCAACAAAACGCTGATGCAACTCCTTCTGTCTTCTTCCACACGGCCCTTCTCATCTCGTTATTAAGGTCACGCTTGTTTTTTATAATTCTTTTTTGGTTGGAGGAGGAGTGAAACCTCAAGTTTCAGGAGCAAAACTAATTATCTGTGGCCTGTAAGGAGCGGCGTGGAGGTGCGAGTGGGAAGATCGGATCACGCCACTGGATTGGATGTGGAGCGGCAGCTGATTGGTCCTTCAGGTTTAATACACTCGCTTCGGTTGTTCTCGACAGGGGAGTTTCCAGATGGATCCAGGTGTTGGCAGCTTTTGATGGCGGCCCGTCGGGATTGGACGATCTGGGGGTCACGTGACCTCCAGCCTGAACAACTTGTGTTTGTGTTAAAAATGTGCTGTAACAGGCGTTTGAGGGCTTAGTCATGCTGCGCTGCTTCTGACGCGGCTCTTTATCCCTGACGCGCCGCATGCATACAAACACACCTCACACACACTCAGACTGCCAGCCTCACACTTCACTCGCTTCTGCAGTCAAACCACACACACCTTGATATTCTTCAACCTCATTTACACTGTAAGGCCTGATGAATAGACGGGATATGGTGACGTCTGTTTACATTTAATAAGAGACTGCGTTTACTCTGCCAAGACACTAAACTACTCTGCTATCATTAGTTAGCATTTTTTTCATTATAGCTTTCATAAGGGTTTAGGGTGATTTTTGTATGAGAAACACATTATTTTGGACAAAATTGATTTTATAATGAAACTGGAAATGAAAAAGTCATTCCACATTGTCCTCCTTTTGTGTTTAAAAATGTAATAGAAAATTTAGTAAAACTAGATATTAGATACTAGATGTTATATATACTGTATATATTTATACACACACACATGCATATACACACACTATTTTTAATTGATATAAAAGTGTAATTAAATAATTATATATATGTATGTGTGTATATATTTATATATACACTCACCTAAAGGATTATTAGGAACACCATACTAATACTGTGTTTGACCCTCTTTCGCCTTCAGAACTGCCTTAATTCTACGTGGCATTGATTCAACAAGGTGCTGAAAGCATTCTTTAGAAATGTTGGCCCATATTGATATGATAGCATCTTGCAGTTGATGGAGATTTGTGGGATGCACATCCAGGGCACAAAGCTCCCGTTCCACCACATCCCAAAGATGCTCTATTGGGTTGAGATCTGGTGACTGTGGGGGCTATTTTAGAACAGTGAACTCATTGTCATGTTCAAGAAACCAATTTGAAATGATTCAAGCTTTGTGACATGGTGCATTATCTTGCTGGAAGTAGCCATCAGAGGATGGGTACATGGTGGTCATAAAGGGATGGACATGGTCAGAAACAATGCTCAAGTAGGCCGTGGCATTTAAACGATGCCCAATTGGCACTAAGGGGCCTAAAGTGTGCCAAGAAAACATCCCCCACACCATTACACCACCACCACCAGCCTGCACAGTGGTAACAAGGCATGATGGATCCATGTTCTCATTCTGTTTACGCCAAATTCTGACTCTACCATCTGAATGTCTCAACAGAAATCGAGACTCATCAGACCAGGCAACATTTTTCCAGTCTTCAACTGTCCAATTTTGGTGAGCTCGTGCAAATTGTAGCCTCTTTTTCCTATTTGTAGTGGAGATGAGTGGTACCCGGTGGGGTCTTCTGCTGTTGTAGCCCATCCGCCTCAAGGTTGTGCGTGTTGTGGCTTCACAAATGCTTTGCTGCATACCTCGGTTGTAACGAGTGGTTATTTCAGTCAAAGTTGCTCTTCTATCAGCTTGAATCAGTCGGCCCATTCTCCTCTGACCTCTAGCATCAACAAGGCATTTTCGCCCACAGGACTGCCGCATACTGGATGTTTTTCCCTTTTCACACCATTCTTTGTAAACCCTAGAAATGGTTGTGCGTGAAAATCCCAGTAACTGAGCAGATTGTGAAATACTCAGACCGGCCCGTCTGGCACCAACAACCATGCCACGCTCAAAATTGCTTAAATCACCTTTCTTTCCCATTCTGACATTCAGTTTGGAGTTCAGGAGATTGTCTTGACCAGGACCACACCCCTAAATGCATTGAAGCAACTGCCATGTGATGGGTTGATTAGATCATTGCATTAATGAGAAATTGAACAGGTGTTCCTAATAATCCTTTAGGTGAGTGTATATATATATATATATATATATATATATATATATATATATATATATATATACACACACACACGCATATACAAACACACACTTTTTTATAAAAATGTAATTAAACAAATATATATATATATTGTTATTTAAATTAATTTATATATTATACATTTAAATGCATTAAAATATTTAAGAAGAAATACAAAATAATAATTTAAAAATATTAATAATAATTAATAATTGGTTGACAGTGTAAATGCGGCCTTATACCAATTTACAGTGACATTCATCATCCACATGCATATGATTGTTTTTTATTATTATTATTGCTCTGCTGTTCTTGGTTTAATCGAAACAGACCCCACTTCCTTCCTAATACACTTGTCTTATTGTGAACAATTCATTATTGCATGTAAAGTCATGTTTGTCTTCATAATCTTTCATCAAATTGTAACAGCTTGCCTCACCCCTGAAATGCCTTTCTTTGTCAGCTGACAACACAAATCACTCTTTCAATCCCTCAACTTCAGTTTTTTATGATCCATTCAATTCCTGATGTATAAAGTCAAGTCCTTCTCTACATATTTCACTCTGCAATATCACAGATATAAGCGTTCACATCACGTTACGCAAGTAAAACAGGTGTTAGGTGTTGCTAACCCTTTAATTAGTGCAATCCAGACTAAATGAGCAGGGAACGTTGTTAATAAACATGACTGACCCCTACACAAACACAGCCATCTAATGCTCGAGGCAGACTGTATCAATATGCAGAATCCATAAGCCAAACAAGTCAAAATATGAAGAGATTAATGCAGAGCCATGCCACAATCCATCACGCAAAAGGCCACATTTGTGTTCATATTGGAAAACTCGATCTGGCTGCTTCGTCCTGCCCTTTAAAACTGATAACTAAATCTGCGTTCTCCGCGAGCTGTTTGCGCGCGCCCTCGGTTTGATATGCATCAAAGCCAATTACATGCATAGGTGACTCCTATTAGCGAGAGTAGATCAATGTCACTAAGAGGGATCTGATAATTAAATCAATTTAACAATCAACTCACTAAACGAAAGCGGGTGACGTTGAAATTAATCTGGCACGATCAGGCAATTGTTGATGTCCTATCCGTGGACATCTCCGGAGGAATAATCACGGCTTGGCCGGAGTCCAGATCTAGAGGCGAAACCGAGGTTAACAGCGTTTGAGGAGTCATGAATTATGCTCTTCCTCTGCAGTTGAAGCTCTGCTTCATCTCGGCTGTCCTCTTAGTTGGGTTTTTGGGGAAAGACGTGAGCGTGCTGTGCTGGTGAGAAACTATCTGGAGAGAAAAGGTTAGAAGAGTTTAGTAAAGGTAACGAACCTTTTACATTCACATTCATCTCCAGTCTGGAAGTGCTTTGAATTCTGCTGATCTTCAGACACTCGTTTCTGCATATACAGGTCTTTTTGAATCATAAGCTTCTGGGAAAAGAGGTCCTGACATCATTGATGACACCGCGAGAACAAACGGGAGACATAAGTGCATTTCATACTTTGAGGAATTAAAGGATTGCTTCTTTTCAGCTCGTGCATGACGTGGAACTTGAATTGTTCACAAACAGGCAATGTATTCTGGAAAATGAAGTGCTCTTATTCAGAATGTCACACAAATGACACAACAAAATTGAGCACTGGCAAAACATTATGCTTTAGCAGTTGCATTTTTCAGAATACGACAGAATGTGCACTTTCAAATGCCATCAACGGAGAAATGCAAGGGTGCAAGCAAACCTTTCACTGCCATAAACCCAATTGCAAAAGCAATTAAAGGTAGGGTAGGCAATTTTTGGAGAGGCTGGCAATAGTGAGCTAGCTATGAAATAATACGATCCCACCCTCCCGTCAGAGCGTCTCCAAAGCCACGTCTCCTCCAGAACACATGAACACGAACAAATGCGTCATGAGAAATGGCGTTAAAATTACCTCATGTCTCAAAGCACATAACATTACAATAATAAATATAGCTGTGGGCAGCGATTATCGTGGTTCAAGCGCTTTAAGGCCTCGCACACGTAAAAAGGTATTATGTTTTATTTAGCAAGCATTAAATCACTTAGATCATAGATGAAATAGACCATTTACAGCCAATACAGGCAGTTTACTAAGGAAATACTTGGATTTTTAATCTTTTTTCACCTTTATATCAGTTAAAGCGATGTCCATAAAAGTTTCCATGCTTTAGAATCATGTGACGCATGTGCACTAACAATTTTGTGAAGTTTTACGCAAATCAGGCAGGAAGAGGGACATTTGCATTTATAAATACAGGATTTTTAGACCTTTTAACAGCTATAGCCCCACCTCTGGGCCAATCTCCGTAAAAGTTTGCGCGCTTCTTTAGAATCATGTGCCGCATGTGCTCACCTAACGATGTGAAGTTATGAGTTTTCGTTTAGGAATGATAGGCTTTTGGGTAGACTTGGCCACATCTATTTCCTAAATGTAGCTATCCAAAGGCCAAAGTTCACATTTTTTTTGATAAATAATTATTGACCTAGAGAGTTCGCAGTTGTTTTATCAAAGTTGAGCTAAAAACCTAGGGCTAGTTCGCCAAAGTTGGTTATTGAAATAACCTCCAATATTTAAAGGTGCATTAAGCAACTTTTCATGTTAAAAATACCCGTTTTTCTAACCCATACATGCTTAAACAATTGCCTGATGGGCTGAATGAGCCCTTCTATGATCACTGCGATTGCCTCTATAATCCTGTACAGTAAAATAAATAAGAGGGATTCGGGACGGAATCGACTGGGCGTGACGTCATGCGCGTTCACGCTCACCTGGTTATGTCTGGCAGGTTTGTGTATTCGCCGCCATTATCCGCATCAGCGAAGACAACTCGAGCGACTTTTGCAAAAGTAGAAGATGGATTCAAAGAGACCGGCTTCTAGTTCATCCCAAACCCCAACGCAAACTCCATGTAACCGCGTGCACAACTCTGGTTGCAGTTTCGTGTGTCGCCAGAAGGGGGCATAGTTCTGCAAAAACTCAGAGACTTGCGCCATCAAGTGACCAGTTCCCACGTCCCTTTTCACACACCCACAGAATTTTTTTTTTTTTATAATTATTGACAATCAGACTCCAGAGAATGTTGCTGCACTGGTTTGGTTCGGATTGGGTCAAAAACCTAGGACTAATTCGCAAAAGTATGTTTTTCAAAATACCCCAAAAATTCGGGCCCTCGTCTAACGGTTTAGAAGTTATGAGGGATTTTGTACTTTTGCCCGCTTTGTAGCGCCCCCGTCAGGCCGATCGGGGCGAGCCTTGGCGTTGTTGTTGTATACACACACAAACACATTTAGACCACTTAACTTAGTGATTGCTATCAGGATGTGAAGAGACAGCATACAGTAACAAAAAATGTTTCTGGAAACAAATCACTTACTCTGCCTTTAATAGGCCAACTGTGAGCAAACTAAGCGATAACACTGCCGACTTAGTCCTATAATGAAAGAAATCTTTTACAGTTGCTTCTCCGATGGCAAAAACCCACAGTGTACACCTGATATGCACTATTATAACCAATAATAAATATGGTTGTGTGTGTGTGTGTGTGTGTGTGTGTGTGTGTGTGTGTGTGTGTGTGTGTGTGTGCGTGAATACTGAGCACAAGTCAACTCTCAGAAACACAGAAATAAAGAATCCAAGTACAAGTGAACTCTATGAAAAATCTTTAGCTGTACTTTAGCCTCAGGCAGATCCCGCATGAGCGCGTGCGAGACATAATGCTGAGTTCGAGTTTATCAGCGCAGGTGCTCGAGACTGCAAGCTGTTCCCGCTCGAGTCCGGATCAGGGCCGCGCCCCGCGAGAATAATGACAGAATCTGAAAGATTTACAGTCATTCTGCACCAAAATATCCCATCTGACAGCCCTTCTGGAGGGCGTCCATAAATAAAGATTGTTGACTATTGACAAACGCGGCGCTTCAAAGCCAGGCTTCCTCCGGGGGAATGGAGATGAACTGAGATATTGATGCCGATTCTTTAAACTTTTATCATTTTGTTCGCGTTGGCTGCCAGTTCAGAGGGAAGCCCTGGTTTTGTGTCAATAACTTCATTTTATGCTCTTTTGCCTGAAATATTCAGCAGCTGCGCGTCTCCGCACAGAAACCGGTCGCTGTTGATTTACTGTAAATCTTTTGTTTCTCATCAGGGGATGTTTTCAAAAGCATCTGAACGATGTCGCTTTCGCAGTGGGGCCGCTGTGGCAATTTCGAATTATTAAGGTTCATTTGCGCCGAAAATGTTGAATTATTAAGTGTGAATAAGCGCGTTCTCCCACGCGCGCTCCGCTCGAGCGCGTCCACATGCGCTGAGCTCAAACTGTGCCCGACATAATCTCATCTAAATGTGTTCGCTCTCGCTTTCCGCTACCCTGTTAGAGTAGATAAAAATATTAAAGCTATCTGCCTTCAGATGAGATTAAAATACTCACCCCGGGTTCAATCTCATATGCAGTTCTTGACAGAAAGACATGTTGAGCTGTCTGTGAATATGGGCTTTCATTTAAAGTCAGTGAGAGTTAGTGGAGAGCTGGAACGAGGCGCGTAAACATCGGGCGTCAGGCCATCGCTCTTTAGTTCAAATCCACGCGCTGATGGATGACGGGAAGGGAACGGGCTTTCTGACTGTCAGAGATCTGCGGCTGACGGTAAATTACTGCCACGCTCATGTCCGTTAGTACCGCATATTATGTCCACACAGTAAATTAATGACGGAAATGACATTCAATCGCGATTGGGGGTGTAATCAAACTTTATATGTATTAAATATGTTCCCAGCTAACAAACACGTTCTGCTAATGTTCCCATTAAGTTCTGAAAACGTTTTTTCTGAACGTTCCAAACATTTTGGATTCAAAATTCCAACATTCCATTTTGTCATTTTGCAAACGACCGTTACATTTGAATGTTCTCTGAACGTTCTAAAACAAGTAGGGCATATTTGTCTGATTCATATTGCATATGAAACTGGAAAGCAGTTTCTCGATTTGGCAAACTCGAATCTGATTGGCTTGTGTTCACCAGCTCGGGTTATCAAGGTACTGGTTTGAACGCTTTCGAGGAAGAACTAATCAGTGATTTTTACCCAAATCTTTTAGTTTGGAGAAATATTGAGAAGGCCAACTTTTGACTTTTGGATAAAATAATAAATTATTATTAGAATTTGTCTTATTTCTTTTATACAACAATTCAGACGTTGGCACATTTTTAACTAAAAATGTATTTTTAATTAAATTATTTAATGTCAGTTATATAACAATAGACTGGCATGAAATAATACATTATATAGGCTACATGTATAATAAATAAAAAATTATAAATATAAAATGTACATATATAATTTATTTTATGCTGCTGATATATCAGAACAGCATGAAATAATAAATGCATTTATTAAATAATAATATATAATAAATGTTATATAAACTAAATATATGATAACAGACTGGCATACAATAAATGCATTTATTAATTGCATAATGCATAATCAATAATACATTACTATAAATCAATTATAAATATGAACTTTATTCTATGCCTGTGCGGTATGCGTTTCAAATAAACTGACCCTAACATGGTTCGTAAAAACAAAAAGTACTGTGGTTGGTCACTTTACACGTCGATTAGATGTTTCCCAGGACTGGCAGTCTTAGTCCAAACAGCTAAGCATGCAAATTGAACCAGTATTTATGTTGTAATCAAACGGCCTGACTATGCAAGGCTAGTCTTGACCAGGAGATAAAGCTGTGCAGCGCATCTTTTCTGTCATGTTAGCAGTGTGCTAATCACACGGCAGGGACTCCATTGCTAAAAACAAGATCTTAAGTGCAACTTAGTGCTCCTTGACCCCCACAGTCATCGTGCTTCAAGATGTCCGAAATCTCCAGCGTCCCTGTCGTCTTCGGGATCAATCCTTTGACGTAACAGCACTGCCTCTGCAGTTTTGCTGTTTATGCAGCTTAATTATGATTGGGCTGCGCTGCGTGTCGGTCTGAAGCGCAGTAATGAGTGGAATCAGGGCTTTTTTCTTTCTCTCTTTCGGAGGTGTGCTTTGAATGTCGTCGTCTTCAATCAGCCGCATGTGTCTGGGCCTGTTCAGAGATATCAAGACGAAGGATGTTTCATCTATTTTTACGGTTTATTTTGTGTTCTCCTCACTGGGGAGGATCTTTGGCCTTCTGTCCCGCACGTCTCCGGATCTGCGGGTTTTAATAACAAACAGAACGTCAGTTGAAAGGCATTCGAGATGCGTTTTAATGTGACAGTGTTTCAATTCTTACTCGCTGCGACGGTTAAACATTTCTGGTCGGTTTCTTTGTGTCAACTTGATTTCGAGATTGTCGGCTCAACTGTCTGTTGTTTGTCTTTAAAAGAACACCTAAGTCATCCTGCAGGGGTTCTTGTAAAGGTAACGCAGACATTTGCATATGAAAGTCCTCGTAATTCAGATTTATACAAATATTTTCTTGTGAATTTAATCCTTATCATCATCAAGTTGCTTATTGCTTATCATCAGTCCTGTTGATGTTATTTTACTTTCAAACACTTATTTGTGTAATTGCACTTTACAATAAGATTCAAGATATTAACATAAGCTAATGCAAGCTATCTTGAACTAATGATGAACAACAATTTTCCTTACAGGATTTATTAATCTAGATTAAATGTTAATTTATGAATAAAATACTGTTCATTGTTAATTTATGTTTGTTCATAATACATTAAAGGTGCTCTAAGCGATGTTGGGTGAAGTTACTTCTTGTTGTTGTTCGAAGTATTGTCAAACAAAATGGAGGCTAGCTCGACCCTCCCTCCTCCTCATCCCGTCCCCTCCCCCTCCCCCTCTCCCTCCCTCCCTCCCTCCCGTGCTTCCTGAAACAGTCATGAACCATTTAGAAAAAACAAACTGGATGTACCCTGTCCAGCAGAAACAGAGCCTCCTGAATGTGGGATTGGAAGCTCTTCTGCCAGCGGAGTTCTCGCCACTTTTTGAACGCTTTTCCTATGTAAATTCGGGACTTTGCGTGTTCCTTCTCCTTTTCCCTCTTTTTTGCTATTTGTTCTTCGGAACGTCGTTTCTGGTCGTGTGTCGGCCATATCAAAATTCTCAAGAATATAAATTTTTAACATTAGTTGTTGTCTAGGACATCTCTCCTCTAGCTAACTTCCCTCTTCATGCTTCTCTCTCCTCCACTCCCCACACCCCCCTTCATGTGCACGCACACTAACCCCCCACCCCCACCCCAAATCTTTCTTGTCAGTTATTGGCTGGAACATTGTTTGTTATGTTTCGTGGTCCAGGCTGGGCCAGTTTGTTTTTGTCGTGTTTGTGGAGCCTGGGCTGTCTACATGACCACATTTTTTACAGTGTGTTCAGGGGACAGGCAGCTAGCAGATAGTGAGGAGATGTTTGCTGGATGTGACAACAAATGTTTTGGCCTAAAAAAAGTGTGAAATCGCTTAGAGCACCTTTAATTAATGTTAATTTACCCATTTATCATATTCAAATTGTTAAATATGTGTATGCATAAATTTAAGTTAAGCAAAATGATTAAATTCAGCAATTTTTCGCTGCATTGTTTACCAAGAGTATGTAAAAAGAAGCGCCTACTCAATAGTGTGTGTGATTTCAGATGCAGCCATAGTTATTCTGTGTTACACTGTGTTGGCACAGTGTAAAGCCTCAAGGTTGAGTTGTTTTGACCTTTTGCCCTGTAGATATTCAGTTTGTGTTCCAGTACAAGTCTGTGTGTGTTTGTCATAGGTGAATTTCCACTGAGCGCTGGTGTAATTTGCTCTGATGTATCCCGCTGACGTATGCAGAAGAAATCAGGCCTTAAACCCCAGAGGGCCGCGGTGACCCACACACCTTCGCACACGCAAGCACAAAACTACTACAATTTCACACACACCTACACGCTGCAACTGCACAAAGCTAATAATCACACAGGAAAGAAAACTCACTCATGAGATCTCAGGTGTTTCTCCTTGACAGCGATGAAGAGAAATCCTGAAGATGATCTCAGATGTTTCCCGAGAAAATATCCTGTGTCTCCATTAGAGTTTCAGAAGAGATCTCGAACTGGCTCAAACGGGGAAATAAGTCTGCCAAAACATGTCAGAGATTATAATGTCGCTTTTTAGTCATTTATATTTTAGTTTTAGTTATTTTAGTACATCAAGTTAAACTAAATGAAAATGAGAAATGTTGCCTTAATTGGCAAATAGCTTAAAGGGGATGTATGTAAGAATTTTCTTGTATTAATCACTTTTTATTGCCAGTGTGTGAACAGCTTGTAAGGAAACTTAAAAAATAAAGACCTTCCTTGACTTCCTAGTTGTCTATGAAAGCCTGTAGACTGATTTTTATGTGAAGGACTCAGGTTTTTGACGGGAAAATCCAAAGGATGTGACGGTTACCTGCCCGTTCCATGTATCTTTAAATGCAAATGAGCTGCAGCTCCCCGCCCCCCTTTCCAGAAGAGGGCGGAGCCTTTACCTTTATCGTATTCACGCTCACGTTATATTGCAGTTCTTCATCATCATGAAAGTGTATTATCTGCATGCGTTTGAAAGTCATATCAGTCTAAACTTCTGATATATGGTTTTCTGAGCGCACACATCTGAAGCAAGCGCACAAAAAGCTGGATGTCAGACGGCGTTGCGTGAGTATTAAAATAAGTTCTCTTTCACGTATTATTTGCTCTTAAACTATCAAAAACACACAAAGTTCATAAACACAATCGGTTATGTCTGTGAATGTAAACAGTAAGTAAAGAAATCGCATGTGTATATTAGATCTGTGTATTAAAGTGACTAAAGCAGAGTAGTATACAGTACTTGCTCTTATATATGCTGTAAATATGAATCAAACTACTAAAGAAAAACAGAAAATCAGTCACAGCGCTTGACTGAATAACTTCAGTAGCTTTCATAAGAACACATTTCTTACTTGAATACTGCTGTTAAATGCTCTGGCGAGGAGATAAACATGGCAGACTGTGTAGAGCTCACTGAGGGGCGGAGCTAAGATAATAGGGCGGAGTCAGTCAGCAGTCGTGGGCGGGGCCTGTGCAATTGTTCTGAGACACTGCTTATGATTTATGGGGAATAAAAAAGGAGTGGGTGGATTTTTACCATTATATGGGGGTTGTGTACACACTGCACACACACATTCATGTTCAAACACCATGTAAAAGTGAATTTTGCATAATAGGTCCCCTATTATCAAGTTTTCACGCTTTAATTCAATTCAAGATTTTTAATTTTGTTTTTGTTAATACAATAACAACACTGAAACCACGTTCAACATTATAACAGATCTAGCCGGATATAATGTGAAGTAAACGTGTTTCTAAGGCGCTCGGCTGCTGTTGACGGCTCAGGGTTCAGCAGAGAACGAATGAAGCCACACTCAGACATTTTCTACCCAGAATGCTTAAATCTCATCTGATCTAACAGAGTTTATTCATATCAGCGCTGACTGGATGGGCCGCATGACATTTGGATATTTGAGGGGAGTCATCTTATCATTCCCGGGAAAACGAGCAGCACGCAACGGCAAACGCTAAAGCACATCAAAGACACGCAGCCCAAAAGTGACGCAGTTGTGTTTCTGAAAGCTTCAGCTGACTTAAAAAAGCATGAATAAGCAGTTGGTAATATTTTATAATATGTATATACATACATACATACATAGCCTACATGCACAATATTTATCCATAAACACAAAACGTGTATATATAAAAAATATTATATACATTTTAATTATTATTATTTAGTTGATTGATTTATCAGAGTTATCCAGATTAATGAATTCATTTACCACGTGATCTAACAGTCTAAAAGAGTCTATTCGTATCAGTACTGACTGGATGGGCCACTAAAAAGCAAACGCTCGTGCTTTTCTCTGAATAAGCTGACGGTAAAATGAGAGGGAGTGAAGAAACAAACAAGGGATTCATTAAAAGGTTTCCGAAAGGATAGTGTGTGATGAATGTGGCACTTTTAGAGAGCCGCTGCCTCTGTAATGATCCTCTGAGGTCTGCGGCGGTCACGCTGTTTGCCCCCTGAAAAACACACACCGATCCTGACCTCGCAAACTCAATATCTACACACACACATGACTTATCCCAGTCCACAGATTTATAATAACGCACAATGGGATCCATTTTTCTGCTGCCGGGTGTCACAATGTTATTTACATTACAGTTAATGAACAGAGATCAGCTCATAAATAAATGTATAAATTCAAGCAGGCAAAGAGGATAGAGTCAGTTCTGGATGGAAACGTCGGTAATGGGAATCGGGAACACTCATAACACAAACGCACAGAGGAAATGTGCGCACTGAAAACATTAAAGTGCTGCTGGGTGTTTGAGGGGCCGCGGATGTCAGTCACTTGTGGAATTGAGGTCTTTCCTCAGAGCAATAAAGGTTAATAAGAGTTACTGTCGGGATCTGAAACAACTGCACGTGTTCATCAGGGTCAGAAGTGCAGGAGAGAGAGAGAGAGATGAAGCAAAACTTCACCGAGAAACAACACCTGCTCTTCACTATACCATCCGTCGCACGACACGGATGAACACGAGACACACGCCGACAGCTTTAGCAACTGATGTCATGTCAACGTTAGTGGCACTGACTATCCTGAGGTGTGACGTCAGAGACAGAGAAAATATCATCTCACACCTTTAGTCTCTAAAAAGACTAAATATAACAAATGTTGTGTTAAATATGTTAAATATGTTAAATATAACACAAAACACATACTTTTTTCCCCTTATAATTTTATTATATATATGCACTCACCTAAAGGATTATTAGGAACACCATACTAATACTGTGTTTGACCCCCTTTCGCCTTCAGAACTGCCTTAATTCTACGTGGCATTGATTCAACAAGGTGCTGAAAGCATTCTTTAGAAATGTTGGCCCATATTGATAGGATAGCATCTTGCAGTTGATGGAGATTTGTGGGATGCACATCCAGGGCACGAAGCTCCCGTTCCACCACATCCCAAAGATGCTCTATACGCTGATTTCACGCAGCCGCCATTTTGAAATCGAAAGTGAGGCTCCGGTGGGAAAAACCCCGTTAGTAAAGATAAACAACAATGCCTTTGGACTACCAACCTGAAGCTGCTGCCGCGATTTACACTATTGGATGTTAATATCCAATATAGGATATGTATATAGTTCATTCCTGCTTCTTTTTTTACTTTCTGAATTATATAAAAAAATATTTTATTTATAAATTGATTTCACTGTATATAGTCTAAAGTATAAAAGAAATGTATGTACAGTTTTAGAATTGACACAACATCATTAAACACAACAATACGCCATCGCATTCACGACTCTCCTGTGATTAAAGGCGACACTTCCGGTTTTCTTCCCACCGGAGCCTCGCTTTCGATTTAAAAATAACGGCTGCGTGAAATCAGCGTATTGGGTTGAGATCTGGTGACTGTGGGGGCCATTTTAGTACAGTGAACTCATTGTCATGTTCAAGAAACCAATTTGAAATGATTCGAGCTTTGTGACATGGTGCATTATCCTGCTGGAAGTAGCCATCAGAGGATGGGTACATGGTGGTCATAAAGGGATGGACATGGTCAGAAACAATGCTCAGGTAGGCCGTGGCATTTAAACGATGCCCAATTGGCACTAAGGGGCCTAAAGTGTGCCAAGAAAACATCCCCCACACCATTACACCACCACCAGCCTGCACAGTGGAAACAAGGCATGATGGATCCATGTTCTCATTCTGTTTACGCCAAATTCTGACTCTACCATCTGAATGTCTCAACAGAAATCGAGACTCATCAGACCACGCAACATTTTTCCAGTCTTCAACTGTCCAATTTTGGTGAGCTTGTGCAAATTGTAGCCTCTTTTTCCTATTTGTAGTGGAGATGAGTGGTACCCGGTGGGGTCTTCTGCTGTTGTAGCCCATCCGCCTCAAGGTTGTGCGTGTTGTGGCTTCACAAATGCTTTGCTGCATACCTCGGTTCTAACAAGTGGTTATTTCAGTCAAAGTTGCTCTTCTATCAGCTTGAATCAGTCGGCCCATTCTCCTCTGACCTCTAGCATCAACAAGGCATTTTCGCCCACAGGACTGCCGCATACTGGATGTTTTTCCCCTTTCACACCATTCTTTGTAAACCCTAGAAATGGTTGTGCGTGAAAATCCCAGTAACTGAGCAGATTGTGAAATACTCAGACCGGCCCGTCTGGCACCAACAACCATGCCACGCTCAAAATGGCTTAAATCACCTTTCTTTCCCATTCTGACATTCAGTTTGGAGTTCAGGAGATTGTCTTGACCAGGACCACACCCCTAAATGCATTGAAGCAACTGCCATGTGATTGGTTGATTAGATAATTGCATTAATGAGAAATTGAACAGGTGTTCCTAATAATCCTTTAGGTGAGTGTGTATATATATATATATATATATATATATATATATATAAACGCATGCAATAATTTGTTTTGTTTAACACGTTAAAAATATGTATTCAATATTTATTATATATTGAACACTTCACAGTCTTCACTGCATAAATTATAAATTAAATATAGATTAATCCTTATTAAAGCTACAAAAGTTATTCAGTCAAGAGCAGTGAGTGATATTCTCTTTTTCTTTTGTTCCTTGATTAACATTAATGACAGACAGTAGCAGGTTTATTAGGCTGCTGTCACTTTAAGAGCGGACGCACATTTAATTTCATTCTCTTTATTTATAAAGCACTTTTAAACACAACCATAGGTTGACCAAAGTGCTGTGCATGACGCGGATCTGATGCACACCCTATTTTCTTTATGTTCAATTACTCGTTTAAGACTGAGCTTGCGAAGATACTCAACAGAACAGGCATTTTGCCATAATTCTGTGTATTTTTGTCGGTTCAAGCGCTGTCTAGGTTTGTGTGTGTCACATCTCCATAATGAATCATGAAGAGAAGTCATTCATTTGTCCATCTCTCGGTGACATTGACAGCAATGTCATGTGACGTGTTCGGCACTGCAACAGAGCTGAGAATGAGCATTTAACTTCATGCAAATATGGTACGCCGTGCTTAAAATCATCTGTTCAAGTTTGGCTCTGTTCACACTAGACAGATCATATATGTGACCTTGGACCACAAAACCAGTCTCGAGTCGCACGAGTTATTTGTGGCAATAGCCAACAAAACAGTGTATGGGTCAAAATGATCAATTTTTCTTTTATGCCAAAAATCATGAGGATATTAAGGAAAGATAATGTTCCATGAAGATATTTTGTACATTTCCTACCATAAATATATAAAACGTGTATTTTTGTGAGTGAATGCAGCACAATCGTGAACATAAATGCACAACTTTAAAGGAGATTTTCTCAATGTTTCGATTGTTTTGCACCCTCAGATTCCAGATTTTCAAATAGTTGTATCTTGGCCAAATATTGTCATATCCTAACAAACATACATCAATGGAAAGCTTATTTATTCAGCTTTCAGATGATGTAAAAATCTCAATTTTAAAAATTGAATGGCCATGTGACTGGTTTTGTGGTCAAGGTTCACATATCATAAATTCAGCTAGTTTTTGTGGTTTTCACTAAATAGGAGTGACAACTGTATTCATCTGCAGTGTGAACGTGTCTAACCTCTGCTTTATTCTTGATGTACGAAGCGCTGAAGTGTCCTGCGAGGATATTCACACAGAAAGGGCAGTTCGCTCCTCTTCACAGCGAGTGAAACCGGCCGTGATCTTATTAGGGAGTGAGTCGGTCTGGGCGGCCCTTGGGCCAGACGAACAGACAGAAACAACATAATTACTTCCACTTAAAATGTTTAGCGTCACATCCAGGCAGTCTGAGCAATCCTGAAGAAGCTGATCTCCAGTGTGTCTGAGGGTTTACAGACAGCGCGTGTGTTTACTGCTTTCAGGTTTTGTTTTGTCTGGGTCTTTTACTTCTCGTTGCTGTTCTGCTTTGAGACGCAGACGAGATCCGAGGGACTCATGCTTGTGAACTCACTGCAGTGTGGCATTTATATTTCCCTCTGTCTCTTTGCAAGCACTGTGTTTGAGGCTACGTCTGCCACTGCGATCCTGCGAGAAGAGGTTAAAGAATTAGCAAACATGGCAGCTCAATAACTTCATGCAACTCCTTCCTTCATAAGCCAATGTGAAGCATCTGAGACTCTGCTTCGTACAAACTGTTGTTGGCTGGAGTAACTAAAAATAGCAACACTACTAACTTTTCAGACTTGCAATATATATATATATATATATATATATATATATATATATATATATATATATATATATATATATATATATATATATATATATAAAGCATAAGGTTGTACTTATATCAAGTTTGATGCCAATAGAGTTACGCAAGATTTTATTGCAAGTAAGATTTTTTTTAAAGAATTGCATTAGAATATATTTATTTTATATTACAATTTTAATTTAGAATTATTTTTTTTTTACAAACAGTATAGTTGAGAATGAATTAGTGAATTACTAAGATTTTTGCATTAGAATATATTTATTTCATATTAGAAGATAATAAATATAATATTAGATTATAGCAATATAATATGAGTCAAAAACAATAATATAATAAATGAATTAAATAATTACTTAATACATAAAATAAAGCAAATCATTATAAATTAATGTCATTAAAAAATAAAACAATACATTTTTACATACAAGTCTTGCATGTATAAACATACTATTTAGAAAATATACTATCTAGTATACTATACTAAATATACTATCATAATATAATTACATAATCTGAGAGTTAAATTGAATAATATATTAAATTAATATGACAATTAATAATTAAATAAAACATTTAACCATCTCGTATTGTACTCAAGTAATAAGTATTTATTATTAATAATAATAATAATAATAATAATAATATCTTATCATCATTGAAAAAAAAAATTATGAAATAAAAATAATAAAACAATACAATGGCTTCAATGTATTCAAGTTTTTGTTATTATCTTGTAGAGCAGCTAACTATATTTATAAGGGAAGCTTGACTGCATTTTCAGTTATTTAAATTATGTATTTGTATTATGAGTAGTGTGGAAACTTCCCAGGTTTCTCGAGCGCAGCATCTTGTACCTGCCCTGAAATCCTCCTCCTCCTCCTCCTCCTCCTCCTCCTCCTCCTCAGGTGATCCAGCGGTCACTGGGACAAGAGTGACGGATGTCCTGCGTCTGAAACCCACGAGACAAAAAGAAAACTCTGATCTGCAGGTTCAGCGGTGCGGATTTGAGATTCAGAAACAGGCAGGCCTTCATTTCATTCACTGAAACTGACTGAGTTGTGAAAAGTGGGTGTTTCATACCTAAATGTTGATATTGTGCCCAAATACTGTTTGCATTGATTAACATTTCATTTTGATGAAGGATTCTCTAGAATAATATGCATCAAAAAAGTAATTCAAAAAGTGAGTTGCATAAGTTTTTCCAATTATCCATCATATATGATTATATAACAACAGTACTAAGAATCCTATTAAATAATTTTATTATGTTAAATTATATAAAATTAAATAAAAACTCATCATCATTAAAATATTACTTTTTATTTTATTATTTAATTAAACAAAATTAGCATACATTATATTACTATCCATTATTGTACTGTAAAAACAAGTATTTAATAATATTAATACTAATAATAATTAAATCATAATATCCTTAACTCCTTAAATATAAACCAAATATATAACTACATATATAATACGTAGTTATATATTTATATATAACCAAATATATAACTACATATACACACACATATATATATATATATATATATATATATATATATATATATATATATATATATATATACACACACATACATACACATACATACATACATGCATACATACACACACACATATATATATATATATATATATATATATATATATATATATATATATATATATATATATATATATAAAATATTTAATAGTGTAATAATAAACAAGTAACAGGTATTTAATAATATTAATATTTTTAATAATTAAATCCTCATCAATAAATATAATTTTTATCTTATTTAAATAAATTAAACATCAATTATATCACTATTTATAAATGTACTCTAAAATATAAACAAGTATTTAATAATATTATTGTGATCAATAATAAAAACAACAATAACATCACTGATAATAATCCTCATCATCAAATATTTCTATTATCAAAAATGTTTTTCATTTAAATTATAAACATTAAACAAATCAATAAATATTAAAATGTAATATTGTACTGTAAAATAAAGCAAGTATTTATTATTAATAAATAATAATAATAACCCTCATAATAATAATCAAAATATTATTTGTAATAAATATATTACTATTTATTATTGTACTGGAAAACAAAAACACAAGTATTTATAACTATTATTATTGAATTCCACTAATAAACACTGCATCCAGCAGTAGAAATGCCCACGCTGCTTCACATCTGTGTCTCTCGGACCCGGCGTCGGGCCGTTGTCCAGATGTTGGTGAGTGTTTGTCCCGATCCGACACACTCAACCTCTGCCCTCCGCTCCGGATGCAACACATGTTGGGTTTTACCATGTGGCCTTAGGTCACATCCACTGCCGATTCGTCTGGACTAGCGCTACGTCTGCAAAGAGAGTGGATCATCGTGGCAAAGCACAACAGAGAAACTCAAGCGCTGGGAGGAATAATGATAAAAACTGATTATAAGTCTATTACGGCCACTCTGCAAGCCGAGCTGGGGAAGAGGAATCCCATTATCTAAGATGTCTGGATAATGGATTTTGCGTGAGGGGCTTTTTCTGGCACTGGGTATTGAGTGTTAGGAATATTATCTTCATGAAGCCTGTAATGATACCTGTGGGCTTGGCAATATGAGAGGAAGAAACTCATCGCAGAGACGCCATCGACTCTCTCCTCGTCTTCTGCATCGCTCAGCGTCTTCTCAGATCTCTCTCCTCTCCGTCTCTCCTCACCTGCTGTTATAAAAAGAGCCAGCGCTACTGTCAATTTTACTTCGGTGTTGCTTAGCCGACAGTTTTAGTTCTTGCAAATGAACGTTATTGCAAATTAACAACAGAAACGGGTACAAACAGGTGAGAGTGAGGCACGAGGGATTCAGATGTCTTCGTAATCTAATTCGGCAGCATCTGAATCAAACTCTACAGATGCAATACTATATTAAGCATAAAAGCACGCTGGAAAAATTACACTTGACATTTCTCTCGCATCTTGACATCTTGGATGCATTTGCAACAATGCACTTTTGGATTCTCCATGAAAAATTCAAGCAATGCTGCATGGGAATTTGGACAAAAGTAGGTCATCCTAAAAGTTGTTAACTTTTACATTACAATACTACATTTATGCATTTGGCACACGCTTTTATCTGGAGTGAAGTCTCTTGTTGGAATCGAACTGATGATAATGAAGTCGCATCACTCATTTTCAATTATATAACAATCAAGCAGTTGAGATTTGCTATATATTAGGGGTGTCACAATATATCGTGTCACAATAGATCACAATACAAAAATGCAACAATATTTATCGTGGATAGTGACAATATGTATTGTGGATAGTTCACCCAAAATATAAATTACAGAGTTTTGCTGCCAGAACTACATTTAACTATATATATATATATATATATATATATATATATATATATATATATATAAAGTGGCCTACATTATTTTAAAGGGCTGGTATAATGCCCTTTTCACAAGACGTAAAATAAGTCTCTGATGTCCCCAGAGTGTGTATGTGAAGTTTTAGCTCAGAATACCCAACAGTTATTTTTATATAGCATGTTAAAATTGTCACTTTTTGAGGGTGAGCAAAAACACACCGTTTTTGTGTGTGTCCCTTTAAATGCAAATGAGTTGCTGCTCCTGGCACAGGGGGCGGAGCTACAACAGCTTGTGTCCTTTTACCTCACACACACATGCACTGAAAATTTCAAAAACTTTTACCCTTTTATGTTCAAACCGGAGTCAGAAAGATGGAGAGACTCAAGAAGAAGTGACAACATGTAGAAGCAACAGGACATTTCTGAATGGTTAGTTGATGAATTTATGTAGCTTATGTGTAGTTATCTTCTAGTTATTGATTAGCATATTCTGTCTTGATAATCTATAAATCGTGTTCAGGGGGCGGGGTTTATGTAAATTCTACGGTTAGTGATGTCACTAACCCGTGAGGAATGTGGTGTAGTCTCTACCAGCCGTTTGTTGTAGTCCTTAAAAAGCGATTTCTGTAAAAGCAAATATCTCCCTTTGCTTTGAACTTTGAGCGTTGTAACTTTGCAGATGTTGATTATGATCAAACAGCAACATTACACACTAACTAAAGTTAGAAAAGTCAAATCATATTCAACCACCCCTTTAAATATATCTAGTCAGTGAGAGAGTTCAAGCATATTCGTCTAAAATAATGATATATTGTCAGCTTCAGAATCATGAATATTTATATTCTGGTGTCACTATTGTCCTGTGCTTTGGGTTTCCAGCACAAGTCCAAGCCTGGAAAATTGTTAACCTTTTATCATATGACTTGGAGTGTCGCAATAATAGCATATTGTGAGTTCAATATCATGATATGTATCAAATCGTGACATGAGGGTATCGTTACACCCTATACTATAGTATATGTTTTGCTCTTTGCACGTATACTGTGCATGCAGATAAAGTTGGATATAATTATAGTAGTTATGGGCATCCATTGACAGGTACACATTTTACAATCAACGAAACGAGGCATTAGAAGGCATGCAGTAAAATCATGCAGGCAATTTCCCGCCATGAGTGATGCTTTAAAATGTCTCTGAGAAGTGTTTGCCGCGCTCACATCTCCTTGTGTCACTCTCAGAGTAACTAACACAGCAACTTGACTGCGCAAGTCATTACCTGCAGTCTTTGGTCTTCGGCCAATACATTAAATCTAAATTACACGTCTGCGGAGCGAAGGATTCCCGCGGCGAACTGCCAGTAAACAAACAAAGAGCCCTCGTGCTTCTCGCTGTTTACTCTGTTGCTGGCGTTTACACACACGGCTAAAAACACACCGTTTGACCCTTAATTGACAAGCGCTTCAATCAAGCTGAGGACTGTAGCATGCAATCGTGTTTGCTTTGTTTTAATGTCTCCCTCCGTCACAGAGGCCGAAGACACTGTCTTCTCACTGTAAAGCGCACTACATGCATGCCGTTCCGTGTCACTGCGTTCGTACAGCGGTTTATGGCTTGCACTCATACATAAATGCATGCAGTAAGAAATGGGACACGTTTAAAACATTGGCCTTTACAGGGGACCCGAACGCCCTGACGGGACACAAGCTGCGCAAGCATCATTGCTTTCATTACAGGCAGTTTGCATCATGCGTGAAGGCCACGTGGCATCCGGTAATGCCCTGCGTTGGCGTCTCAATTCAGTCAAATGTTTTCGAGGCGAGGAACGCTGGCCGGGATGCTCGTAGAAAGCGAGTGTGATATTCAGAAGCAGACTGTAGGGGCTTTATTGAAATCTAAGTGTCAGATCCACAGCCCTGGGAAACTCATCCTGATGTGACTCATTCAACGAGCACTCGTCCGTTTAGAAAGTTCAGCTGAGAGGAAAACACAGAGAGATGTCTGAGAGAGTCGTTAGATCTTGTTCCAAAACCTAGTGACCGTGCTTCATTGACGGCACTTTATTTTACATATGCATTTGACAGTATGCTTTTATTTAAAGGGATAGTTCACCCAAAAATGAAGATTCGGTCATTGATTACTCATCCTCATGTCGTTCTAAACCCGTGAGCCTTTCGTTCATCTTCGGAACACAAATGAAGATATTTTAAATAAAATATGATAATTTTATATCCCTCCATTGACAGTTTATGCAACTACCACTTTCAAGCCCTAGAAAAGTGGTAAAGGCATCAAAATAGTAATACGTGTGACTCAATTTTATGAAGCGACGTGAGTGCTTTGTTTGCACAAAAACACATCATTTACCGCTTTATTTACAAAATAGTTTTGTAAACGCACGTTCATGAGAGCAAGATCGATATACAAGCCTTTTAATATAAACCATTATAAAGTCATTTTTGCAGTGCACTGCTTAACGTAACGTAACGTCTTCTCTATTGTGACGTATATCCGAGTGAAACGCTTCTGGAACAAGAACGCATGTGGGCGGGGCTTGATTTTGTCTGTGAGGAATTGATTGGATGGTTGTGGTTTGCTATTGGTGGATGTCATGTGAGTGACAGATTGCCCCGCCCACATCATCAGAGAAGAGAAGAGATGCTGCAAGAGGGAAGGAAGTTATTCTGATTCAAGATTACGAGACACGTGAATTAAACAAAAGAATTACGTGCAACGGAAAAATAATTTATAATAAATACTAAATATTCCATTAAAATATCATTTTGATTTCATGGTGACTAAAATGAAATAAAAGTTCAACAGTCCACTTTCTGTGCACATATTTTGATGTAGGATTGACTCTATAGGAATAACAAATATTACAATTTGTGTGCTGCTGACTTGATGTCTATGCAGAGCGTGACAAATCTGCTACTTATTTTGTAATTTTAGGTCACAAAAACACAATTCAGCTCACTAGGTTTCGAAACGGAGCCGCTGAGTGAATAAGAGGCACAAATGCATGCTGGGAAGAGAGCTGGCCGTTGGACGGCGTGCTCGGAAAGCTCATTACAGATTTGGAGGAGCTCAGGGGCCTAATTAACAGCAGCTCATTTCCTACCTGTGCAGAAAAACACCCGGCTGTCGTTTTTCATTATTAATTCTCGATCAGCAGTTGACCGTCAGTCAGGCCAGAGTCACAGATCTCCAGGCTTCGTCAGTTAACCGGGTCATGGCCATGAATATTAATCCTCACCTTTGTCATGCGGGTACCCAGTGTGACCCCCTTCAGACAGGGCAGGTTTCTCCGGAGGATCCGCAAAGCTCTCGTCGCAAATGACCTTTAACCCCCGCACGCTCTCCTGGATCCCCGAGCGAACTGCCGGCTCGCGTGACGTATTCAGCTCAGCTCCACTTTGAATCAGTTCATGCATTCTCTAGGAATCAAACACGTGACCTTGGAGGTGTTAATGTCATGCTTTTTTGCTTTTTTAAGACATTATCGGCATTTACCAAGAAACCAAAAATACCAAGCACAAGATATTATGACATTCAGAATTTAATTGAGAATGAAATTTCTAAATTCTTAAACTCGAATCTGAATGTGAGGAAGCAGAAAAAGAAACTCATCTAAACATTTTAAGTCGAAAAATAAATCATTTTACATGGAAAAGCTTTTTTTCCCTAATTTTTTTAATTGAAAAGTTTAAACTAATTGAAATGTACAGAAATTTTGTATAACTATAAATGTTAGCTAGAATAGCATATTTTATTGGCTTTACAAGCCTTGTTTAAATGTTAAAACAAACTGAAATGTAAAGAAATTATTGCAACTATAAATTTTACCAAGAAAAGCAAATTGTGTTGGCTTTGCAAAGCCTTGTTCGAACGTTAAAAAGGCCTTGAAGTTTGAAGGTTTATTTTAGACTTCAAAATTTCAAAATGATGTTTCACAAATTGTACTTCAATACACAAAGCGACGCTTTCACGAACACCGCCTGGTTTTGAATAAAACCAGAGAGAAAAACATGAAGCCAGATTCACAGGTCATTAGTTCTTCCCCATCCTTTAAAAGTTCCCCTGGAAACACAGAATGCAAACCAAAGTTTTGTTCCCAAGCTCAAAAACCGTGGCAGGAATTCGCAGGTTTCCACTCACATCAGGGGTTTGACCTCCGAGAGTTTTCTTGGCAAAAGACGGGAGAAGCCTCGCTGCTGGCCTGCTTAAACCTGCCGGTATGCATTAAACATGGAATTGGCCGAGGGAACGGTGAGATACTCCGTTGCATGGGTGCTGCGAGTCTTTCATTACCTGAGCTGTGCGAAATCTTCATCTCCACAGGAGCCCATTCCCTCCCTGCCCCGCTGCTCCGGCTGAATGAGACCGCTCGCTCTCCCATTCTGGGCTCCGGTTCCTTCTCTCCTGGCCTTTGGCGGGTCCATTGAGTTCCCAGTTGCCCTTTAATGCAGTTCTCACTCTCTCTGCCATCTCGTGCATCTATCGCTGCTCTTGCTGTGCTCTCCATGACCCTGCTATACAGGGAAGACACACACGTGCTCCTGGACTGTAGCCGTAATGAACATGACTAAAGCATAAAGCCTAGTGCACACTATGGGCCCTATCTTACACCCGGCGCAATGCAGCGCCAAACGCGATGCAAGTGTTTTTTGCTAGTTTCAGCCCGACGCAGTTATCATTTTCACATCCTGCGCCACATTGTTTAAATAACAAATGCATTTGCGCCCATCTGTGCGCCCATGGGCTGCTGGTCTGAAAACGAGGTGTGTGTTCAGGTGCATTGTTGGTGCGTTGCTATTTTGAGGAACTGAAATAGACTGAGCCATTGACCAACTGAAACCTGGTCTAAAGTCAATGGCGCAATATATATTTTTTGTTATTTAAAGAGCGTGTTAGTAATGTGCGCCTATAGGCGGATCCACAACGCGCGTACACTCTGCTTATTACACACACAGGGACGCACAGCAGAACACAAACACGCCAAATATTTAAAATTAAAGGATAACAATGTAAAAGATTATTATTGTGTACATAAAGATATGGTGGAATCCGGCTTGTCCCATAGATGATCTGTTTGCGCACTTTCACCTCGTGCACGAGCAGATCCGTTTGCGCTCTGGAGACGCTTCGGTCTTTCCACTATCAAATTCCGTCATGTAAAAAGCGAATCTGCCATGGCGCGAGTGCAACTGGCATTTAAAGGGAATGGGAGATGAGACTCTGATTGGTTTAATGCACGTAAATCCCAAAACACACCCATTACTCATTAAGAGAATAGGGACAACCCTTTTAGACCATGCACCGGGACCGCCGACTATTTTTCCCGTCGTTAAACTAGCAAAAGTGAACTTGCGCCCTGTGCTTTAATCGTTAAAATAGGGCCCCATAGCTGTCATGATTTAAGTCTAAATAAAATAAATAGCCAACTCACAGTAAGCTTTATAGTAAGACAAAATATATATTTGACATTATCGACATACACATTATCGATGACTGATCTTGAGAAATCGTTTCAGACTTGTTTGATAACTATACAAATAAAGGTTCCAAAATGGGGCGTTCGCAGTGATGTCATAGTAGAACCATGTTTGGTTCCCCAAAGAACCTTTAATGAACTGTTCTAAAAAGAACCACTTCTAACATTTTCCAGTATAAAGAACCTTTTTATGCATTTGAAAAGGTTCCATGGATGTTAAAGGATCTTCATAGAACCATCGATGCCAGTAAAGAAGTGTGTATCAAATGCAACTAACATCAGTGTGCGCTTGGCCAGACATACAGGTGTTTGGGGTCTATGCATTTTGAGATTAAATAGACGCCATCAAGCTATTATATCTGATCTTTCGCAAAGGTTTTATTTGTGTTTGTGCACTTTTGATGAGCAGAAAAGGGGGGAAAAAAGAGGAAATAATCCATAGTCTTAATAAAATATGCATGTGAACTGTCTGCTAACACATTATTTATTTCCACACAAATTAAAGCAAAATTAAATCACATCTTGGGTTTTTTTGTAATAACTACGCACTGAACACTACTCTTTAAAAGTGTAGGGCTGGTAAGGTTTTATTTATTTATTTATTTATTTTAAAAGAAGTTTCTTAAGGCCTGTTCACAGTTACACCAAGGATGAGAACTATAATGATAATCATTTTGAATCTAAAAGAATAACAGAGCTCACATCACAGCTATATAACAATAACGGCAGAGAAACTATATTGTTGGAATCACTTTCAGAATGATTTTTTCCCAGGATGATGAAGGATAATAAACACTGACAGCCAATCAGAATCAATCCTGCTTTAAAGAGCTTGAGCATTTAAAGCGACAGATGACAAAACTGCAACATGCGAATATAATAAACAGAACGACATTGATTATAGTTATTGTTCTTGGTGTGAACGGGCTTTTATGCTCACTAAGGCTGCATTTATTTGATTAAAAAATACAGAAAATATTGTGAAATTTTATTAGTTACAAAAATTGTTTTCTATGTGAATATACTGCATAGTGATAATTTATTCCTGTGATCAAAGCTGAATTTTCAGCATCATTACTCCAGTCTTCAGTGTCACATGATCCTTCAGAAATCATTCTAATATGAGGATTTGCTGCTCAAGAAACATTTCAGATTATCATCAATGTTGAAAAAAAAATGTTTTGACAGATTTTTTCAGGATTCTGAATAGAATAATAAAAACTAAACCTTTGAAGAGTAGTGTATATTTTAAAGATAATTTTACCTTCTGACATATACAGTTTCACTTGAATTGATCCCCCACATTGTCACATTGTCCAACAAGTTTTAAGCTTTTCTTCAGAAGACGACGTCCACGCAGAGCACGATCTGTTTCAGTCGAACAGCACACGCTCAGGTGCCAACTATACCTCGTTTAGACTTGGCCGGCGGAGAGCCAGATCACTTTCCTGTCAAGTCTGTTTCTCACACCAAAAACTGCTGGATCATCAGCCAAGAAGGTTCAAGGTTGTACATCTTTAAAAATGAAGACAAAAGCCTTGCTGTCAACCATCTACAAAACACAAATTATTCAAAACAATTGTTGCAAATCATTCAAAAGTTTGAGGTCAGTAAGATTTTTTTAAAGAAATTAATACTTTCATTCAACATGGATGCATTAAGTTGATCAAAAGTGACAGTAAAGACATTTATAATGTTACAAAAGATTCTACTTCAAATTCTATTTCAATAACACTGATAATAATCAGAAATGTTTCTTGAGCATCAAATCATCATATCAGAATGATTTCTGAAGGGCCATATGTCACTGAAGACTGGAGTAATGATGCTGAAAATTCAGCTTTGATCACAGGAATAAATTACACTTTAATATGTATTCACATAGAAAACAGTTCTTTTAAACTGTAATAATATTTCAGGGTTTTTTTTACTGTATTTTTGATCAAATTAACAGCCTTGGTGAGCAGGAGAGACTTATTTAAAAAAAATAAAAAAAATAAAAAATTCATACTGACCCTAAATTTTTAAACATTGTTTGACGTTTAAAATCGTCAATGAACTTTAAAATGCATGAGGTCAAATTACCAAGAACTTGCATTAACAACACTCCATATTGTACACACTTGACACACTCATATTTTAATGACTATAGCAATAGATCTTATCATTTCAACTTTTATGCATTTGGCATTAATAACTTATATAAAGCAAGTCCAAAAATGCATAAGTTGAGCATTTTTTCTTGCCAAATCAGTTAATATAATCTGTATTTATGATACTTCAGATTTAATTTTCGATGACCAGTTGAATATAGTCAATCCCCTTCAAAACATCTTAATACGTTCTTTGTCTAAAAGAAAAAAAAACACAACAAAAAAAAAAAACTAAAAAAATGCACTTTGGTTCAAATTAAATTCACATTAAAGCAGGTCTGGCCAAATTTTGACTCTGATACACCTAACTTCATGAGCCACTCAAATCCGCTCAGAGGAAGTCTGAATCACATTAAAAACACATTAAAGTTGCCGGGATGAAGACTTACTTCTTCTCACAAACACATTATTTGTGCCTGTGTTTTGGCAGTGGTGATTTTGGGCCGAGGGCACCGTCTGGTAGCAGGCGCTCATCAACACCCGCGGCACAGCTGTGGAAGATCTCACATCAGTCCTGGAGTCGGCTCAGATGCTCTCTCTGTGAACGCAAGACTGTCACAGACATGCATGGCTCTTTTTAGAAGACTTCACAGTCTGAGGCTCTTTTTATCAAAGTTCAGAGCTGAAGTGAGGCTCAAGAGGAATATAATGCTACTAATAATTAGTCACAATAGACCGACGCATATCTATTTTGGTGTGAACAAAACAAGGTGACAAGTCGCTTTAAAAATGGACTTTACTCTTTACTTTTTTATTGATGTCATATTAAATATGGCCTTGTTAGAAATCAATCCCTGGCCTTACAAACATTCAAGGAGGATCTGACTCGCAATTAAGCCTCGAAAAGAAGCAAAAACAAAAGACTGTAGGATTTTTATAAGCACGTTCTTTATACGACCCCAACATTGTGAACAGTGTTTGCGGTTTAAACAATGAACTTTAAAATGCATGAGATCAAATAATAACCAAGACCTTGCATTAAAATGTATTTAAAGTCTGTTTTGGATTTAAGCTGATGAAATTTTAATGACTATGGCAATGGATCTTACTGTTTGTACTTAAATATAAATTGAATAACTTACATAAAGCAAGTCCAAATGCATAAATTGAGCATTTCTTGCCAAATCAATCAATGTAATCTGTATTTATGATACTTCAGATTTCATTTTCGATGACCAGTTGAATATAGTCAATTTCCTTTGAAACATCTTAATACGTTCTTAGTCTAAAAAAACAACAACAACAACAAACCTGACAAATGTGTACTATGATTTTTCAAAGTTGCAAATAAAACAAAGATTATTGGGAGTACGTTTTACAAAAAAATACTCAAAATTGTTTAATTCAATGCGTTACTTGCCATTTCTTTGTAATCATTTGTGAAATGTAGCAGTTTCTGAGCAAAACCTGTTTAAAAGTAAATCCTACACCAGTTGCAAATGAATAAAGGTGTGTATTTTTACCTGGTGAAAAACAGACACTCAACAACATATTGTGTTTTGCTTTGGAACTTTGTTCAAATCAGTATTGGATGGTACATTGATAACACTGTCATCATATATGGATTTTTATATCACAAAATCTTTAAGAGTGTTGACGTTTGGCTTCATACGCCACAAGGCCTTTGGCATTTCCTATAGAAACTCCTTTAAAAAGCACGGGGTGTGTCTCAATCCACTCCACACTTCAGTAAGTACACTCGTTTTAGCGCACTGAAACATTTGCTGCCTAAAAAGCAAATGCATAAAAGCCAGTGAGCGCCGGCTGTGCACTACAATAACTTCTGATCGCAGAAGGATAAAGCTCATGGAGATACACAACCATGTTTTACTCGTTTTTTGGTCATTTAATGAATTAAATGGACATCTTTGGACGTTTTGCTGCTCCTCACTGATATCACAGGCACGGCGAAAGTAGAAAAATCAGAAAAATGTCCATCAAATTTTATTTCAGTTTTGGTTTCAGGATTTTTAGTACTTAACTTTCAAATTAAAGTTTCTATTTTGAACGTTTTCATTTGAAGTTTTTAAATAATCTTTATTAACAAAGACTATTGGAGTTTTCATTAAAGCGGTCATCGGATGCCCATTTTCCACAAGTTGGTGTGATTCTTCAGGGTCTTCATGTAAAGTTTGTAACATACTTTGGTTAAAATTCCTCTATGGTCGTGTAAAACAGCAGCACTTTTACCTCCTCAAAAACAGCTCTGTTCACAGCGGCCCGTTTGATTAAGGATTATTGGAGTATTAATTAGAGCTTTATTGGAGTATTATTGATGTTTTCATTTGTATTAAATATTGTTAGCTGGATTTTAATTTATTAAAAACTATTTTTGGAGTTTTCATTTTTATTAAAGATTGTTCGAGTATTATTGGATTTTTCATTTTTATCAAATATTGTTAGAGTATTACTTGGAGAATTATTGGAATATTATTGAATTTTTTTTTTAATTAACAAAGATTATTGGAGTTAGTTTTACAGGAAAATTTCAGATTTTGTATGTTTAATTCAATGTTACTTATCATTTCTTTGTAATTATTTCTGAAATGTACCAGTAATTGGGAGTGAAAACTGGGTTACACTTTATTTTAAGGTGCCATTGTTACGATGTAATTATATATTTAAGTACTGAGTAATATTAAGCAACTGCATGTACTTAGTATAGGGTTAGGGTAGGATTAGGGTTTGGTTGAGGGTTAGTTGCATGTAATTATGTATCATTTACTGTTAATACTATGGTAAGTACACGTAACATATGTAACAAGGACACTGTAAAATAAAGCGTCACCGAAAACTGTGTAAATCGTGAGTGTAATGAGACAAACCAATGTATAACTCATTTCAGGGGGTCCTCAGATGACATCTAACACCTGAACCTGAAAGCATGTGTGCAAGCGTTCTCGCTCTGGAATAAACTAGTTGTAAAGTGCTGCGTTCACCAGCGAGTCTCTGTGGTCTTTCAGCCTTCACCCGTTTTCTCTAATGAGCTTCACTCACTACTGACGGCGTTCAGCAGCCTTTTAATAATTTGTGCTCTTGCTGCTGTTCTGAATGCCCTAGCAGAGCACTTTCTCTGACATTCTGCTGATGGAACGACATCCAGAAGTGCTTATGATTACAAAAACCTCGTTTGACTCCTCCCACTTCCCCAATATTAGCTCGGCTAAAATCTATAAATAAGAAAAGCAGGAAAGGGTTCGGAAATAAATAAGCCACAGCTTATTTATCTGTTTTCTCGGGGTGTTTTGCACCACTTAACACATATTTTGCAAATGTCAGTTTGGCAGACGAGAACGAGGCGCTTTGCGTCAGAAGATCTGGGACAGAAACTCAGGTGCCCAGTCCATGGCGGTCTGGGCCACAGCTAGCGCCGCGGCCCCTAGCGTGGCGGACAGACCCCACACTGCCATCTTGATGAGTTGGTTAGTGTTCGCTGGCTGGGTGCTCATGGGAAGGGCCGGTGGGTTTTCATGGCGCTTCTGAAGCTGTTGGCGAAGGACCGAGTCTGGACGCTGCATCAGCGTGGACGTCTGGAAGTCCGTAAAGGTGCTGATGGCGATTCTGGCCAGAGAAACAGACAAGAGTGTTGTTTTAGTATCATTATTATGCTAAGTATTTATTCAGATTTTGAAATCGAGTTTTTTTTTATATTTTGCATTTTCATTTTCATTTTAGTTAAAAGGTTTAGCCATTTTGTTGAGTGTTTTGTTATTTTGCACATTATAGTTTTATCAATAGTTTGAATTTTTATATTTACATTTCAATTTTATTTGAAGTTTTAGTCATTTTTAATACTTTTTTTGGTCTAATTTATCAATTTTATTTCAGTTTTAGTTTGTCATTTTGATTTCATTTCATGTAAGTTTTAATTTTAAAAAGTTTGAGTAATTTTTTTTTGCGTTTTTAATCAGCTTTTTTTATGTCCATTTAATTTCAATAAATTTTTCATTTTGTCATTTTAGTACTTCAACTGAAACTAAATGGACATTAAACATTTCCAAAGTTGTTTTTGTCTTTTTTTTTTTTTTAAATATGTCCATTTAATTTCTAGTACTTCAAATTAAACTGAACTAACTGAAATAAAAGTTAGTTTTTTTAATTCATGTTTGAATTTATTTCAATTAATATAAATGTTTATTTTGAGTATTTTTTCGTTTTGTTTTAGTTTCTGATAACACTGGTTTAAACCTAGACACATTAGCAATACTGCAAACACAACAAATGCTATAAACTATAAATGCTGTATGATTTAGTCTGAATGTTTTCGTCAGGTATAATGTTTAATGTTAATGGACCTTTAACACTTTATCTTTATCTTTTGTCTTCACTGAAAGAGAAATGGTGCATGAAGCCACAAAATTCATATCTAATTAAACAGATTTGATCCAAATTGATCCACATGAACAGATAAGAAAACAAACACAGAATAACAAAAATCATGCATAATAAAACCAGGAAAATTGTGGACCAATGAGATTCAACGACAGAAATAGAAACCAAGCGACCGACAAAAAGGGCATGTTAGACGCCTGGTTAGAGAACAACAGCAAGAAAAGAATAACTGGGTGAATCATCAGAACAAAAGAAAGAGGGAACTGGAATGAGAACGGAGGCATGGCCTCAAGTCTTGATCGGATAGATCCTCATTTCTGGAGTTTTCCCAAATCCTGCGGAGCCCATGCTGAGGGCTACACCAAGCAGACTTTCTCTCGACAGTTTAGAGGAAAAACATCATTAAAAAATCATAAAATATTCAATTCCATTTCATTACGGTCTCTATGGAAGAATAGTAAACATGGAATGCAAATGCCTTTCACTCAAGATAATAAAACAAGCAGAAATACATTCAACATTTAATGAAAAAGTGCAAGAAACACCATAGGCAGGCGCTGACGGGCTCAGCGTCTCTAAGTCTTCATTGGTTTTTATGCTTTTTTTCTCTCCTGCCTCCCCCAGTTCTCATTAGTATCTCCAGCTAATGCGCCACTGCTGGAAATAGCTGACAGGTAACAGCAGAGCAATTAACTTTTAAACTTTCCCTTTACCAGCGGAAGGCCCGGGAGAGCCAGTGGTTTGCGCTGACGAAACCCCAGTATAATGCGGTGACGCCGGCCCGGCGGAGCGCTGTCACTCACGTCGGCCTTAACCTCTAATGAAAGGATTTTGGGAAGGATCTTTACGCCGCTCTTCTCTATTCAGCAACAGTTCATCAGTCGGGTTACTAAAAGCACCAAAGAACTCGTGCATTGTGTCACAGCTCTTCTGAAATTAAATATCAGCATTGCGTAAAGTGCAATTATTGTTTCTCATTTTCATTTAGTTTTAGTTATTTTAGTACTTCCACTTAAACTAAACCCCTTAAGTGTCACCCCCCCCTCCTCCACCCCACACACACCCCACACACATACACCTTTTTTGCATAGACATGAAAATGCACATTCCGAACGTAAATGGTTGTAATTCAAGTATGCTTTGGAATACAGACATAAGATTGGTCTTGTTTTAAAGAAGACATTTGGTAGATCTTTTGAAGAAATGAAATAAATTAAGAAAGTAAAATAGAAAAAAAGTTATAGAAGTTTGAGTTTATGAAAATGTTATTGTTCATATTTTATTTAAAATATATATTTTCAAAACATGTCGGACTCTAAAATTGCAAGAAAATCACAAAGTTGTGTTTCAAATTTTAGGTTGATATCTCCAAAAAATGAGCTTTCAGTAAGATTTTGTTTGGGCGCAGTACCAAACTTTTTCACTAGGTGACAAACAGACTCCATTACTGCCCATATAAGGGCGCCTCCATTTCCATATGTGGTTTGAGTGATCTGAACCATATATTTCCATGATTTTCATACAATTTATGAAATAGACATCCTATTGAGAAGTAGTATGGGAAGTTTGGCAGATATTTATATGAATTCAACCTCTAATAAACACATAAAAATATCAGGTATGTGCATTATAGCTCGCCGCTGTTTTATTATTTTTTTCTTTATATTTAAAACATTTTCAGACCTTTTTAAAAAAAAATAAAAAAAAATAATGGATGTTATCTTTTGAACTCTTGGCATGAAAACAAACTGAGGTTTCTACAAATCTTTCATGATTTTTCATGCTCAACACTATTTCAAAATAAAGGTCTCTGAACACACCATATAGGAGTATGGAAATATTCTTGTTGCAAATTGATAAATAATGTCTCCTCTGTCATTTATTTTGATAATCAGTCACCAAATACGAAAACTATAGATTGTAAGCTTTCAAATGATGATATATAGTTTGTCAAGATTTAGGTTTAGGATATTGCGTTTTTAAATATGTAATGGCTGTGGGCCCACCAGTGGGGCGGTGACACTCAAGGATCATGAATTGAGAAATCTAATTTTCCTTGATCTTTTGACATATAAGAGGTAATTGTACTATAAAAAAATATTAGTCCAAAACCAGCTTTTATTGAAACCAAGCTGCCAAAACAACTCGTTTCAGATTTTGTCTCAGTATGACTTCCAAGCGGCAACCTCCCCGTCTCTCTCTTGAAACCAACACGGAAGTGAATTAAACGGCAATTCATCGACTGGCCGCTTGAGGCTGGATGCAGAAGTGAGTCAAATCTGATCTCCCCCATGTTAAAATGCCCAACTTTACAGCAGAAAAAAACATGTTTTACAGCCTGGAGCAAAAAGTGGCTTTGGTCTATACAGCTAATTTTGCCCTTCATGACAACTGTGAGGGGGTGAATTTTTTTATAACTCATCCGTTTAAATGATATTAAGCCTTAAATTTCTGCATAATTAAGGGTGTCCACTTTTGAGTGACAGGTGGATTCCCGCTGCTGTGGTCATTAGTCATCATTAGCCGTTTGTCTGCTGTCTGTTAGCCGTCACGTCAGTTCATTGTCTGACTGTAAAAATAAATAAATTTGGGAGTGACGCGCTGCCAAGATGGCGGCGGTCGGCTACGCCCACTTTAGGCTTCAAAAACGGTCTTCAGAAACCTACGGGTGACGTCATGGACACTACGTCCATATTTTTTTACAGTCTATGATGAAGTCATAGTCCCGCCTCCGCAGAAGAAGGTCGACGCCTACTTCTACATCATTGCCACTTTAGCCCCGCCCACGATTCACGCATGTTATGTAGTAGTAAATACAAGAGAGACGCAAAAACAGTTTTACTCTAGCAACAAAACCATAGAGAAGACGTTTTGTGACAAGTTGTGGAAAAACACAGTCCTTGCATTGCCATCCTTGTGATCCTAACATGAAGCGTGGATGAACTTTATTTTCAACGTAGTTCCAGTCAGATCGCATCAGTAAGACACTCGTTCGTTTGTTTGCTTCGCTTTACTGCAGATTCATTTTTAAACAAGGCACAGTTCACGTTACTGAGAAAATCATGAACGATGAATATAAGAATGACAGTCCGGCAAACAATGGTACATTCATTCATAATTCTTTTGCATGAAAAACCGTTAAGCTATCCTATTAAATATAACTGTGGCAACTCCAAGTACTTAAACTTTATTTGCCACAACCAAGATTTATAAAGCATATGTAATAGGCATAAATGTTTCACAGTTGGCAAATGTTTGAACTATGTAACGAGACCTTTCTGTCTTCGTTTCAACATTAATATAATGTGATAAAAATACAGTAAAGAATTAATATAAATAAAAATGATTAATTCCAACGCTGTACCTTTAAGTATCTTTAATATTTAAAAAACATTTTTAGGTCCCACTTTATATTAAGTGGCTTTAAGTACACTTACATTGAAATTAATAATTTGATACAATGTACTTATTGTGTACCTACATGTTTTTACATTGTACTTACATTTTAAAAATTCCTGCATGTAATTACAGCTGTAATCAATTTATGTAATTACATTTGTAATTACACAGTTGACCCTTCCCTTACACCTTAACTCACCCTTAAACCACACCTGTCCCTAACCTTACCCGTATCACACCTCAATAGCAGCAAAAGTGTTTTACAATACAACATGAACACAATAAGTACATTGTACTTATTTTTTGATGCAAGTACATAGTACTTAACACCACTTAATATAAAGTGGGACCCATTTTTATAACATGTATGGCTGAATTTCACCGGATTTCAACAGGAGAGACGTCGAAAGATATTTTATTATGCAAAAACAGGATAGAAAGTAGCTTATTACTTCTGAATTACGATGTTTTTGATGTAAAAATCTTGCTACATTATAAGTGGACCTAAAAGAACATTATAAAATTAAAAAATGCAGTTAATGACCCCTTTAATTAAAATGATATAGACATAAAAGGAATGAATAAAGGAACAAATAAAATATAACTCCTATAATATAATACTATATAAAACCCTAAAGTGATTGCTATGTACAATATTTACTGAAATCTTATTTGCAAAAATGCGGTCTAGTTGCATTGCACCAGGTTTTGACGTCATCGGTGCCAAAACAACTGATCCCCGTGAATATGGGGAATGAAGAATAACTTTGTTTGATGGTTTTCTCACACAAAGCTTCACAAGGCTTGCATATGGTCCTTTTTTGTGTGTTTTTGTACTTTGTGGAGCTTGTCAGACGTGAAACTGCTGTTGTATGGCAAAAACTGGGAGAAAATCCTACACAGATTCTATTCAAAGCATATATAGGTTTCGAAGGACACGAGGGTGAGCAAATAATGACAGAATTATCTTTTTTTGTGTGGGGGTGAACGGTCCCTTTAACTCCTAACGTGATCAGCTCTGCAGGGAATCTCTCTTCCTGCGTCTTCAGAGATGAATCCTCGTCTTTGGTTTGCGCTCTCTTCAAGGTGGCTCGTCTTGACGGTCTTTGATCGCTTTTTCTCCCTCCCTCTTGTCTCTAAAACAGTTTCTAATTTTACCGTTTCCTCTCTCAGAAGCAGCAGATTGTGTGACCTCTGTCACATCATTCTTCTGTTTTTCCTTCACCCTCTTCCTCTTGCTCAATCTGTTCTCGCTGTGGTGAAGAAGATACAGCAGATGATGGATGTGTTTACGCTGGAAGAACATTTCCACGGCTGCACTCAGTCAAACCATCACAACTCCACAGTCTTCACGGAAACCCTATCCTCATCTTCCTCCTCTTTGAGAGCCTTGTTCACATGCACATGTGTTAGTGCATAAAATATGAGGGCAAACGTTTTATATATGTATATTAGGGGTGTAACGATACCCTCATGTCACGATTCGATACATATCACGATACGATATTATTGCGATACTCCAAGACATATGATAAAAGGTTAACAAATGAACTGTTGATTAAAATGCCAGATTTGGTATTACATTGTGTGTGTGTAAATGAACAGGCTTGGACTTGTGCTGGAAACCCAAAGCACAGGACAATAGAGACACCAGAATAACAATATTCATGATTCTGAAGATGAAAATACTGAATTATTTTAGACGAATATTTGCACTCTTTCACTGACTAGATATATTTAAAATAATGTTTTTACTGCTAAAATCAGACATTTGGCAAATATTATAGATTATATTCAGCATTATATATAGTAATTTAATGTAGTACTGACACTAAAACTCTGAAAACTTGAATTTTTTACACATTTTTTATATATATATACATATATATATGTATTAGACTATATGGGCCTACTGTCAAAAACACTAAAAAAACTCTTACCGACCCCAAACCTTTGAACATTAAAGTAATAAAGTTACAGCCTCTGCATATGTCCGAACTAAGCGCTTAATATGCACTGACCCTAAAGTTGCCCCTGCTCTCCAACAAGTGTAACGTGCCTGTAAACCTGATCACCATTACAGCCCGGAGAGCCTGTGATTGGCTTTTACAGCATATACTTAAACCCTTCTCTCTCTCGCTGTCATGACGTTATGGGTTAACACAGTTCAGTGGGATGCTCTAATTCAATGCGTCCTTCCATCTAACACGCATGATGGCCCTATTATTAGACACTTGCTGCTGAGATGGTACGTCCAATTACCCATCAGTCTGCACTCGGCTTGTGTGAGTGTGAGTGTGAGTGTGAGTGTGAGTGTGTGTGTGAGTGTGTGCTCTGCAGGCCTTTGTGAATCAGCCCTGATGTCCTGATGACCCGTAAGTGCTGGCGCTTTGTCACTTCACCATGAGCTGCTCGCTCAAGCATGTTGTGATGCACCGAAGGCTTTTGCTTACTGGACGCTCTTAAAAACGCATTAAAGTTACAGGTGGAGGTTAAACGTTCCTATATCACGAAGATCTGAAGGTCTACAAAAAAAAAAATGTCCAATAGTCTCTACGCATTCACTCACAGCGCTTCGTTCTTCCTCAGAAGAGTTCATTGTAGTCTGGGAATTTGAGACTTTGGTTCTCAGAAGAATGATTAAAAACCCAGCTAAAAAAAATACGCAACATGCATCAAACAAATGACCATACGTCTCATTTAGGTATGCACGATATACAGTATCGGCCACCATATCGGTATCGGCCGATATATGTTCATTTTAGATGTTATCGTTATCGGCCCAGTAAGAACATTTGGCTGATATATTAAAGCCGATAAATAATGGATAATTTCCTTCAGCTGAGACACTTCAGATGCGCACTGTTCAACATGATGGCTTTAAATTAGGGCTGTCAAACGATTAATCGCGATTAATCGCATCCAAAATAAAAGTTTGTGTTTACATAATATATGTGTGTGTATGGAGTATAATTATTTTCTATATATAAATACACACACATGCATATATATTTAAGAAAAATGTGTTATTTATATATAAAATATTTATAAATATAATATAAATTATATATAATATAAATATATATACACAGTATATACATGCAAATATTTCTTAAATATATACATGCATGTGTGTGTATTTATATATAGAAAATAATTATACACCGTACACACACATGTATTATGTAAAAACAAACTTTTATTTTGGATGTGATTAATCGCGATTAATCGTTTGACAGCCCTACTTTAAATTGCTTGAAATATGATTGAAATCACTTCAAAAGGGGAAAATACACAGGTTTGTGCAAGTCTGTCATATCGGCTACATAGAACATGAGAACATTATAATTGTGTGTTTGGGACATGGCTAAATACGAATTCGGATTTAGATTTATCGCCCAATATATCAGTTATCGTCTTTCAAATATAAAGAATAATCGGTTTTCGGTATCGGACAAAATTTTCTTATAGATACATCCCTGGTTTCTCTAACCAATCCCTGCACATTTTAGATCTCCCTTATTTAACACACCTGATTTGACTGATTAGTTCATTAGCTCATCAAGCGCTCCGTGACCTGAATTAGGCATGTCAAATAAACCAAAATGTGCAGTGTTGTGGGGTTCAGAAATCGTATGCAATAAAACATGCAACAGACTGACTGATTCGCTTCGGCCTTTCCGAAGTATGCGAAAGCTTTATATATGTGCTCAAGGGTTCAGACTGGCTCTAGGTGGATGTGTAAATTGACACTGTGTACGAAATCGCATACTTCCCTATTATTATATAGTATTCGAAAAGTACCTGGATGATCTACTACTTCTGGCGAGATTCTGAAGTGCACATTCGATGGACACTTTACTGTCCCATGATGCCACACGAGAGGATTTATGAATGGCAGTGATGCGACGCAACTGATGCCTGTAGGTCACATGATAATGACAACACGGCGGATGAAGCAAGTAAGTTCGAATTTCTCATTTTCATTCCATTTAAAACATACATATTTTAATGGTCACACAGTCAATTCCAATTCAAACTACTCAGACAGTTCGAGATTTCGGACACACCATAATGTTATTTAACGTCAGTCATTTTGCAGAAATCTTTCAATTTAGTGTGGCAGATTCTGAACTGTGGTTCTGTATCTGTATATGGGTAGATGAACTGTTTTTAAATTAAGGTTTTGACATGAATGCAAGTTTGCAGTCAAATATAGAAGTATTTAGCTTTCAGTTACATACATAATCGAATATCCCGTGTGGCCTAGAGGACATCATCTGAAAAGGTTGATGAAAGATTCGGATTACACAATTTGTGTTTGCTTTAAAGTTACATGCATGGATGAATCACTCAAAATAAGACCTGAAACATGAGTTCAGAAAATTATTTTTGATTACAAGTTGATTTTAACCTGCACACATACCAATCAAAAAACTCTGTGGGTTACAAAAACAGTAAGATTTTGAGTTAAAATTGTGAAATATAAGTTGCAATTACAAAAAAATTATGCAAATATGAGATTTGTAAGAAGAAAAGATGCAATTAAGAGAAATAAAGGCAGAATTGAGAGATATAAAGTCACAATTATAAAAAAAAAATGCAATTGGGAGATAGGAAGTCAGAATTGTGAGATATATTGTTGCAATTGTGAAAAATAGATGCAATTGGAAAGTATACATTTGCAATTGTAAAAAAAAAAAATTATAATAATAATTGTGAGATAGAACGTTAGATTTGTGAGCAAAAAATAAAATAAATCACAATTACTAAAAATAGATGCATTTGGGAGATATAAAACCAGAACTGTGAGATATAGTAAAAATTCTAAAGGTAGACGCAAAAGGGAGATGTAAAGTTGCAACTTGCAATTACAAAAAATAGACGCAATTGTGAGATACAAGGTCACAACCTGCACACAAACACCCTCAATCCACAAGCTCTCAAAATCCATCAACCTATACCAGGTAAACACACAAACACATGACAGATGCTTGGAAATTCTTCTTTCCTGAACATGCGTGATCTACTCAAACCCGCAACAGCCAGCGCTAACACACACCGAAAGATGAGATCAGAGCATCAGTCTCGGGATGATATAATTTTACTGTGTTTATGAAGTCGGGTGCGAGCAGAGGGCAGGGTGTCCCGCCTGAGGGTGTGTGTGCAGGGGGTATTAATGAAGAACATGTGGGGGTCAAAGCCATTAGGGAGGACGTGCCACTCCTCATTACAGCACTCCACAGGGTCAAACAGAACAATAGAGATCAAGGTCACAGGTCACGGCCTCGCGACAGGCTGCTCATATCACTGACACACACACGTATGTTCTTCGCTTTTCAGTGAGGCCACAGATGCTGGTGGGGGAGGGGTTATGCAAATTAGGGTAGAGCATTAATAACCCAGAGAGGCGGAGCTTACTTTTTGCAGGACTGATTTGCATAAGACAGACATCACAGACAAAAAAATACATCTTTCTCATTTTAGTGTTAATATCTCTCTCTCACACATTGTTTCTCACGCATTCCCGTCTCTCTCTCTCTCGCTGCCCCTCTCTATCACTCTCTCATTTCTGTCACTTCCTTATTCTCATTTCTGTCTCTTCTCTCTCTTAATCTTCATAGGCGACAGCAGACGCAGGGAGATCTTAAACAAGACAGATCTCCCCTCTGATGGCTTTTTCAGCGCTGAGGGACTTGAATTCAGTTCCCGCTGAATGCCGGAGGAATCGTTTCCTGCTGCCGTGAGAGATAAATCATTAAAGTGGCTTCACCTGCATCTGCAAACGCAATCTGCAGACTGACAGCGAGTGTTTAGACACACAGGGCCGAGACGCAGACAGATCCGGCTGAGCGTCCTTCACACACAACAGGGGCGCAACAGACGGGACATGATATCATTCTCAATAGCTCCACCTGATGGACACAGGTGGAAACCAACACCCCTCAGGGCCAAAGACTAGTTTAAACGTGTGTGTGTGTGTGTGTGTGTGTGTGTGTGTGTGTGTGTGTGTGTGTGTGTGTGAATCCTACAGTATAACAGCACTAGAATTGGTATGTTATTTGTATGCTAAACTATTTGCCTTAAATTATTACATTGTTTAAAATAATAATTTTTTTTGTTTTGTATATGTACATTTCTGAAATACATAACTTAGTTTTCTCTGATAACAGATCACTGTAAATTGTAATGTGGACTCTTTTCTGTAAAGCTGCTTTGAAACGATGTGTATTGTGAAAATCGCTATACAAATAAATGTGAATTGAATTATTTGGGGATAAAAAAAAACTATAGCGATTCTTCTGATACAAATTGTATTGTGAATTAAAATGTGAAAGAAAAAATACTGTGCTTATTTGTAAAGCTGCAGAATTTGTCAAAAGCAAAATCATAGTGTGATTATATATGACTACACAATAATAATACTGTTAAATCAAATATTAAACAAAACAAGAAATGTATTACTTTTGTGATAATACTACTATATTTAAAAAGGAGCATATATGTAGAATATTCTAGAAAATAATATGAACATTTGTATTTAATAAAATAATAATGTAATTTAACTGTATAACTATAAAAAAGACTCCAGAATTTGAAATAAGAATTAATAAAAATAACGCTTTATAACTGTATAACAGTATAAAAAGACAATACTAATACTCCAGAAATTAATACAAAAAAATTTGTATTTAATAAAAATACAGAGCAGCATCTCACTCTGAAACATATTAAACTAAGCCATGCTGAGATTTGACTGATCATTCTGCCCTAATACTAGTATTAATATATGTATAAAATAAATTAAATTATATTTTTTTGCTGATAGTTTTCCATAGTTAACTGAAGACGTAAAACACCTTTGTAAAAGTGTGTGTGTGAATGTAAGAGTGTGTTTGAGAGTCTCACATGTTGCATGACTGCAGCGCTGCAGACTGGGTCATGAGAGAGGGCGGGCAGCTGATGAAGAGTTTCTGAGCTCGACCAATCAGATCCTCGTACGGCAGATCCTGAGGCATCTGAGACAGCAGGTGATGAACACTGGCCATATCACACTCGCTGCTCTTCACTTCCTTCTGTCTGTACAACACAATCTGACAAGAGAGGGAGAGAGGGAGAGGGAGAGAGGGAGAGAGGGAGAGAGAGAGAGAGAGAGAGAGAGAGAGAGAGAGAGAGAGAGAGAGTCAGACTTACCGCCCACAGTTCCCTCACTGATGCACGAAAATGACAATTCAATCTGATCGACTGATTTTGCGCAACTATAAGTCATGTTTACGATGTTAAAATGACACTTCTGAGGAAGAGAAAAGTCACTCAAGCAGGCAAAGTAGGTTTAAAGTTTGAAGTTCATAACTTCAAAAATATAAAATGTATAATAAAACAATAAACTAGTATCATGTAAACTAGATATCCATAAGCAGAGATATTCAGGTCTGATCAGGTTAGAACAAGAAAAAAACAACTTTGAAAACCAAAAGCACTGAAGGATTTACCCAAAACTGTGTTGAACCCAAATTCTGCCCTATTTATTTGGTGTTTTACGGTTTTCAAATATATTTTTTTCTTCTTGTTTTAAGCATAAAATTCAGTAGATTTTGTTCAATTTATACTTAAATAAGATAAAAAAAAACAAAAAAAACATTGTGTACATTTTTTATATATAAATAATTATAATGCAGTAAATAAAAAAATATATAATACACAAAAATACTAACTGTGAATGATTTTTGCAATATAAAAATCAAATAGGAAAAAAACTGAAGAATTAGCCGAAATTGTGTCAAGGCCCATTTCTGCTAAAAGAAGGTTTATTTAGCTTTCAAATAGCCTTTTCTTGTTTTTGAGTATAAAACCTAAAATTTGTTTTTAATTAAAGATATATTTTCTTAAAACAAGTCAAACAAATATTGTCCTTTTTGATTTTAAACTGATCTTGTTTTAAAGGGATAGTTCGGCCAAAAATGATATTAAACCCATGATTTACTCACCCTCAAGCCGTTCGAGATGCATATGTCAATCATTTTTCAGACGAACACATTTTCAGTTATTTTAGAAAATGTCTTAGATCTTTCAGTGGTTATAATGTGAAGCTATGGGGTCCACCTCCTTCAAGTCCCAAAAAAGTGCATGCATCCTTCACAAAAGTAATCCATCCGGCTCCAGGGGGATAAACGAAGGCCTTCTGAGGGTAATCCGTGCGGTTTTGTCGTAAAAATATACATATTTAAAACTTTATAAATGAAAATATCTTGCTTCCGGCAACGGTCGACGCGCGTTCACGGGAGATGGATGCCGGTGTTTGACGTAGGACGTAGCGTTTGATTTAGCTATACTTCGTTCTACGTCACGACGCTTCCTACGCTACGTCATACGTCATACACCGGCATCCATCTCCCGTGAACGCGCGTCGACCGTTGCCGGAAGCAAGATATTTTCATTTATAAAGTTTTAAATATGTATATTTTTACGACAAAACCGCACGGATTACCCTCAGAAGGCCTTCGTTTATCCCCCTGGAGCCGGATGGATTACTTTTGTGAAGGATGCATGCACTTTTTTGGGACTTGAAGGAGGTGGACCCCATAGCTTCACATTATAACCACTGAAAGATCTAAGACATTTTCTAAAATAACTGAAAATGTGTTCGTCTGAAAAATGATTGACATATGCATCTCGAACGGCTTGAGGGTGAGTAAATCATGGGTTTAATATAATTTTTGGCCGAACTATCCCTTTAAGGATGTTCATATAGTATGTTTATTAAAATTGTGAATAATTGTAAATTATATATATATGCGGACCAGGACTAAATGTTTTTTTGGTACAAGTGTGATCACACCCTAAGATGCGACGTGGACCAGAACTTATGTTAGAAATCTGGGTGTGCCAGGCTCTTCAAAACCCACTGTTTCCTTCACTTATGAGCAAACAGCAATGAGGTTTTCAGCCATAACCGTAAACTAAAGCTCGGCCGGCAGATGTTCACTACACCCTCCTCACGCGAGTCACGCCCGGTCAGATTCATCCCAGCAGAGGTCAAGCAAGAGCCGAGTCGGGTCGTCGAACTACCTAAGACGCAGGATGAACTACATTTCCGGCTGGCTTTCTTATCCTGACTTCAAACGGCCCCGGCCCCGTTGTCTCTGACAGGGGAGCTGCTCGTGGAGACAGAAGAAAGAGCCGCGTTTAAAGGATTCTAGCACAAACACGCAGCCTTCCACACAAACCTCTGGTGAATTCATTAGAGTTGTTTAATTAACTGATCCCGCTACAACAAAGTGCCCTCGATTCTCGCATTAGACGAGGAAGGAGTGGAAAAATAAAAGAAAATTCTTTGCCTCTCTTTTGGAAAGAGGTTTGTTGTTGTTGTGCTGATGAATTAGCTATCGCCTAAATACGTGAATTAACAAATACGCGGGCAAAACATGGTAAACAACATCCTCTTTTTGGATTACAAAAGCCTGTGTATAGTCTGAAGGGCAACAGCACATGATTGTTCAGTTCTGCTGTAATCGCAGAGTACAAACAATTGTTCCCTGCAAAAGAGCGCTATTCTTGCAAAGAGAGCTTTTTAATGTTCAACGGATGTGTGTCACATACAGGATTTTCTAGAAATATACCCATAGTTACAGTCAAATTCATTATTTTATAAACTATCAGTTTAGAGATCAAACAGGACATTTTAAAAAAATATCTAAAATATAATTTAATATTTATAAATATAATTTAATTTTTATAATTATATTTACATTTAAAAATATAATTTAAATTAAAATATAAATCTCAGTAAATTAAATAAAATAACATAAATATTATATAAAAACTTATTTATCTCAGTTGGTTACAAAAGCATCATTTCTAATTGTCATTTGCAACAGTACAACAATTATTAAAACTAAAATTAAAATAAGTGATTATAAATAAATAAAGAATAAATAGTATAAATATTTATTATTATCATTATTAAAAAAAAAACTTAAAGTACTAAAATTACTAAAACTAAAATAAATGAAAGGTAAATAAAATATTAAACAAATAAATGATAAATATTATTATATTAATATGTATTATTTAATATTTAAATAAAAAAATTACTAAAATAAATAAGTAATAAATAAATAATAATAACATATTTTAATATTTATAATTTCATATTTAATTTTAAATTATACTACACAATAAATAATAATAAATGTTAGACTAAAATCTTAAATGAGAAATGTTGCCATGGAAACTAACTGAAATAAATAGTTGAAGTGAAGTGAGGTTCTAAAATCAGTAAAAATGAAATAAAAATATCCAGTATGAGCACATACAATAATAATAATAAGTCTGCTTTGGGCCAATCATAAAGTCGACACTGAGATGGCACAATGACTCTGCGCTCTTTACAGAGAGGGCCAGTTCACCCAGAATGCATTTCTGTGTTTCACTGCACAGCTTGTTAACTGTTTGTCTATGTAAACATGAACTAGACGGGAATTTTTCAACTTTAACTGTTGCATCACGTCTCGCCCCTTTTTCAGCGTCGCGTCTCACGTTTCTAAAAATGCAATGCTCATCTTGACTCCCAGCATTTGTATTCTATGCTACTCAGCGTCTCGCATTTTTAAAAGCATTCAATGTGAACGGCCCCCTTGCGCCTGTCACTCAGAAGACAATAAACGTTGTCAAATTGGACAGATGAAACTAAAGAGCTTCTGGTGCGGATGCGTCAATGGTATCTTACCAGTAAAAATGTGTATTGGTGTATTTAAGATTTAAAAAAAAAAGCTGTCTTTAAGATGCTGAAAAAGCTGCTTTCACAGATTCAAATTACTTTCAAAACTAATTTGAATGTGTGAAAGCAGCTTTTTCAGCATTTCTAGGATGCCCGGTCAAGTTAAAAATAGTTTTAAAAGACACTTCAGTCCTCCTCTCTCTCACGAACACTGAAAAGGTCAGAACGCAGCACTGCCTCGATGTCCTTGAAAGGCAGGAGATGGACTGACTAAAGTGAGAGAGAGACGCTTCTCCTTACCACAGCGGCGAAGTAGATGGCCATGAGTGGGTGAGACGCCAGGAAGAAATCATAGAGCCGCAGAACATGCCGGAAATCTGACAAGACGTAGCCGTACCATGTGATCAGCCAGCTCAGGGCGAAGATCGTGCCCACCTCAGACCTGCAATGATCAGCATAATCAACATCATCAGCTCAAAATGAACAATTGCACATTATATAAAGTACAAATGACCTAATTATCTTTTGCATGATATTTTCCATCTTGGTCAAACTATCTCTACAATCTATTGTCAATTCTATTTATTTGGATATACACTGCTGTTCAAAAGTTTGGGATTGTTAAGATTTTTTATGTTTTTAAAAGAAGTCTATTATGCTTACCAAGGATGCTTTTTTTATTAAAAATACACACACACACAAAAAACAATATTGTGAAATATTATTGCAATTTAAAAGAACTGTTCTCTATTTGAATATATTGTAAAGTGTAATTTATTCCTGTGATCAAAGCTGAATTTTCAGCATCATTACTCCAGTCTTCAGTGTCACATGATCCTTCAGAAATCACTCTAATATGATGATTTGATGCCCAAAAAACATTCATTATTATTATTATCAGTGTTGAAAACAGTTGTGTACATTTTTTTTTTTCAGGATTCTTTGATAAATAGAAAGTTCAAAAGAACAGCATTTCTCTGTAACATTATACATTACCGTTCAAAGGTTTGGGGTCAGGATGCATTAAATTGATCAAGTTACAGTAAAGACATGTATAATTCAAATAAATGAACTAGAACTTTCATGTGACACTGAAGACTGGAGTAATGATGCTGAAAATTCAGCTTTGATCACAGGAATAAATGATAATTTAATATGTATTCACATAGAAAACAGTTCTTTTAAATTGTCATAATATTTAACAATATTACTGGGTTTTTTTTTGTACTTTTAATCAAATAAATGCAGCCTTGATGAGCAGAACACTTCTTTTAAAAACATTAAAACATTAAAAAACATTAAAAATCTTGCCGATCCAAAACTTTTTGAATGGTAGTGTATATTTGACCCCCTGAGGTCTGTGATCACAAACTTGCATTCATGCAGCGGGACCATAGGCTTGTGTGCGCCATATCGAGCATGAATCCGGCATAAGTAAACATGCTCAATGGCAACATGACCTTTTAAAGGAGCCTCTAATCTGTGAAACCGACATTCAAACATGACAGGACACAGCAGAGCTCTCCCGAAACTCCTCTAAAACCCGCCGAAGCATTCAGCATGTGCGACACACAGGAACGCATGTTTGACACCTTCATTAATCACAGTCACTGATATTCCATGAGAGCAATTTAACGGGCTTTCCTCTGCCTTGTAAATGTGCTGCAAGGTCACGAGCACATGCTAGACGGGAATAAAACTCTCCGCGTGACCAAGAACAATAGCAATCGTCATGATTCGCAGTGGGCGAAGCTCTTTCTGTAAGCCGGAAGACAGTGGCGGTATTTGAGAGCTCAGTAAATGCAGAGAAACTGACGCAGGAACGGGAACGGAAAAGCAACGCTTCTTTTTTTAGGGCTTTTTAAAAGTTATTAACTTGTTTGGAAAGATTCATAAAAGCAAAAGCAACAGCACCTGAGTGAGCAACACCATTAAACCTGTGGACCGGCACTGCGGCGAGACGTGCCGATGCAATATTTATGAGGAACCTCTTATTCTCTACATTTTAGATGAGTCGCCATTATAAATAACCTGCTTTTACAAACTAGAGCCGGAAAAGACTCACGCAAAGCAGAGCTACAGGTTTATCTGAACACTCTCTCACACACACACACACACACTTTCGGGACGTCATAAATGAATCACATATCAGTGATTCTGTTGGCTTGTCAAACCAAATGGTTCTCACATAAACAAGATGGTCGCACAGCAAGATCGCACGCAACTCTATGCATCAGGTTGCAAAGGACAAATAAACAACACATGGCTGTCAAAAGCTAAAACACAAGATGACATTGAGAGTGTGTGGGGAATACGCAACACTTTAAACTGTCTGACACAGAGCTCAACGATAAAGATAGTCAGTGTGTGTGAGTTTCAGCCCAGATCTTACATTTCTACAATCTATCTTATTGTTGCTGAACAACTTGTACATGCATTTTATGCAAACTTAAATATTTGTAATTTCTGTGAGGTTTAACTATATCTGATGATGTAAATATGCAGGATAGCATACATTAGATGAGGATTTATCAATATTGCAAGACTGATTTAACAGTAAGCTGCTGAAGTTTGCACAAAAAAAATACATTAATGTTTTTTGCACTCTATGACTTCATCTCTTGATATTTTACTGCAATTTTTTTTTAAATGTACTAAGAAAACAAACATCAACGACAAAACAGCTCCATCATAACAGTAACATACCAACAAATATATATAATATAAGATAAGCTACACACACACACATTTTTCTTCCAAAAATAAAATTAAATACAACCAAAATTAGAAGAATAACAAATAGATAGGTTGATAAAATTCATTTTAAATTCCAGAGTAGAGGCACATTGACTAAACATTACGCATTTAGGCTTAAAAATAACTCTTATAATTTACAAAAGATTATTTATTTATTATAAATAATTTAATAAAGTGGAAAAGAAAACTAGTTACTTTTCAAAAAACTAATTTTCGCCTATTTATTTAAAACACATTTTCTCTACTGGCTGAACAATTATTTGTTGTAATATATATATATATTAGTATTATTCTGACATTAATAATAATAATAATAATAGTAATAATGCATTTAAAAATGTAAAATAATGTGAGAATTAAAATATTGTCCAGGGAAGTAAAAATCTGGCCCAACCAGAACAAATGTTGAGCCCTGTGACAGTGACTTTGATGAAAGGTTACACACACAAAACAGTCTCTTGTGAGAATATTACATAAAGCGTGTGTGTGTGTGTCTGTGTGTGTGTCCTTGCAGTGAAATCAGTTTTATAACTGTCAGAGCTCAAGCGAACCGAACATCACTGTGCATCAGCACACACTCCTACTCCCCTTCTCTCACCTGATTCAATGTACACACACACACACAGCTGCTGGAACCAAACGTAGACATTTGAGATTCATGTCACAGATTTCAGCAGCTTTATAGTCTCAGTGTATAACAGTGGGAGATAAACCTGTTAGCAGGCGTCACGTCTGCACATTTAAAGACGCCCTCTGCTGCCCTCTTCAGGACAGGGAACGACATTAACCTCAGACGCTCAGGATTCCCTTTGACATGGATCTGTTGTGGTGTTGATTACCACACAAAATTATTTTGACTTGTCCCTGAAGGTATACACACTTTCATTCAATCATTCACAATCACTCCAGCAGATAAGCAACAAATGTGAAGCTCCTGCTTGCTTAAAAATGTTTCCATACAAAAATGTGTGTTATTTGAACTGTAAAGATGCATACATTTTTTGAATGGAGGAAAAACTTCTGGTTATGAAAGTTATGATATATTATTTGAGGGACAAGACATTTTTTAATCAAACTTACCAATGAGTTCATCTACTGAAAGACGGCATTGAGTGGTTTACTGCTTTTATAAAGTGGTGGCTATGTTCATTAAATAACAGTAATACTATGCCTCAACTAATCTGAATTTAGAGCCATCTTAGTGTTTAATCTCTGTAGTTTATCTAATGTAATCTCTGTGATTGATCCACGTTCTAGATGATCAATCACAGATAATCACTAGTCAGCGTTACACAATCGAGTGTACCTTATCATGAAGTCGTGTAACTCTCGGTCCACTCGCTCCAGAATGGGCATCAGGTAGTTCAGGATGTGTTTTGTGTTGTCCATGGTGGGGTCCATGAAATCCCTGCAGTTCCCAACAGAAGAAAACAAATGTCTGAGGATATTTATCACTATCAGAGTAAAAAAAAAAGTAAAAAAAAAAAAAAAGATAACTTTGATTCAATTCAGTTCAATAACAGTGTCGATGCTGCAAAACCCATCAGTTATGAAACAGAAATAGTTCCCGCTGTAAAGCAGGACAACAGTCTCATCCCAAACGGGAGTCACTTTGGATAAAAGCTCCTGCCAAATGCATAAAAGTAAATGTTGCAGAAACGATCACACTATCAGTCAAGTTTTTGATCTACAATCCAAAAATATCCATTTGTGGAAAATGGTAATACAAAAAATAATTAATTTTTTGCCGCAAGGAACAATGCAAAACATTATACACAGAATTAGGTAGGCAAGAACATAAGGTCAGGTTAGAGCTCTATGATTCTGGATGAACTGAGAAAAACTAGTTCTCAAAACTAGGGCTGGGTATCGATTCAGATGTTACAATTCGATTCGATTTCGATTCTCGATTCGATTTTCGATTTCGATTCTAAATTCGATTTCGATTCGACTCAATGAATATATATGTAATACAAATCCTATATTTATATAAAAAAAAGTGAACATAAGTTTACAAGTGGTTAATTAATAAAAAGAAATTAAGAGTTACAAACCTGTATATTAAACTCTTTTTATTTTAGGTACACTTGGGTACATTAAAACAGAATCATATTTACCTGTGCCCTTCCTGTCTAACAGGGACATACAGAAATTTAATAAAGTTATCAAACAGTCTGTGCTGCATTAATTTTAAATTATATATATACTAATCCTTTTTAAAGTTACAAAAGTTCTTTAGTCAAGAGCAGTGAGTGTTTTTCTCTGTTCCCTTTGTTCTTTGATTAACTTTAACGACAGATATAATTAGTGGCTACTGTGTACTGTCCCTTTAAGACCATCCGCTGCTGCCAGAGACGCGGATCTCACACGCGCCTCACTCTCTCACGAGTCACAACTCATCACGTTCATCATAAGACTGCACTTATGTTATGAAGATACTCGACAAAAAGACATCTTGGCATAATTGTCTTGTGTTATTGTTCGTTCAAGCGCGAAAGAGAACTGTATTCTGGGCTGTCTTGTGCGCACGCACGATATCAGCGCGAGTCTTTCTGTGCGTCACAGTCAGGACATTCACAGGCAGCGAGCTCTTGTCGCGAATGAATGGTTTAAAAACATTTGCATGAATAAGAGTGGGATTATGTAACACTAGCCAAAGGATAACAAAAATTAACAGATGCTGCATTAATTGCGTTAACAACCCAAATTTGTTTATTTCAAAAAACTCGCAGCATTTTTTGCGTCATATAATTGCGTAGGCTTGACAGTGCGATTGCGATATGATAAATCGTGCAGCACTAGTTGAGGTTATTTTATGATTAAGATAAAACAAACATAAAATCTCACAGCATTAGCTATAAAATGGAGTTTGCAAGCCTATGGACAGTGGAGGAAAACTAATACTGGCTTTTGGGTAATAGATAAATAAATATGGAAAAAAATCGATGCGTGGAGTTTGAGAATCGATTTTGAATCGACCACATTTTAAAAAACAATTAATCGAAAAATCGATTTTTTTGCCCAGCCCTACTCAAAACTGAGACAAACACCTACTGGTGTAACAATGAAATTGATAGAATCTTTATTTGACGTGTCATGTTACTTTCAAAAGCTGATTTACTCTATTTCGATCACCCCCATAGAAATAAGCGATTATATCTGAACTATAAACTTTTATCCCAGTACTTCTGTGATCATCTGAATTATTGTAGGACAGAAACGTGGTTGAAAAGACTGTTTTATATCCGGTATAACTGCTCTCTCTCCCTCAGAACGCAGATTTAAGTGTTCACTGTGATCGCACTTGTCAAAGGTTTAATAGACATGGAGCCGAATCCCTTTGATCCCGTGGGTGTCTGAATCGATCTTGTAACGATTAATGGTGCAGCTGTAGGTCCGGGTAACTCACCTGAGATGATGATTGGACAGTTTCTCCATTATCGCGATGGTCATCCTCTCTCCCACCACCAGCAGGAAGGTCACCACGAGGTCATGATAACCCTGGTAATAGTGCAATTGGGGATTTCTCCTCAGAACATCCAGGATGATGTCTATCAGCTGCTCCTGGAGAACCTCTCGCTCGTCCACACGCATGCCTGAGAACCGTTACATCAACAGCAAAACGGGACATTTTAGAAAAGTAGGGCAGAAAATGAATTTTTCCATTATCACAGGGTCAAACACACCCTAAAGACATGATGATGTGACAAAAGTCTCCTTTATTCTTCTTAAAACCTATATGATGAAACATTTTAACCGCAAAGGCTGCTATTACACTCTGGTCACGTGACACACAGGAGTAAAGCAGTTGTTACATTATAAAATATGTGACCCTGGATCACGTCTCCAGTCTCGAGTCGCACGGGTATATCTGTGGCAATAGCCAACAATACAGTGTATGGGTCAAAATTATCAATTTTTCTTTTACGCCAAAAATCATTAGGATATTAAGTAAAGATCATGTTCCATGAAGATATTTTGTACATTTCCTACCGTAAATATATAAAATATTTATTTTTGTGAGTGAATGCAGCAAAATCGCCAACATAAATGCACAACTTTAAAGGAGATTTTCTCAATGTTTCGATTGTTTTGCACCCTCAGATTCCAGATTTACAATAGTTGTATCTCGACCAAATATCGTCCTATTTTGTGGTCCAGGGTCACATATATTAAAAACGCATAAAAGCTTGTGTTTTAATGTGATTATTCTACTTAATTTTTTAATCGATTGACAGCACTAATATTTATATATATGAAGAGTTCAGATGCAAAAGCCTCTAAGTGCCATCTGAAATTTTCTTCTAGAATGATCCTTTTTGTCAAGCTTGTATGTTTATGTTCAGTTATTTCACTTTAATGGCAATGAAAATGACCTATTAATTGTCATAAAAGTGAAATTACTGAACTTAAATATACAAGCTTGATAAAAATGCTCATTTTAGAAGAAAATTTCAGATGGCACTTAGAGGCTTTTGCATCTGAACTCTTCATATATATATATATATTAAACACTGATTTGCACTCAAATTGTTATATTATACTGATACTACAATCTGAAATGAAAATGTTTTCAAGTTGTTATTCAAGTTAATATAATGGGGGGGGGGGGGGGTAATGGAAGAAACTAATGAATTAACAGTTTATCTTATGTTTTATTTTAAAAATCATGCAATTTTGCAATGAAAAATATAGTCAAATCAATTTTTTCATGCTTTAACTGTAAACTTCCATGGCATACAAGACACCCAAATTTATACAAGCAGAGAAACTTCTATCATCTCAACTGGTTTATCACTCAGCCCTGATTGGATATATGTCTCGAGACTCTCCAGACTGAGTCTGTCATGTGATCATGTGATGGTTTGCCATGTTTTCTGACTGATATATCAGATTCCGACCTTTCGGGAAGCGCCGCATTGACCTCCTGACATCGAGCACCACTTGTCTGTAGTCTTTGTGGTCTTCTCGGACATCTTTGGCTTTAGAAGAGGAAAATAAGGAAAAAGTAAACATCATTGAAGTTTCTGTGGCACGTTCCAGACACACAAACTCACGCACTTACAGGGTTTGGCAGGCAGACTGTACACATTGACGCTGAGGAGTTTGGGCCAAACTTTTCTCCTAATGTCATCCGTCAGCAAACCGCCTTCGCTCGCAGCCGCCCGCCGCAGGGTCTCGATGTCCACGGGGTCACAGTTCAGGGCCTGATGGATATCAAGCAGCTTCTGTTTCTTCCAGGGCAATTGCTCTGCAGATAAAGCACAAAACATCTGAGGCGGGATGCAAAATGAACACTGAGAGTAAACAGTTAACGTGCGTGGCTTAAATCAGTGTAAGAATGAACATTTTATCTTGTCTGACGACGTCTGGCACAGTCTTTATAGGCAAAGTCTTCAAACATCCTCAAATAACTTTTACCTCAGTGGAAAGTAAAATTCATAAATCGTTGCCAAAACTTCAATTAGACTATACAGATAAAAACCAAACCTACACATGAGGAACTAAACCATGATTGAAGTCTTGATGGCTTTCACAGAGAGAGTGGCAATGACCTCCATAAATAGCTTATTTGATTTAGAGAGTGAAAAAAACATGAATTAATGCAAAACGTTCATTAAAATTAATATTTAAAAAATGATCATTTATACCAATTAGACCATATAGGCCTATAATTACAATGACATCATAATGAATCTCGTAAGTGCCATTAAGGATCATAATTCAATGACATCATAACAGTAACAGCTGTCATCATACTGGACCTGTCAATCAATCATTTAGTGTCAACATAATGGATCTTCTTACACGTTATGTCTTACACACATTTAATGATTTTCTAATGGATCGCACGCACACTCAGTGAAATCATAACGGACCTCTAACACGGTCAGTGACATTATAACTGATTTCCCTCATACATTCAGTAAGTTTATAATGGACCGACACCGGTAACTTACCTTCGTGTCTCCTGACAGACGCTTGCGATCCGCTCGCCGGCAGTCGCTTCCTCGCTTTTCTCATCTCTTATAGCGACTCACAGTCATGAGGATATCAAACACATGCTGTTGTGTTGACGACCATGTAATTTTAATTCAAAACTGGCCGTAAAAACGAAAGGAAAGTAGCATTTGTGATTCCTCTCAGATCCGTGTCATTACGTGGAGAGGAGTGCTCGTCACCCAAGCTTGACTAGTCGTCTCTCATTGGCTGAGAGTGCCGGTGAGTCACTCAAACTGACTGCTGTCGACGTCTCACCTGATTGGTTTAAAGCAGTTTAAAGACGTCAAGAGGCTCAACGCCATTGGCTCATTTCAAACGAGATTCTGCACCTGCTCATAATGACAGGCATGCGGCGTGTTTGTATTTACAAACATATGAGTTACGTAATATATCAAACTGACTGAAGCAGCTGCTGAACCACAATTTCAAGTTTCAGTTAATATGTGTGTGTGTGTGTGTGTGTGTGTGTGTGTGTGTGTGTGTGTGTGTGTGTGTGTGTGTGTGTGTGTGTGTGTGTGTGTGTGTGTGTGTGTGTAATATATTTTAAAGTTATTTTATTTGGTAATTTTATAGAAATAATTATTATTATCATAATAATAATCAGAATCTGAATGAGATTTACTGCCATAAACAAGGAATTCGTCTTGGTGAAGCTTCCAGTACACAGAAAAAAATTAATAAAATAAAAATTAATAAAAATTATACTATAATTGTATAGTATGTTCATATATTATTATGTATAAAAACAGTTGATGGACCCCATTGGCTTCCGAAAAAAATACAATGGGGCCCATCAACTCTTTGGTTACCGACATTCTTCTAAATATCTTCTTTTGTGTTCAGCAGAAGAAACAAATGAATACAGGTCTGGAACACATTGAGGGTGAGTAAATTATGACAAAATGTGTATTTTTGGGTGAACTTTCCCTTTATCCTCAGCTTGTGTTTCCACTGCAGTCCCTAAAACCTGCTTTGACATTAAATAAGGCCAAGAAAAGAACAGTATAGAAACTCCAGATCCATCCAAATATGTGCATGCTCTGGAGAGGTAAATAAACAATAAATGCAAAGAATGTAATATGCCTATATCCTTATTCGTGGGTTATCTATATCCTTGTTTTATTATCATGATATTCATATGTCACCAATAGATCAATACAAAGTCTCTCACCGCTTGAGAGCAAATGTGTTTTATGATATTTGTCAAATCCTGTAGATGGCTGTAAAAACAGTGTAATCAGTGGCTTTATGACTGAGTGAAGTATGCCATGGTGCATCAGGGTGTCACCGCGCTCATTGCGCAACGTTTGCGCAGCGCGGATGGCTTGACGCGCCGCGTCCTTTTCGCTTCAGCGTGATATCAAACGTGAAGAACATGAGAGGAACAATGTGTCTGTTTGTTCCACTATAATCGCGAACATGGGCGACAGAAGCGAGAGGGGTTCGGCAAAGCACAGACGGAGAACCACGATCTCCGGAGACGCGGCGGCTCACGCGAAGCGCAGCGGCGCAACAGAGACTCTCAGCGGGCAGGTGAAGGAGAAAGAGCCGAGACACGACACATCCGCGAGTAAACAGAAGAATCACAGCGATGCTGGAGATGACACGTTCAGGTAAAAGATGCTATTGAAGTATTATGTTTTGACTTGATATGTGCAGCGTCTGTCTGTCTGGATAGCGAGAGAGATATGCTTGTACACGGGTCGATAACATACACATATAAACAGACATGTATAGGCCTATTCATACAGTATGTAGCCTACATACACATGGCATACTAAATTTCCTTCTTGGTTTGATATAAAGGTCTACAGAGGACCCAAAAAGTATTTGGACACTCCAGCTACAAACATTTCTGGATGTCATTTTCGAATGATTAAATGTATTACTGTATTAAACTGTATTAAAGTTGCTGCCTTACATTTTTAAGCACAATGAACTTGCAACTTGTATAACTTATTAAAGAGTTAAAGCAATGTAAAAACATATGTTGTCATAATTTATTGATCCAATCATTTTTCATTTACAGTGTATATATATATATATATATATATATATATATATATATATATATATATATATATATAACATATTTTATAACATATATATTTTTATATTTGAATGTCACTGTCAAATCACAGTAGATTGTCATTCTCTGTTCATATCTCCTAAACAGAGAATGGAAGCGCTGGTTCTTCTTTCCATGCAACATAATGCTAACATACTGCTTTTTAATATAGTGATGTGACAATATAATGTTTTCTGGTTCTATAGTGATCTCATTTTGCCAAATGTAGTCGGTGGTCCTGGTGTTTCAACGAATCTTTAAATCATAGTATACTCAGAATACATACAGTACACTGCAAAAGCTATGTAATTAACTATAGTAGTTTAACCCTAACCAGCCCAGATACAAGAGGATACAAGATACAGAGCTCTTCAGGTGTGAAGGTCGAGCCATTCATTGAGCTGTTGTCACAATTATTGATAAAACTGTCACTGATAAGATCAACATGACCTTAATAACTTTAGCAACCAACCCTTTCTAACTCGCACACATTAAGAGCTCTCTTCCTGTAGGAGTGAGATTGCTCAAACTCTAGGGCGTTTCATCACTGATTTCTACATCGCCTCAATCTGTCGTAAAAACTCAGTCAATGGACACTTCAGTTACAACAGAACAATTTCTGGATGTCATTGCATTTTCGAATGATAAATGCACTCAAATGCTGCCGGATCTTTTCTCAGAACTGCTTTTCTTTAAAGGGCTCCTATTATGCTTTTCTCCTTTCTTTAGTGTGTAATGTTTCTGTTCGAGCATGAAAAAGCTCTGAAAGTCCCTCCAGCGGGAGTTCTTCTCTATATCAGAGTGTTTCTGAACTCCCTGAAACGCCTCCATTGTAGTCTTGAGTTTCTTCCGGGAACGAACACGTCACAATATTCCTCATTTAAATAATTAACACGCAGAATAAAGGGGCGGGGCCTGGTTGAGTTAGCTAGTAGTGTGTATAAACTGGCGGTTATGGTAAGGGGCGGGACATTTCCCAAACACGCTCGAAGCGCTCGACCAATCACAACACACTAGTCCAGCCGACCAATCAGAGCACAGTGTGCTTTTCAGAAGGAGGGGCTTCATAGAGTCAGGAACGGGCTGTTGAATTATTAGAAAATAATGCACATTTGAGGTGGTAATGCGGCCACAACGCGAAGCACTAAGAATTCAACAGACCGGAGTCAATTATTCTGCTTATACTATGGTTACCACGCCTCAACATCGTTCAGAAGATGTATTTCAACATTTTTCAGGTTTTTGTCCTTAAAACGTGTGTAGGATTAATTTCTTACGCATCCCATCCCCCTTGAGATATTGATAGCAGATTAATGCAGTTATTAATGTAGTTATGAGAGAGAGAGAGAGAGAGAGAGAGAGACATTGTTCGGCAGCAGCGTCTCTACTAATAGCAAAACTGCAAGTTTATCTGCTTCAAGAACAGCGCCGTTATTTCCTCGCTAGTGAGAAATGTCATGTACCTTTTAAGTTGCCAGAGCAGCGCTGACAACACCTTTCTGTGCGAGTGTGTGTCCGTACTGTGTGTGTGTGTGTGTGTGTGTGTGTGTGTGTGTGTGTGTGTGTGTGTGTGTGTGTGTGTGTGTGTGCGCGTTTGAGTAGGAGAAAGAGAGTAATAAAAAATAATAGCTTTTAAAATAATAAAACGTAAAAAAAAAACATGGAAATAATTTTTCGTTTTGATCCTACTGTTCACTATATTTATTTGCTTGGTCGGTGTCTTTGTGTGTTTTGGTTCTTTTGCTGTTGCAGGACCATTGAAATAACTGAAATCATGTGGTGAAGTGATTCGGACATGTAATGCGATCAAGACCAGCCTGGATCAACTTTAGCCATGCATTTCCCTGAAAATAACTGAACACCTTAACGTTCGTCAACCAATCAGATTCAAGCTTGAGAACCTGTTCTCGTAGAGCCCAAAGACAAAATCAGGACTTTGTAAAAGAGCATAATATGATCTGTTTAAAATAATATGACCTGTGTCTTCAGCTGCCACAAGCTGCAGGAGTCGCTGCTCAGCTCCGATAGCGGATACAGCAACTACAGAGGGATCCTCAACTGGTGTGTGGTCATGCTGGTGAGTTTACACAGACACTGGCACTCACACGCCAACTCACGTCCTAATTATGACACAAATCACATTAAATATATTGATTCTCATTAAAGCTACGAAAGTTATTCAGTTATGAGCATTGAGTGATTTTGACAAAGTGCAACAAAAAAAAAAAGTAATTTAATGTGCAAAGACTGAGTCAAACGCCCTTTACAAAAATAAATAAATAAATAAATAAAAGGATGAGATGAGAGTTTTTCGCCCTACATCAGATTACCGCCTATATGTGTGAAGTCGTTGACGTGCAAGATGAGCATTTGTGGTTAAAAAGTATATAAATGTTTGTTTTTTTAATAAAATGACTGATGGTTTGTCTTGAGAAGACCCTTATTCCTCGCGTCGAGACTTTGAAGCTGCATTGAAACTGCGATTTGGACCTTCAAACTGTTGGACCCCATTGAAGTCCACTATATGGAGAAAAATCCTGGAATGTTTTCCTCAAAAACCTTAATTTCTTTATGACTGAAGAAAGAAAGACATGAACATCTTGGATGACGTGGGGGAGAGTAAATTATCAGGACATTTTAATTCTGAAGTGAACTAATCCTTTAACATGATTATCTGCTTACTGTCGCTTTAAGAGCTAATGCACAGACCGAATATACTGACACACATCCCATTCTCTCCCAGCTGCTTTTCATCACTTTAGACATAACTTACAGTTTATGTGAATACACGTCAAGTGTGGGCGCACTGCTGTAAAGTAAAGGATCTCCATTTTCTACATTTTTCTGTTCTCATTATCACTGAAAGCCAAAATCGAATCGAAACTAAATTAAATGCACATGTCCATAAAATATCCATGTTTTTTGTCTCCAAAAAGCACCATGAATTCATACAACTTCAGTCCTCTAAAGTCATATGATAGGTTTATGTGAAGAACAGGTGGAAATGTAAGTCTTTATTCATTGAAAAACATATGGTTTCGGAGAAACTTTATGCCTGGTTCAGATTACACGATTTTTTTTTTTTGTCTGTTACGATAGTCACTGTGTCAGAATACACGATTTTGACTCCTAAAATCATGTAGGCTAATGTTTTGGACAAGAAACATGTCAGACTACACGTTGCTTCCCGACCAGTCATCGCGTGCCGTCTCACACACACACACACACACACACACACACGCTCGCTCACACTCTCGCTCCCCACGACACCCTACGTCAAACGGATCGTGCCAAAAATCTGGCTAAAATCGTGTAATCTGAACCAGGCATAAGACTGTGTAAGACAGGCCCGGAGTGGGTAATCGGGAGAATCGGGAGAAATCCCGGTGGGCCGCTTCACTTTTGGGCCGGTCGAGGAAATTTTTTATTTATTTTTTTCACATTTCAATGTCACGTTAGTTAGGATGGGAGGAAGAGGCCAGGAAGTATGGAAGCTTGTTTCCGCCACAGAATAAAACATTTTAAAAGATAATTGTGACTTTTTATCTCACAATTGCGAGTTTACATCTTACATATAAAGTCAGAATTGCGTGAAATAAAGTCTCAATTGCGTGTTATAAAGTCAGAATTGCGACATATAAAGTCAGAATTGCCTGAAATAAAGTTGCAATTGCGTGTTATAAAGTCAGAATTGCGTGTTATAAAGTCAGAATTGCGAGATATAAAGTCAGAATTGCGTGTTATAAAGTCAGAATTGCGAGATATAAAGTCAGAATTGCGTGATATAAAGTCAGAATTGCCTGAAATAAAGTTGCAATTGCGTGTTATAAAGTCAGAATTGCGTGTTATAAAGTCAGAATTGCGAGATATAAAGTCAGAATTGCGTGTTATAAAGTCAGAATTGCGAGATATAAAGTCAGAATTGCGAGATATAAAGTCAGAATTGCGTGATATAAAGTCAGAATTGCGAGATATAAAGTCAGAATTGCGTGATATAGGCCTGGTTTCACAAACAGAGTTTAGATTAAGCTAGGATTAGGCCTTAGTTAAATTAGGACATTTAAGTAGCTTTTATAAACGTGCCTTTGAAAAAAACATTACTTGTTTGAATTCTGAGAGAAAACTATGGCACTGACATATTTTAAGATGTTAAGATGTATGTTAGTGCATGTTGCTTTCAGTTAAAACAGCTCAAACATGCATTTTAGTCTGGGACTAGGCTTAAGCCTTGTCTGTGAAACTGGCCAATAAAGTCGCAATTGCGTGTTATAAAGTTAGAATTGCGACATATAAAGTCAGAATTGCGTGAAATAAAGTCAGAATTGCGAAATATAAAGTCAGAATTGTGTGAAACAAAGTCGCAATTGCTTCTTATAAAGTCTAAGTGAATTATTATTTAACCTTTACATTATTTGTTGAACCATGGTATTAGTAAACTACACAATAGTAAGAGCTGAACTGTTGCTTCATTTATCCAATTTGGAAAAAGTGCTAATTTGGAATTCCACCATGGAAAAAGTGGGCCGGTCTTGGGCCTGAAACTCCCGGGCTGAAAAGTGGCCCCACTCCGGCCCTGGTGTAAGATCAGTGTAGGCTATCTGTGTCTATGTTTAGGCCCTCGCTGTTACCTGAACATAAATAATGACACACTGCTGGCCGGTGATGTCTTTGGTCTGATCACATCGGTTATTTCCGTCCGCTCTTCTGCTGGAGTCTTTCCACCTGTTCGCCCTCAGATGATCTGGATAATCGAGAAGGAAACATCTAGTAAATCACCATGCCTTTGCCAGAATGGTGAAGACTGTTCGCCCTTCATCGCGGTCACACGCGTCAAGTTCATTCCGGTCTTTTGTGAACTCAGTGGGATTGAATTGAGTAAGAATTTGACCTTTATCCTCGGCTCCGGTCTCAGATAATCATATGACATGCAACACAATGCCAGGCCTATTACTTATTCCAGAATCTGATTTCTTCAGTGACTGGAGTTTAGCTGGAGATGTTGTGACAGGCTCGATTCCCTTGCGTTACCACATCAAACCCAGAGGGAGTCTGTTCCTCCGCTCTCTCTCTCTCTCCAGAGAAGCAGCATGGCATCATCCAGTCGCTGTTTGAGATTTAATGCATTCATCTCATGTCGACAAAGAGACCTCAGACTCGTTTGCTGAGCAACACTGACAAAAATGTCCATGCTTGTTTTATTGGCAGTGTTATTTTAGTATTATTTATTTACTATTATTTATTATAAAATTTTATAGTTTTTTATATTTTGAATTAGCTTTTATTTGAGTATTTTCATTTTAATTGTAGCTTTAGTTAGTAGTTTTGTTGTGTTGTGTGCTTTTGTTGTAAATTAAAAAAAATGTCTATTTAGCTTTAGTTTATTTTTATTTCAGTTTTAGTAATTTCAGTACTTTAACTTATTTAATGAACTTATTTCAATTATTTGCCCATGCATCATTTAAATGTAATTTTTTTTCATCTACTAATTATGTTTTATTTCAGTATATTGTATAATATTTGTATATATTATTATAATATTAATTTATTTGTATTTTAGTTTTAGTAATTTTGTTTGCCAGGGACACTTTTTTTTATTTATTTTAATTTTTTTTTTTTTAGGTTTAAGTTTTTAAATATTTAATATTAATATTTTATTTGAATTACCAAAAATGATTTTTAATTGCTTTAGTTTTAGTTTTATTTAAATTTACTAAAATTACTAAAACTAATAAAAACATTTCTGAAACAAAGCTGTATTATCATTATATATTATATTATATTAAAAACAACAGTTTTTCAAACGTTTAAGCTTATGTTTGTAATGTTTGTTAAGCTTAAGTTTTTAATATAACATTATATTTTATGACAGCTTTGTTTTAATGATCAAAAATGTTTTTAATAGTTTTAGTATTTTAGTAGTTTTTTAAGTTTAACTTGATCAACTAAAATTACCAAAACTATTAAAAACGTTTTTGATCATTGAAACAAAGCTGTAATAAAATATAATGTTATATTAAAAACTTAGACTTAAAAAAGGTTTTCCATAAAATATTATATTTTAATTAGCGAATGTTAATAGTTTTAGTTTTAATTAACAATAACGACACTGTTCATTGAACATGAACCTTGGCAATATCATAATAGCAGTTGCATACAATAAATCTCACTGGAGTTTGGAAACTGTATTGCTCAGACCTTTGTGTGTCCTCGAGTGACCTTTGACCCACTAACAGAGCCTGCCAGCCTATAAATACAGTGTCAATGACTGTGACATTTAATATGCTGAGGATGTATCAGTCAGACTTGATGATCTGTCAATCAAAAGACAAGCTGTCCTTCAAGTCATATCCAGTCTGTCGAAGTCTTAAAGTTTCTCTTCTCTGCAGTAATGAAAAGTCCAACACATCCGGGGATTACTTTAATGAACGCTCAGAAATGTCACGCGTCCTCTAAAAATAAACATCTATTTCACCCTGAACCGCGAGGAAATGGAGCAGCATCTTCAAAGCCGCGGAAAGCAAATCACAGTTCTGAAAGCAGTATTAATCCTCGCTTTGAAACGCGATTGCATTGACGTTCTCTGTGGGATTGAGATTTCACCTCGTCTTTTTTTTACCATATTCCCATGCTGTATCCTAAAATGCTTTGAATCCACGAATGGATAATTATGAAAGTCAAGGATAAAGGCGGCTGCTTTTGAGAGATTTCTGCTGGAGAAAATTGATGGAGCGCAACAGTGTCAAACTCTCATTGAGTTTCTCCAGAGAGAAATCGTTTTTTATTTCAGTTATTAATTTAGTTACATCAATTATTAAATTAGTTCGTTTCATCTAAAGCCAGAAATTATGTCACCGTCCAGCTCAGTTCAGTTCTTATACAGCAGCGTTGTATATTAGGTGTGTGTGTGTGTGTGTGTGTGTGTGTGTGTGTGTGTGTGTGTGTGTCATTAAACCGACGTCCCACAGCCTTTAAGCAGTTAGCATGGATCTATGTGCAAATCAATTAGCAATCCTCTTTGAACGAGGTCAGGGTTGAGTCTGGCAGATTTCCCAACGCAAATCTAATCAAATGGCCTTTGGAATGAGAAAGTCTTCCAGCAAACTGTCGTAAATCATCGCTTATAAGTGGTTCAAAGTCTTCAGGCCTTTAGTCTTGATTAAAAATTTGCTTTTAATAAATGCAATGACCAAACAAATTTAGTTTTAAAAAAGCTGGTTTAACATTCAAAACAAGTTTATTTTCAGTAGTCTGTGTGGGTCCAGCTAACAGTGCAGAAACGACAGCATGGAGACTGTGGTCAAGGGTCAGAGGTCAGATGTGTTTATCTGAGGTTGTTTATGGTGTTGTGCTGCAGACTTTGCTACGCTAGTGACAGTTTTCAAAAACAGTAGTATGGTAGATACAATATAATCATTGGAGAGAACTCATAATTGCGAGTTATAAAATCAGAATTGCGAGAAAAAGTCAAAATTACGAGTTATAAACTCAGAATTGCGAGAAAAATGTCATAATTGCGAGAAAAAAGTCAAAATTGCGAGTTATAAACTCAGAATTGCGAGAAAAAGTCAAAATTACGAGTTATAAACTCAGAATTGCGAGAAAAATGTCATAATTGCGAGAAAAAAGTCAAAATTGCGAGTTATAAACTCAGAATTGCGAGAAAAATGTCATAATTGCGAGAGAAAAGTCATAATTTCTGGAAGTTGACCCAATCAATTGGTGGTAAAAAAACCTCCACCCGTCTGCCGGACTGTTTAAAAATAAATGAGAGGGTAATACGGGACAAAGAAAATATTGTAAAAGCTTTTAATAACCATTTTATTAATGCTGACTTAACTACAGATTTTAGTAATTTAAAGGAGCATAATCAAGGCAATGTGGCAAACGTTTTGTGTTGTCCTCAGCTGTTCACTTTTACTCCTATCTCAGCTACACAAGTTTATAAAGCCTTATCAAATTTGGATTGTAAAAAATCAGCGGGATCTGATAAAATAGAGCCTTATTTTTTTAAAATTGCTGCAGATCTTATAACAGAGCCCATCACTTCAATTTTAAATTTAAGTTTAAAATCAAATGTTATTCCTCGTGCATGGAAATCAGCTATGATTCTACCTTTGTTGAAAGGTGGTGATCCATCTGAGATGAATAATTACCGTCCGATTTCAAGGTTGTCAGTGATGGCAAAAGTATTTGAATCTTTTATAAATGATCAAGTAAAACAGTTTATAACTGAAAATAAAATTTTAAATGAATTTCAATCAGGCTTTAGATCAGGTCACAGTACTATAACTGCAGCCATGCTGGTCACTAATGATATTATTAAATGTTTGGATAGTAAACAGCATTGTGCAGCTTTATTTGTAGATCTCTCCAAAGCATTTGATTCTGTAGATCATAAACTACTGTTGCAGAGACTTAGTTGTGTGGGTTTTAGTGAAACAGCTCTAAATTGGTTTAATAATTACTTATTTGAAAGAACTCAATGTGTCTCAGTTGAAAATGTTATATCAGCAGAACAAACAATTAAAAAAGGTGTCCCACAGGGTTCTGTTTTAGCACCAATTTTATTTTCTATTTATATCAATGACATAGGTTGTGGGATAACTCCAGCTAGAATTCATCTATATGCTGATGACACAATCATTTACACAGTAGCACATTCTTTGAACCAAGCCATAGAGTTTCTGCAAGATTCTTTTCGGTCTTTGCAATTGTCATTGTCAAATTTGAAATTGGTTTTAAACACACAAAAAACAAATTATATGCTTTTCACTCGTGGTTCCATTAAAACAGATTGCCCGATTTTAACTTTAGAAGGGGACTGTATAGAAAGAGTACATTGTTATAAATACTTAGGCATATGGCTAGATGAAAAATTAGGTTTTAATGTACATATTGAAAATCTCTTGAAAAAGCTTAGACCAAAACTGGGTTTCCTCTTTCGTTTAAAGAAATGTTTTCCTTTTGAAGCAAGAAAGAGAATTATTCAAAGTTGTTTCCTCTCCGTATTAGATTACGGTGATGTGATTTATATGCATGCAAGTTCATCTTCTCTAAAAAAGCTAGATTGTGTATACCATGCTGCCCTGCGCTTTGTGACAAGTGCCTCTTCACGCACTCATCATTGTACCTTGTACGAATTGGTGGGTTGGACTTCTTTGTTTCAAAGGAGAAAAATACACATGTTGATGTTTATTGCTAAGGCATTGTTAGGAAAACTACCAATTTATATCTGTCATCTTTTATCGTATTACACCTGTACTTATAGCACTAGATCTAGTGCTAAATTGCTTTTAAAGGTTCCTAGAGTACGTTCAGAGCTTGGTAAAACTGCCTTCTCTTCCTATGCTCCCTGGTTGTGGAATGAGCTGCAGAGTATAATAATGATAGAAGCACTCCCCTCTTTAAAAGTTTTTAAAAATCTCTTATTGACCAATTTAAGGGAAACGTGTGTATGTTTGGTTAAGTAGCTTGTGTTGTTATTTTGAGTGCTGGACAACATTTTATGAAAGATTCTGAGTTTTATGTTTGTATGTTGTTTATGTGAAACTTTCTGTGCTGCCATTTTGGCCAGGACTCCCTGGAAGAAGAGATTTTATATCTCAATGGGACTATCCTGGTAAAATAAAGGATAAAAAAAAATAAAATAAAAAATAATAATAATTGCGAGTTATAAAATCAGAATTGTGAGAAAAATGTCATAATTGCGAGAAAAAAGTCATAATTGCGAGTTATAAACTCAGAATTGTGAGAAAAAGTCAAAATTGCGAGTTATAAACTCAGAATTGCGAGAAAAAAGTCATAATTGCGAGTTATAAACTAAGAATTGCGAGAAAAAAGTCATAATTGCGAGTTATAAACTCAGAATTGTGAGAAAAAAGTCATAATTGTGAGTTATAAACTCAGAATTGCAAGGAAAAAGTCATAATTGTGAGTTATAAACTTAGAATTGTGAGAAAAAGTCATAATTGCTAGTTATAAACTAAGAATTGTGAGAAAAAAGTCATAATTGCGAGTTATAAACTAAGAATTGCGAGAAAAAAGTCATAATTGCGAGTTATAAACTCAGAATTGCGAGAAAAAAGTCATAATTGCGAGTTTTAAACTCAGCATTGCGAGAAAAAAGTCATAATTGTGAGTTATAAACTCAGAATTGCGAGAAAAATGTCATAATTGCGAGTTATAAACTCAGAATTGCGAGAAAAATGTCATAATTGCAAGGAAAAAGTCATAATTGTGAGTTATAAACTCAGAATTGTGAGAAAAAGTCATAATTGCTAGTAATAAACTCAGAATTGCGAGAAAAAAGTCATAATTGCGAGTTATAAACTCTGAAATAGCGAGAAAAAAGTAATAATTGCGATTAATAAACTCTGGAATAGCGAGAAAAAAGTAATAATTGCGATTAATAAACTCTGGAGTAGCGAGAAAAAAGTAATAATTGTGATTTACAAACTCGGAATCGAGAGAAAAATGTCAGAATTGTTTATACCTCACAAACATCTGTTTTTTTCTTCTTTTTTTCTGTGGCAGAAACAAGCTTCTAATTTTCTCATCTGAAATACATCGCTAAAACATTTCTGCTTGGATATTACAACAACAAAAAATGATTTTGGATGTGAATCTACTCTGATGTTTATCATGTGTTTGTACTCTAAAATAGAAAGATTTTCTCGCAATTCTGAGTCTATAACTCGCAATTATTACTTTTTTCTCGCAATTCTGAGTTTATAACTCGCAATTATTACTTTTTTCTCGCAATTCTGAATTTATAACTCGCAATTATGTCTTTTTTCTCGCAATTCTGAGTTTAGAACTCGCAATTATGACTTTTTTCTCGCAATTCTGAGTTTATAACTCACAATTCAGATTTTTTTTCTCGCAGTTCTGAGTTTATTAGTCGCAATGCAATTTTTAATTTATTTCTCACAATTATCACTTTTTTTTCCACAGAATTGTGAGAAATAATTCTCTCTTCTCTTTATAACTCACACTCGCAATTGTGAGTTATAAAGTTTGAATTGTGAGATAAGAGACAAGGTTTCATTGCAAAACGAATACATAAAATATACAAGGATGTGGCGAAAAGCATCTGAATCATCTTATTTTCAGTGTTAAACCTCAGATCCCATCCCAATTGAAAGAAGAAGTGTAACTCTTGTTTTGCCTGCAGGGGTTTGATACAAATGAACCGCGTTTAAATGCATTAAATTGCTTTATTTGTTTCTGTTTCCAGGTTTTGTCCAATGCACGGCTGGTCCTGGAGAACCTTATAAAGTAAGTATATCATTAACATCATTTGTTGTCTAATTCATAATAAGTCGGCTATGGTAATTTGATTTCTCATGCTCAGTGACTCTCTAATTTCTGGCTAATGATCCAGCTGAAACATCTGAATAAGACAGATAATGACTATGCCCGGCGGGAACTAAATGCATGTCTTTTGTTTCTCGTCATTAAGCAAACACTTTCATCCAAAGCAGAATACAGTAGCGTAATCGCAGGGCCGTCCCCTGGAGAAATGGAAACTCTCCAGTTTATTGGTCGCTTCCACCAGGTGTTGAAAACATGAGCTTTGGCTTTGGGATTTTCAGCCCAGTCTCACTATAGGAAGATTTGTTCAAATCACTAACCAGCAAAAGTCATTGTGACACTTTCCCTAACAAACATCAGTAGCAAATTACAGTACATAAAAAAAACAGTTTTTTCAATAAATTTAAGCTTATTATAATTGATTATCTTATTAGAGCTTTAAACATTACAATATTATATTTGACCTATGGCTGATATAAATACGATATATATGATATCACACTATTTAATTTAACGATAGCAAAAACACATTCATAACAATTGCTGAAATTAAGTTTATATTTATTTTACATAATATTTATTGAATTAAAAATAAAAAATTTGAAAATGAATATTAAAAAAATTAACTGAACTTGATAAAAAAATAAATCTGTAAAATAAACAGATTTATACTTTAGTTTGCAACTTTTTTAATTATGTAACCTATTATAGTATTTTTCAGAAATAAAGAAATTGTTAAAAATATGCTGAATAAAAAAATGCTGAATCTAGATATCGGCCTTGGCGATGTATCAGTCGACCACTATATATATATATACAGTATATATATATATATATACAGACAATTATTAATACAATAATTATATGAAATATTTATTCTAAACACCAGCATTAGCAATGGCAAAAGTAATGCTTTTCCTACATTTTTTTTAATGACAGCACTGTATGAATTAAGTTGATTTAGTTGATTAATGCTTACATGAAATTGACATATACATAATGCAGAATACGTGATACGATATGATGTTATCTAACACAGTGAGGCTCCATTTCCCTCCTGTCTTCAGATATGGCATTCTGGTGGATCCCATCCAGTTTGTCTCTCTCTTCCTGAAGGACCCCTACAGCTGGCCGGCTCTGTGCCTGATCATCGGTATGATGAGTGTGTGTGTGTGTGGTTTGTGTTGTGTTGCTTAGGGACCATCAGCAGAGACGTGCAGAGCTCATGCTGAAGACATCATTTCACACCACATTTATGCTTTCTGTCATGCATAATGTTGTGTCATTAAAAATTCACGTCAATTCTTCATGCATGCTCAGTTCAATATGCCGTGTCTAATCTGTTTTCTTTTTCAGTTTCCAACGTGTTTATAATGGCAGCTTTGTACACGGAGAGAAAGCTATCCGTGGTGAGTTGCATGCTGGGAATGAACTGTGTGATTACTGAGAGGCTTACAATTATAACCAATTACACAAACCTGAATGGAGTCTCACAAACCTGACAACATGTCCAGGTCACATGTTGTGACACACACACACACACACACACACACACACACACACACACACACACACACACACACACACAGTACATGCATATACACAGTACATACTATATACACAGTACACACACACACACACACACACACACACACACACAGTACATACATATACACAGTACATACTATATACACAGTACACACACACACACACACACACACACACACACACACACACACACACAGTACATACATATACACAGTACATACTATATACACAGTACACACTCTCACACACACACACACACACACACACACACACACACACACACACACACACAGTACATACATATACACAGTACATACTATATACACAGTATACACACACACACACACACACACACACACACAGTACATACATATACACAGTACATATATACACAGTACTCACACACACACACACACACACACAGTACATGCATATACACAGTACATACTATATACATAGTACACACTCTCACACACACACACACACACACAGTACATACATATACACAGTACATACTATATACACAGTACTCACACACACACACACACACACACACACACACACACACACACACACACACACACACACACACACAGTACATACATATACACAGTACATACTATATACACAGTACTCACACACACACACACACACACACACACACACACACACACACACACACACACATACAGTATATGACTCAATTATAATTTTCTTGTGACATGTACTCCACTAATCTTTCATTTATTTACATCCTCATTTTTACTGTGTACACAAATAACAAATATTAAATTTTTTGTAATTTTTTGTAATTTTTTTTTTGCATTACAGTAATGAGAATGGGATTTTTTTTCACAACATTTACATATCATTTAACACATTTATTATTTATTTATTTATAAATGTACAATAATTATAATATATGTGTGTAATTTTATATATACAGTATATATATATATATACATGTCCTAAGAAATTTCTTCATGAGATTCACCTGAAAAAAATGTGATTGTTTATTGAAAGTCAAAGTTCATTTTAATAAAGTCATCTAATTGAACTTTTAGGGCACCATCTCAGAGGGAACCGGAACATTCCTTCATTCCATCAATCTTGCAGCACTTTTATTTTTCCCCGCCGTCACCGTTCTCCGCGTGACCTCTATGACCCCAGGTATCACTAACGCCGTCCACGCTCCATCTATGTGCATATGTTCATACTGACACCTTTAACCGGCAGTCGTATAACGACACGGTAGAAAACTATGCTTTTTGATTTAAGTCATTTGTTTTCTTTGTCTAATATATATATAATAATAATATATATATTATTCAATTTAATGACAGTAAATGAGTCATGGATATTGTTCTTAACAAGTGACTGATAAATCGGCACGGTTGAAATATATCGGTCTGACAGTATTCGTTACTAACCACAATCTATCACTACATTTAGCAACTATTTGCTATGTTCTTTATTATGTTTTCTTGCGTGTAAATTCTCCTCTCTTGCATGTGTGTGGCGTTGTGTGTGTGTTTTTCAGTGGGTGGTGTTGTGGCGTTGGGCGTCTTCACCGTTCTCTTCCTGAAGCTTTACTCCTACAGAGACGTCAACAAATGGTGCCGAGACATCAGACACGCCAAAGCCCGAACCCTGTCTCGCTCTCACTCCTGTGAGTCAGACAACGACATCTTCATCAGAACACACACAAGCGACATCTTCATCAGAACACACACATGCGACATCTTCATCAGAACACACACAAGCGACATCTTCATCAGAACACACACAAGCGACATCTTCATCAGAACACACACAGACGACATCATCAGAACACACACATCTTCATCAGAACACACACATCTTCATCAGAACACACACAGACGACATCATCAGAACACACACATCTTCATCAGAACACACACATCTTCATCAGAACACACACAAACGACATCTTCATCAGAACACACACATCTTCATCAGAACACACACAAACGACATCTTCATCAGAACACACACATCTTCATCAGAACACACACAAACGACATCTTCATCAGAACACACACAAGCGACATCTTCATCAGAACACACACAAGCGACATCTTCATCAGAACACACACAAGCGACATCTTCATCAGAACACACACCTGACAGCAAGCACATCCCCATCAGCTCATGCTTTCTGAAACACACTCTATGCATGAGTGCAAACACTTCTAGATACACAACTGCTGTGTTCAGAAGTGTGTCACTGAATGAATCCCAATGCAATGCAAGTATAGCATTAGAGTTAACACTGGCTTTAGCAGGGAATTTATCAGTATTCATATGAATGCATTGTTTTGATTTGCATTATAGTTTGCAAAATTTAAAAATCAGTGGCAGGTTTTGCTGAAACACATTATGCATAAATGCAAACGCTTCTAGATACGCAATAGAAATGTGTCAATGCACGAATCCTAATGCAATGCAAGTATAGCATGCATTAGAGTTAACATTGGCTTAGCAATGAATTTATCATTATTCATATGAATGCATTGTTTGGGTTTGCATCGAAGTTTCAGCAAAACTTCAAACTAACCTTCAAATGCTGTCAAGCCAACATTCATTAAAGTCTTTCAGTTTCAGCATGAGTGAGTCCTGTCATTGGGTTTGTGTTGTTCTTGGACTCTTGGCAGAGAATATCTGAACGTATAGTGTGTGTGTGTGTGTGTGTGTGTTAATGTTCAACTTTCTCCTGTAGGCCCGTCTGTGCACAAAGCCAACGGCACAACCGGATACACACACGTGACCTATCCGGGCAACCTCACGCACAGAGGTCAGTCTCTTCAGTCGTTACATAAACTGAAGCTGATGGAGAGTTTAAAGCGTAACTCTCGCCTAAATGCAACCTGGGAAATGCCTGCCGGCATTTTGACAGTCAAAAATAATCGATCTCCGAATGCAACGTAACAGGGAGGATAGTAAAGATGGAAAGCTCCTAAAGCTCAGTTCCATCACGGATAATCTGTTGTTTTGTCGTTTGTGAAAATCAATATTGACCTTGTATTTGAAAAAGGATCCTCATATAAGAAGCAATACTAAAATTCAGAGTCAGTTCATTCGCATTCGCATGCCGGCAGTTTGCCGCTACAGTGAGTTGTTCAAAACCTTTCTTTCTAGTAAACTCTGTGTACACACACAATGTTCTGAATGCTGGAGTTCATGTGTAGAGCCGCTGGTGATACTTCCAGTACAGTTTCATGTTGTGTCGAGCCTTCTTAGAGTTTTAAAAATAGTGATTTTGATGCTATCATAGTCGAGCCCCAATCACTCCCATTCAAAAGGCAATTTGACCGAAAACGAAAATACGGTCAAACTTAAAAGTGGCGTTTCCATCCTAATTATGCTTTTAAACGAAAGTTTGCCTCGGGTAGATTCACAAAAAGACCCTAGGTTGCATTTTTGTGAGAGGTATGCTTTAATAACTCTCAGTTATGGAGGAATTGCTTGTTTTCCACTGCAGAATAACAAAATAAAAAAAGGCAATTGAGAGTTTATACTTATCTCACAATTGGGAGAAAAAAGTCTGAATTGTGAGATATAAACTTACGGAGCCCCACATATGGCATGCAGGACAAAATATATAATTAATTCGTTCCCATGATTTACTAATATGTCAGCTCGTTTTACTTAATTGTGGCAAAATTCTTTCCCTTGTTTTAGTTCAATCAAAAGTACTGTACAACGTGGCCATGATTTATTAAAACGAGACGAATTATTATATCATACACACAATTTACTTAAAATGAGGGAAGGAATTAGTAAAACATGACCACGAATTAGTAAAACATGGTCACTCACAATTTACTAAAACAAGAGAACTAATTTGTTGCCATGATAGATAGATATTTTAGTTCACATGTCATGTGCCGGGCTCCACATTAAAGGAGAACTCCGGTCAATTTTAACATTGAGCTCATTTTTTTGTACATTTGGAGTGCTGTCAGTACAGAGAACAACGACAAAAATCGGTGTTGCCTACACCGTGTTATCCTCTTTTTAAAATTTGCACCCTGTTGACTTCAATGGGGCAAGTACTAAACCTGCTTTTAGCCTCTTAACATCCTTGATGTGTCATTACAAGTGCCCAGCCATTGTGAGTGATTCCTTCAGAGTGAACGCGAGTGAATCTGACTGCAATAGATGTGAAAGATATTAATAAAAATGATGTTATTTAAGCCAGCGCACATACCTGTATTTACATCCTGTTTTCGGTCGAAGTCCTCAGTAGTCGATTGTCGAGTTCACGCGCGTGATAACCTATGCATATCTTTCACATCTACTGCAGTCAGATTCACTCGCGTTCACTCTGAAGGAATCACTCACATGACCTGTGCACTTGTAATGACACATCAAGGATGTAAAGAGGCTAAAAGCAGGTTTAAAACTTGGCCCATTGAAGTCAACAGGGTGCAAATTTTAAAAAGAGGATAACATGGTGTAGGCAACACCGATTTCTGTCGTTGTTCTCTGTATTGACAGCACTCCAAATGTACAAAAAAATGAGCTCAATGTTAAAATTGACCGGAGTTCTCCTTTAACTTGAAATTGCGAGAAAATTGTGAGATCACAGTTCACTTTTTTCTTTCTTTATGGCAGAAACAAACCCATAAATTTCAGTTCATTTGTAATGAAAATGTACATTATTTATTTATTTACAGACATTTATTATTTCATTTTCGTCCCAACTCTGTGTTACGAGCTGAATTTCCCGCGGTCTCCACGGATACGGAAACGTTTCTTACTGCGCCGACTTCTTGAGATGGTGAGATCAAGCTTATGAGAGCAGAAGCAAACCGGAGAACCTCTTGAACTTCATGCATGTTTCTTTCTTTCTTGCAGCTGTTTTTAATGCAGCTAATAGTTGGATTAATACAGCAGGTATGCAAAGAATTCCTCAGTAAATCAAGGCGATTTATATAAATGACCTGATGTTTTTAATGACTCTGTTTTGTCTTCTGATAGTGGATGGTTCCGACGATTCAGAACTCAATGAAACCCTTTCAGGTAGAATCTGAATTTAATGTTTTAACCCTGTAAAGCCTGACATATGAAATAATTGTCAGAAACATGTCATTTTTTGAAATGTATCAGTTTATTGAACCTAAATTTAGACAAAATGTAAAAGAAAAAAAATTCAGAAATACTTGCATATAGCGAGAACACTTTATTCAGAGGCCCAAACTGAGCAAAAATTAGCAATTTGGAGCAGATGCTGATATTTATATGGCCAAAAAGTAAGATGAAATTATGATACAGTAGCAGATACATAAAATGCATATTAATATCAGTTATCACTCTTTAGCATGTAGTCTTTATCTATTTATCATTTTTATCTACTTATTAATCATATGAGTATCTTTCTTTTTTAACAGGACATGGATTTCACTAGAATAGTTGAACGTCTGCTGAAACTTGCTGTAAGTGTGGCGAGAAACAGACGCAAACACTGAACAGATGCTGTTGATGTCATGGATGATGCTGTTGCTATGACTTCTGTTGCTAGTACTTTTGCAGGTGCTATATATATATATATATACAGTTTGGCAAAAATATTTGACCACAATTGACCAATCAGAATCCAGAATTCCAAGCGGCTTGAATTTTGCACGACAACGGCTGCTGTTGCTATTGTTGATGTCATGTTTGTGGCCCCTCCTCCTCAGAGTGTCTAATGGCACAAGCCCCGCCCCTTCTCCCTGTCCCTCTACAGGTGCCCAATCATTTTATCTGGCTCATCTTTTTCTATTGGTATTTCCACTCCTCTATGAACTTCATAGCTGAGCTCATGCAGTTCGGAGACCGCGAGTTTTACCGAGACTGGTGGTGAGTGGCTTCCTCCATCCAGAGCTGGTTTACTCTTATCATACTTAAGTATGTTTTACATTTACATTTACATCAAAACCCATTTAAGTAAAGGCCTGTTCACACCAAAGTTGATAACAATACCTATAATGTTAAATAATGTGATTAGAATAAACACAACAACATCGTCCGCTTGTGTAGATGCTAATGTAGTTATCGTAATAGTTATCTTTATTATGAATGGGCTTGCATTACTTTTGGTGTTACTGGTATTATCATTGAATGCTTGGATGCATCACATTACAGAAGTAAAATAGCTTGCGGATGCCATTTCACAGAAAGAGCTTTATATTCGCAGGAACTCTGAAACGATTACCTACTTTTGGTCGAATTGGAACATTCCTGTTCACAAGTGGTGCCTACGGTGAGATTATCAGTTAATATGATTGGATTTGTCTTGTTATTTGTGCACCAGAGGCGGTTTTCTTGCTGCCCCTTTGCATTTATATCATGACAAAAATCAGTTCTGAGGAAAGTTTGTGTTTCTGTTCATTGATTTCTCATTCTCTGTTTCCCTTTAGACACTTTTATAAGCCCATGTTGGTGAGAGGCGTAAAAAAGCTACCGGCTCAGGTCGCCGTGTTCTTCCTGTCTGCATTTTTCCATGAGGTTTCACTGCACACTTGTATTGCTTCATTACAGTTTACAGTCATGTTTTTTTCCTGTGTATTAATAGTCCTGACAATGTTTTGTTTAATTTTGCCAGTATTTAGTGAGCGTTCCTCTAAAGATGTTTCGGCTCTGGGCGTTCCTGGGGATGATGTTACAGGTCAGTCTTAAATACCACATTATACTTGTTAAACTCATCTTTTACTTAATCACCTTGAAACTGTTTTTGGTATTTTTTTGCACTGTTTTAGATCTATTTAGATCTTATTTGACCAGACAGTTTGACAGTTTGTTGATTTAGGGGAATACAGGTCTGATATTGGACCAGTAACTACTGGCATCCCCCAAGGCTCAATCTTAGGACCCTTTTACTTTAAAACTTATTTCCGCTTGGCCAATTCTAGTTATTAAGTATCATTTTTATGCTTTTGACACACAGATATACATTCATTGTAAACACAGTCAAAGTGAGGCTGTCTCATTGCTCACTAAATGTACAGTAATCAACATTTGAAGTCAAAGTTTCATCAAAGTTATACATGAATTTTGAACAATACCCGTTCTTGTCTTAGGACAATTTTGATTAACTTTTTTGGTCCACTTCAAATGTTGACTACTGTATTTCTGAGATAAAATCATGGATGGCTAATACATTTCTTTGTTTTTTCTTCCGGTTAAATTTAGAGTTGATATTAAAGTTCTTGTGCTCGCATACAAAGCACTTCACAAACTGGCTCCAGACTGTTTATCTTAGGTTTTAACACCATATATATATCCCAAACCGTAACCGATGCTCCTTTCAAGCCACTATAGAAAATAAAGTTTCATTATGAACATCAAATAAAATGGAGCTGTTTCTCATTTCACATTCTACTTCCTGTTTCAGATCCCACTCGCCTATTTCGTTGGCCGATTCTTGAGAGGAAACTATGGGAACGCAGCCGTGTGGATGTCGCTGATCATCGGCCAGCCGACCGCCGTTCTGATGTACGTCCACGACTATTACGTGCTGCATTATGGGAGCGCGTCAGAGGGCGTCGCGGCATGACGCAGCCATTTCTGCAATAACCGAGATGTTGAATGTAAAAAACAATGCATCTATTTTTCGAAGGGAAATTTTTAACAGACTTCAGCCCAAATCAAATGTGATTATTAGTCAGAAGGCACGTGGAAGGTGAGCAGACATGTTTTATCACGTGCAATGCAATCAAATCAAACACTGCCGAGCCAAAGCAGCACGTCATCGCAATGCCTTCTCACTAATGTTTCGTACTTGACATTTTCCTACTGATCAATTCAGAGAGACACAAAATCAAAAGTGCCAAAAATATGGTGGTGTTTTTATTTTTCCCAGTGCATTTCAGATGCAATTCAAGTGTAGTGTTTTTTACTATTTGTGCTGTTGCTTTAGTGTGTGATTGATCGAATCTGTGAGCCTATGCACTTTATTCAAAAATGCATGACGTTTGTGAACCTTTTAAAGGTAAAGATTGTAACTGCTTTAATGTTGATTTCAATACTTGCTGTCAATTTTAGTTTCCATAATGATACATTATACATCGATCTTGTACATGAATGTGTAAAATTGTTAAAGCCAAAAAATTGTGCCATTTTAATTGCCTGGAATATTATTTCACTGGGATTTAAGGTTTGTCTGCTCTGTTCATTAGGGGCCAAGCACCAATGGGGTCGAGACATCGAAATTTCAGTTTCCGTCCGGCATGATTTTCCATGAAATCCATGGCCTTAAGTCATTACTCTGCTCTCTTTAGATTCCTTAAAACAATACCCATCTTTCCAAGGTCATGTACAGTACGTTGCATGTCTGTTATTCTAAGTTTGATCACTTTTTCAAACAAATTTGCATCAAATAGTCTTGGATTTTTTTAATACCAAACCAATTGTAAGTAACATGTAACATTAGGACACCAAGTAAGAAGTGAGGATGTTTTTTGCCAATTATTTTCTTCAAACTGAGTTCCAGACCTTAGGCTGTGCCCTGCTGGTCAATTATTGTAAATGATTTATATATTCGTTATATCTTTTGTCCACTGCTGCGGTGCTTGGCTCCATTATTAATGATTGCAGGTGTTTTTTTCTGGTGTAAAATCTGACACTTTCTAACAACATCATCATCTTTTTATGTCATAGACAAGAATTTATTGATCTAGATAACACTTTTAGATTCATAATTGACCATGGTTATAACACTTGAGATGTGAATTCACTTTATTCCATTGAAACTGCTGCAATAAGGTGTGAGAACAGATTTGTTTGAAGAGCAGTTTTTGGATTAAGTTTAAAGTACCTTTTTACAAAACATTTGAGAGATTTTTCCTGTGAAAGCCAAAGTTTGTACTTGAAGACACGTTATGTTTTTCCTCGTGCGCTTGTGGCAGCTCATGTTCCAGTTGAATAAATCTTTTAAAACACTAGCATTGTGTATGAAATATGGAGAAAATAATCAAACAGACCTCACTTTGTGCATATAAAATATTTATTTAGCAGATGGAAACCAATCACACAGATCCAAAACAACACTTGAAGAACAACAAAAAGATTGGGCCACTAGAAATCCGTCCAGTATGAACGTGTGCAGATAAAACGAAGGAATCCAGTCTGCTCCTTCACTGCTGTGGAGAAGATGCAACAAGATTAACACACATCTATATAGAAACGTTGAGTTTACGCTTGAGCAGCTCACCTTTGCTTTGTTTTGTACTGGTAAATAGAGTTTAAATTCAGCGGGGAGCTCGTCCTCGGAGTACAGCCGGTCAGAGAAGTAAACCCTCCTGATGCGACAGTTTGCGTGGATCTGAAAGACACGAGGAACCCGTCAATCATCTAAATCACAGTCAGACAGCTTTTCTCATACCAGCATTTACAGTATAATTACCACAGGACACTCAATGTCATGTGCAATATCTGCTTAAATATCTTACTTAATACTGAAAAACTTGTATTGCTAACACCCTGATGTCTCTTCTTTGGTAATAACCTTTTATCAGAATCATCCTACATATATATTGATATTGGCTTGAGACTGATATTAGAAGCAGATCTAATCAAGGTTTGCTGAAAATAAAAACTCTTTGTATTGGCAGATTTTAAAGGCACTGAACACAGTTAATCATTCTTTCAATATTAATGGCTGAATCTCAGAAACAAGAACATTCCCAAGTCATATTTCACCCCAAAATTACAGAGGAACATAAAAATGTTACATTATCTTCTTTCACAAAAGCATATATACGTGTGAGTGTGTGTATGTGAAAATACAATGTTATTTTTCCTTATTGCTCTTTATTTGATAAATTTTGATTTGACAAAATAAACATTTATAAATGTATTTCAATTAAATATAATATATATATATATATATTATTTTGAAGACAAATAAGCTCAACTGGCCATTTATATTATATATAAAAATGTACATATAGTGTGTATTATTGAAATTGTAAAGAATTTTGCATTATACAAAAAAGTAAATGCATAAGAAATTATGTATTATTGAAATTGTAAAGAATTTATATATCATGGTAATATGTTAAATTGCTAAATGTATGCCAACTGTTGTATTATATAATATTGTATTACAATATTTTTTACTGTCACTGTCATAAACGAACAATCAAGTGTCAGTTGAGCACATCTAGTCTTAATAGTCATGAAAATGAAATGTCAATTTCTAAAAAATATTTTTTTTAAAGAAAATTTCTTATTTTGTTCGTCTTGATTTAGAGGTGAAATGTGTGTGTTATAATGAGCTCACCTGCACTGTATTAGTCCTAAAACAGACACAATTGGTTCTTTTGTTATGTGAATGTGAATGTGAGCCGCGTGTGTTTTGAGGAGCTCACCTGCACTCTCAGAGTCTCGATGTAGTTGGTGCCGTACGCTCGGCGTGTGAAGTCTGACAGGTTGAACTGGATCTGGTTCCAGCCGTCGTCGAGCCTCATGGGCATCGTACAGATGAAGGGCTTCACGCGGGTCGTGCTCTGATAGTTACTCGCCCTGAACCTCCGCCGCACGTTCTTATCATCCAGCACCTGGAATGACATGCATGTCATATAGATCACGTGCTGGTTCATTTTTTTTGGGATGAATTGTAATATTATCGAGACCCTACCTGAACTTCAAATGTGAAATACTTCTTGAGGTTCTTGATGATCATGACGAGGAAGGGCAGTTTGATGCCGAGGGTTTTCTTGGGGTCTGCGGGACACGTGATGTAGGTGGTGCTGTGGAGAGACACACACGGGTCAGGCTGGATCAGGAGGATCATGTGATCAGGATCAGATGGACACACACACACACACACACACTCACACTCACACTCACCTGACGTTCGTTCCCTCCACCTCCAGCACCAGAGACTGGATGTCATTGTCTGTGATGCGTTTGATGTGTCCGTTTCTGACCTGCAGGGACATGTGTGTTTGAGTTAATGCATTATTCACATCTACATTAAACTCCTTTAGCTTATTTAAACTGAATATATATATATATATATAAAATCTATACATACACATAAAATAATATTAAACATTTATCATTTCATTTAGTTTAACTTGTAGTTTTTAGTTTAGTCACACTCGTGTATGTGACTGAGTATGAGTGAGTGTGTGAGTGAAAGTGTGTGTGTGTGTGTGTGTGTGTGTGTGTGTGTGAGAGTGAGTGAAAGTCTGTGTGTGTGTGTGTGTGTGTGTGTGTGTGTGTGAGTGAGTGAGTGAAAGTGTGTGTGTGTGTATGTGTATGAGTGTTGTGAGTCTGAAAGAGTGTGTGTGTGTGTGTGTGTGTGTGTGTGTGTGTGTGTGTGTGTGTTGTGACTGAGTGAGAGAGAGTGTGTGTGTGTGTGTGAGATGTTGTGAGTGTGCGCGAGTGTCTGTGTGTGAGCGAGCGAGCGAAAGTAAGCCCGTGTGTGTATGTGATGTGAGTGTGGTGTGTGTATATGAGTCTCTGTGTGTGTGTGTGTGTGTTGTGACTGAGTGAGAGAGAGTGTGTGTGTGTGTGTGATGTTGTGAGTGTGCGCGAGTGTCTGTGTGTGAGCGAGCGAGCGAAAGTAAGCCCGTGTGTGTATGTGATGTGAGTGTGGTGTGTGTATATGAGTGTTGTGAGTCTGTGTGTGTGTGTGTGTGTGTGTGTGTGTGTGTATAATATGGAGTTAATTTTGTGCCAAATATTATCTAGGCTTATTTATTTATATTGTAAAACACAATACATATTTGTTACTCCACTGCACTTTCGCTTAAATTGACGTTTGTACTTGCACATTGCTTTCTGTTTGTTTGCGAGTCCAGTTTTCCTCGGCAAAGCAGATCGAGTTTGTTTGCAAAATGCTGTATTTGTTTAATTATGGCACAAAATTAACTCCACCTATCTATCTATAAATTACAGAAACGTCTGTCTGTTATTCGCACATCTCTCGAACCGTTAGCTCGACAGGTGCTTGACTCCAAACTTGACAGGTGTCTCGCTACGGGCACGAACAAGTGCAGTGCCAAGTTTGACGTTGTTTGGATTAGAAATGCAAAATATATCGGTAAAAGAAGCACACACTGGCTTTTGCCGCTCTAGCAGCTGGCCACTCCCCCCTCTCTCTCACACACACACACGTAGTGTTTTCATGTTTTATGGGGACTTTCCATAGACATAATGATTTTTATACTGTACAAACTGTATATTCTATTCCCTTACACTAACCCGACCCCTAAACCTACCCATCACAGAACACTTTCTGCAATTTCACATTTTCAAAAAAACATCACTGTTTTGATGTATAAGCCGTTTTCCTCATGGGGACCAAAAAATGTCCCCACACGTACAAGGATTTCGGATATTGCCATCCTTGTGGGGACATTTTGTCCCCATAATGTAGGGTTTACCAGGCCACACACACACACACACACACACACACACTGAGTGAGCACAGCTGGCCACTCCCCCTCTCACACTGAGCGAGCATTTCATTCAATTTTCCACATTTATTGTATGTCATTATGTCAGTATCAGTATTTGTTTTCTACCATACACAAATAAAAACGTCACTGAACTTTTGCTGTGCAATTGTAACAATGAGCACTCAAACACACCAACACACAAACAATTACTAAAAACACACACAAAAACTGATTTTGCACGGGCATTTTGCACTAGTAGTATAACCACAAAAAGCAGATGAAAATTCCAGAGCATTAAATGATTATCATATTCATATACTATGCTATTTATAAGTTACTCAATGATTCTTCAAAAAATGCCATTACAGCATCATTATGGTCATGTTAAAACCCCATAATGTATGTTACCATGGTAATACCATAGTACTTTTAGCGCGAATGAGTATAATGTTATCCAGGTCCTAATGTTCTAACCCACTTTAGATTAAATGTGAATGATAACTTTAATTACAGCCTAAATGTGTTAAGTTAACGTTAGCTGTCCATTAGCAACATCTGAGCTCGCTCAGCCCATCAAACATCATCATTTCCGGCTTGTGCTCACCTTCTTGTCCCAGATCTGCAGAGGTTTGCTGCCGATACTGTAGAGGATGGACAGGAATCCGCTCTGGAAGGTGTTTTTGAACATAATCCTGCAGCTTAAATTTAAATGAAATCACACCATACACTGTTTATTCTGCTTTGAACGCGTCCGGCTGGATCGCTGCGCTCGAGATCTCGGGTTCCGCCTGACAAACACTAAATAAACTTATACATCGGTTATGAGAACAAGGTATTTTATAACTCGTTAATAGTTGCGTCCGATCCGATTAATCTCAAGCGGCGACACGGACGAGGTTTTTCGGAGTTTATTTGGGAGTTGCTATGCGACGTGACGTGACCTGGTTGTCACGTCGGACCCTTTAATGTTGACACGGCTGTTGCTATAGTAACGGGGTGTCCCAGTCCCACTAGTGCACGACTGCTGGTGTGACGACGCTTTATAATAAAGCAATGAATATATGAAATTTATGTTTATATATAGAAAATGTTGTTTAAAATAGTATAGATTAGCTGTATTGTTTTGAATTGTCAATTAAATATGTTAAATAGTGCTGTCTATAATATAGACACATACACATTACACACACAAACATACACACACTCTCTCAAACACATTCACTCTCTAGCACACACACACACACACACACACACACACACACTGACAGTCACACATACACTCAAACACACAGACACTCACAAACACAGACACTCACTCTCACACGCACTCTCAAACACACACTCACTTTCACACACAACAATCACACACATATATTTACAAACTTTTATTTTAGATGCAATTAATCGACTTGACAGCACTAATATTACATGTAAAATATTTTAATGCTGACAATATGCTTTCAAGCAAAATATCAAGGTTTATTTACTCAGCATTGTGCATTAAATGTGGTCATGCATTGATTGCCATCCTTAATTAATCAACTAAACTAAATTAAATTTAACACACAAAGTTCTTAACCACACTTATTTAATTCAAGTAATTACATTTAATTAACCAAGCAACTCGATGAGGTCATGTGACAACAAATCAACTCTATTGTTTGTATGTATGCAGTGTGCTAGTATTCCATTACAGTTAGGGCATGAAATCGTGCTTAATCCGATTTTGTTTATTGCGATTATGAAATCGCAAAGGCTGTGATTACTTGTTATGCGCAGCTTGTCAGTGACAGACGGCTCTGTGATCAGTAGTAAACGCTGCTCCATCTGAAAGCACTGCGAGTTTGAGTCGCTTATAACGTGAATTTGAACACGCCAAACATCTTTCCAAACATGAGAAGCATTTATGAACCTCTTGTCCAACAAAATACAACTTTTTAAAAAATCAATCAAAGCGTTTCAATCTTCTGTTTATTCATTTTCTGTGTATTATTTTCCTGGAATGACTTGTGTGTTATAGTACTTCTGTGGCGGGGCAGATTTGGCGTGTGTGTGTGTGTGTGTGTGTGTGAGAGAGAGCGCCCTCTGGCTTTCAGATGGAGCAGCATCTCCTACTGATCACAGAGCCGTGCTTCACTGACAAGCATAAAATAATCGCAGCATTTGCCAAATCGCGTGCGGTTTCATTTAGATTAATCGTGCAGTCCTAATTGCAGTCCGATGGATCAATGTTCGGAAACTCTTACTGGATCTGATCAAGTGAAATCCGCAGAACTGTAATCACACGCTTGGGAGACACAGAAAAGCACACAAACTCTCTCTCAAAAACACACACACACACACACACACTCACAAACTTTTCTTTTAGATGCAATTAATCGACTTGACAGCATGAATAATATTAACATAAAATTACATGTAAAATATTTTAAGTTAATGCTGACAATATGCTTTTAGGCAAAATATCAAGGTTTATTTACTCAGCATTATGCATTAAATGTGGTCATGCATTGATTGTCATCCTTAATTAATCAATCAACTAAATTAAACTAAATTAAATTCACACAACATTTTTAACCACACTTATTTAATTCAAAATACATTCAATTAAACAAGCAACTCGATGAGGTCATGTGACAACAAATCAGCTGTATTGTTAGTATGTATGCAGTGTGCTAGTATTCCACTCAAGTGAATCCGCAGAACTGTAATGAATCACACGCTCGCGAGACACAGAGAAGCGTTTGTTCCGCCGAAGCCGAATGAGTTGCTGAGCGCGACTCTGCGTCCGCTAGCGCTCCAGGGCTGCGCTGTGCAGGGCACATAGTTCATGTCGAACTCCGGCTCGGTGCGGTCCAGGTTGAGGGTGGGCGGCAGGGTAGCGTAGCGGCACGCGAGGGCAGTGAACGCCGCCTCCAGCGCCCCGGCGGCCCCCAACAGGTGCCCTGTGGCTCCTTTAGTGGACGACACCGCTAGCGAGTGCGCGTGCGTCTGAAACAGCCTCTTCACGGCTGCGTTCTCCGCGGCGTCTCCCAGCGGTGTGGAGGTGGCGTGGGCGTTGATGTACGTCACGTCTGAAGCGCTTACACCAGCGTCACGCAGAGCAGCCGACATGCACCTGAGATATAGCAGGACGTTTGGGTTATTAGACCGACTGAGCTGGACTGCATACTTTAGGATCAGCACTGGATGATATCTGAGCATCTACTGCAGAGTCTTCATCATCTCACCCGTTTAATCCTCCATCCTAAACCTCACTATGCTATAATATGCTATGTTATGCTATGATGTTAGGCTATGCTATGCTATGTTGCTATGCTATGCCATGTTATGCTTTGCTATGCTATGTTATATTGTTATGCTATGCTATGCTTTTGTTATGCTATGCTATGTTATGCTGTTATGCAATGCTGTTATGCTATGCTGTTATGCTATGCTTTTGTTATGCTATGCTATGTTATGCTGTTATGCTATGCTGTTATGCTATGTTATGCTATGCTTTTGTTATTCTATGCTATGCTATGTTACGCTGTTATGTTATGCTATGCTGTTCTGCTATGCTATGCTGTTATGTTATGCTATGTTATGTTATGCTTTGCTATACTATGTTATGCTATGCTATATTATGATTTGATATGATATGATATGATATGATATGATATGCTATGTTATGTTATGTTATGTTATGTTATGTTATGTTATGTTATGTTATGTTATGTTATGTTATGATATGATATGCTATGCTATGTTATGTTATGTTATGTTATGTTATGTTATGTTATGTTATGTTATGATATGCTATGCTATGTAAAAATTCTAGATTACAAAAAAGTGTTTATTTGCATGCTGAAAGGTGACGGTATTACCGAAAGGCTCCGTCTCCATCTGCGGTTGGTGCGGTGATGTGACTAGCGTCTCCAGAGAGGCCGTAACCCAAGACCTCAGCGTAGACCCGCGCCCCTCTCTGCTCGGCGTGAGCGTACTCCTCTAAAACGAGCACGGCCGCCCCTTCTCCCATCACAAACCCCTCTCTGTCCGGATGAAACGGGCGTGAGGCGAGTCTGGGCTCCTGGTTCCAGTTGGTGCTGAGGGCCCGAGCCCGAGCGAAGCCGGCTATGGCTAGCGGGCTAACGCAGGCCTCCGTCCCGCCGGCTAGCATCACCGTAGCATCACCGTGAGCGATGAAACGGGCCGCGTCCCCGATAGCGTGAGCCCCCGTGGTGCATGCGGTGGAAACGGCGTGATTTGGACCCTTTAGTTTGTGTTTGATGCTTATGTGCCCGGCGGCCATGTTGACCAGGATGCGGGGGACGAAAAACGGGCTGACCTTGAAATAAAAAAGGTTTATATGGAGATTAGATTGGCTGTATTGCTTTGAATTGTTAATTAAATATATATTAAACAGTGGTGTCTATAATATACACACACACACACACACACACACACACTGACAGACACACACTCACACATACTCTCAAACACGCACACTCTCATACACACACACACACTGACAGACACACACACACTCATACATACTGACAGACACACACTAACACATACTCTCAAACAGCACACACACTGACAGACACACACTTATACACACACACACACACACACACACACACACTGACAAACACACACACACTAACACATACTGACAGACACACACTAACACATACTCTCAAACAGCACACACACTGACAGACACACACTTATACACACACACACACACACACACACACACACACACTGACAAACACACACACACTAACACATACTGACAGACACACACTAACACATACTCTCAAACAGTACACACACTGACAGACACACACTCTCATACACACACACACTGACAGACACACACTCTCATACACACACACACTGACAGACACACACACACACACACACACACACACTCACATATACTGACAGACACACACTAACACATACTCTCAAACAGCACACACACTGACAGACACACACTCATACACACACACACACACACACTGACAGACACACACACACTAACACATACTGACAGACACACACTAACACATACTCTCAAACAGTACACACACTGACAGACACACACTCTCATACACACACACACACTGACAGACACACTCTCATACACACACACACTGACAGACACACACACACTCACACATACTCTCAAACACGCACACTGACAGACACACACACTCATACACACACACTGACAGACACACACACACTCACACATACTCTCAAACACGCACACTGACAGACACACACTCTCATACACACACTCACACATACTCTCAAACACACATACACAGACACTCTCAAAAAAACACACAGACACTCACTCTCAAACACACACACACAAACTCACTCACACTCACTCTCAAACACACACACACAAATATATTTACCAACTTTTATTTTAGATGCAATTAATCGACTTGACAGCACTAATATTAACATAAAAGTAAATGTAAAATATTTTAATGCTGAAAATATTAAATATCAGTGTTTATTTACTCAGCATTGTGCAATAAATGTGGTCATGCATTGATTGTCATCCTTAATTAATTAATCAACTAAACTAAATTAAATTCACACAAAGTTCTGTGCTGACCTTGCTATAGCCGCGCGTCTGAAAGGCAGAGGCCGTTCGAGCGATCTCTTCCAGAGACACCATTCCCATCCCGACCGCCACACCGGTGTCCAGCTGCTCCTCAGGGCTTCTGGGAAACCACCCACAATCCTCCAGAGCCAGTTGGGCGGCACCGAGGGCCATAACCGTGGCTGGAGACATGCTGTTTATCTCTCCTTTGGATACAAACGTCTCTTCGTTGAAATCTCCAGGTTTGTCTCCTCTCGGCACGCGAGCCGCCACCTTACACGGCACTGTTTTATACTCCTCTGAGTCCAGAGCAACCAAACCACTTTCTCCACCAATCAGACGCTGCCAAGGCAGAGCACTTCCTGTTCCGAGGGGAGAGACGAGTCCGATGCCGGTGATCACCACCCTCCTGCGACTCGGAGCCGCTCGACTCCAGTGTCTTTTGGCAGAGCTCAGACACACGCAGCTCTTCACACTGGACAGAGAAAGCCTCAGTAACGTCTTCTGACAGCATCTCAGGGACATCGTGACCAAACCTGCTCTGGGAAGATCGAGGCTACATCACATCTCCACTGTAAAAGACACAAAGAGAAGAAGTTCATTATTACCTCTCATGCCTCATAGTAAAACATCAGGATAAAACACCATGAAAATGTTTCTATTGTGCATTTTTTTCCTCTCATTTAATATTATTTTTTCAGCATAACAAGTAGACTGAAAGGTGAAAACTTAACATACACATATCCATAAATATGTGTATATTTATGTGTACACACACACACACACACACACACACACACATATATATATGGGTCATTGACGAATAAGGTTTTTAAAAGTGTAAAAAAATTAGAATGGAGATATAACTATATTTGAAACCATTTTTTAGTTTACTTAGTTTTTTTAGTTTAAGATTTTGTGGTTTGTACAATCAATTAACACTGTTTTTTGTCATTTTTTACAAGATGGAAAAAATGTCACCAAAAAAGTCATTCGGTTTAACCACTGATTTGAAAGTTAAAAACTGATTTGACATTGATGTTGAGATAGTATATAGTGTGGACCACAGAAGAAATATTAAAACAAATTATCACTGATCTCATAAATGTAATCATTTATCGGACTACTCTAAACACTCCAACATATTCAAGTAAAACATTGCACAGGGAAAGGAGAAAAGGGGAAATGTAAAACAAAGAGCCTTATATGCTTTATATTTGTATTATTGTAGTTCCTTTAGTTATTAAAAACAATATTATTCCATTTAAATATTTACTATATCGGTTTTACCGAATGACCTTTTGACACTTCAAAATCTTTAAAATACCTTTATATGTAGTAAAATATAATTAAAACCTTTTGGATTCAGTAAAAGAGATCAAGTTGTACTACCTTACATACTTTGGATGTTATATATTTGTTTTTTTTTTATTATTATTATTAAGGCCTTTGGACAAAAAAAAAAAAAGACCCGTCACGTCATTGACCCATATATAGCATAAGTCCACTGCTTTATACTACTTATTTTAGACTAAAATCTAATCTAAAATGTATTTATCTCTAATATGGCGAAATGGTGTGTTGCAACTTGCAACATAAAGCATGAGAAGATTAATGCCTTAACATTATAGATGTATAGTTTAAAAGCACATCACAAAGTTATATAAAAAATGTTGAGAATATGCTAATATATATATATATATATATATATATATAATACAAATATTTTAAAATAGGTCAAGATGAAGTATTATTATATTATATTATTATATTGCCACTGTTGTCACTTTCTAAAATGTCAAAAAAATAAAATAAAAAAATAAATAATAATAATAATAATAATAATAATATATATATATATATATATATATATATATATATATATATATATATATATATATATATATAATTATTATTATTATTATTTATTTATTTATTTTTGACATTTCAGACAGTGTCATTTTCAGACAGTGACATTTCAGACATCAAAACTGATGTCAAATCAGTTTTTAACTTTCAAATCAGTGGTTAACTGATTTGAAAGTTAAATAATATATATATATTATTTCTGTCAAGAAAAGAATAACCTTGGAAGATAATATCTACTTGGAGTATATTGCTCCATTTATGCATCTCAATGGATTGAATATGGTTATGCACGAAATGTTATGATATCGACTTAACTAAACTTAACTAAATGTCACGTCGCAGATTTAATAACTACATGTAATTAAATTCAAATACGTACTCTCATTCACGTGGATTCAGCAGTGGCTAATGTAAACCTTTCTTTTACTGTCTATGATGTAAACAGACCAGACAGGGACGGACTTCCGGTTCTCGGTGATTTCTATAATAAAAGTATCCAGACTTGGTGCTAAAAGTCCTCGTTTAATACACCTAACGAATCAAAGGCACGATTTACACATTCTTCTCCAAATTATCTGACTTCAATAGGACCATTATTATGATTCATAATAGTAGTAATGATAATAATAATATATTTTATTAGATCATCTATATTCTAAAATTATAAAAATGAGCAGTTTTATTACACGTTGTTGAGGAGACGCAAGTAGTGCTAGGAGAAGCGAGGTTAATCTAAACTCAGCACTTTGAGGACATCTGCTGGTTCAAGCCGTGTACATGCAATGATAACTTGTTAAACTACAGTTAAAGTCGGCATGAAACGGAAGTTGAGATTGTAATTTTTTCCTTGTTGTGACGCATATCCGAGTGAAACGGCTTCTGAAATTAGAAAAAAATGTAGGGCGGGGCTTGATTTCGTCCTTCGGGAATTGATTGGATCGTTGGAGGTTGGGCGTTGCAAACAAAATCGAGGCAGATTTGAATGTCAGTTTACGTTCAGTTGTGGAGGATTTCTCTCCACCGGACTCCCCACCGTTACCCTCCCATGAAGGATTTTTTATTTTATTTTATTATTCCCGCGAACCAAGATGAGTCAAGTCAAGTTATCAGCCTTATTAGACATTCTCTGTTATCAGTCAAGTTCACCCTCGAGAGCATCTCGATAGCCGCACCCTCATCGGCTCTGGCCGCACCCTTTCGCCATGGCACGTGACCGAAAGAGAAGAGAGGTCGTTTCGAGGGGGGAGGGAAGGGTAATGTATTTGATTAAAGATTATAAGGGTACATGAATTTTAAAAAAATAATGAAGTGCACAGATAAATCATTTATAATAAACACTACAATATTACATATAAGAAGAAGATTTGTCAAATTTGATTTCATGCCGACTTTAAATTAGGCTACTGTATAATGTGCAGTCTTTAGTTCATTTGTTGCACTTATTTTGTGCATTTTGCGACACTTTTACAGAGACAAAAATGTTATAGACTTAAAGTAAAAAACTGGCTGAGATAATAGATTGAAATGTAGTTTAAAAATGACGTTTGATTGGATTTTCATGAAACAATTTCTGATTGGCAAATGTCACGTGGTTCCTTTGGCGGAGTCTGTTCCGTTGAAAACAAATCGCGTAAAAAATAGTATGGAAATACATTGGTTTGTATTATAAAACGCAAATACCAGAATATTAGATATACAAATATAAACAAAAACAACCAAATACAATACCATATAATAGACTGAAATCTAATCTAAAACGGCCATATCTCTAAAATGTTTTAAAAACCTTTATTTCTGACAAGAAAAGAATAGCCTTGAAAGTCAATATGCATTTACTCGGCTTAATTAACTAATTAAAATTAAATTAAAAGTAAATAAAGTTATTTGATTGGTCAATAAAACATCACGTGGTGCCGCTCGAGGCGTCTGTTTCATCGAAACCAGAGCCGTTGAAAATTTGAAAAAATATTTTTAGTTTTTTTTTGTGTCTGACAAATGTACCATTCTACACACCAACCAAACCTGATTTGGTCAAATTTCCCACGCAGATGGACCTGATTTCATCCTAAATTAGAAATTATCTACCGGTAATCTTTCATCATTATTAAAGTGGATGATGATGGTCCTGAGGTAAACGACTTGTGCTATTTTCTTCGGAAGGATACACTCTGAAGTCCAGCGGCTTGAGCTCTTATTATTCGGGCTCTTTTGCTGTGGGCTTGTTTCAATGGTCTTTTTTGTTGAATCCAGGGTAACAGGAGGAACTGAAGGCGGAGTTTGCAAACTTTAGCCCACCGCAGACAGTCGTCGGAGGAATGTCATGTTGGCTCTATACCTCCTACCAAGAGGGAGGAACCGTTAGACCCGCACCTGCACGCGCACTACAACACATCTGTCTTCATTTTATCTTTTAAACGGACATGCTTTTCTTATGGTGTTTACAGACCCGTACTTCTTATTTCCTCTGAGTTGATTGAGTGCTCTTATATTATGATGTCTGAAAGCTCTGGTGTCTCAGGGGCCCTTCAGCGCCTGATGCCTCTGGCCCTCAGGGGAGAGTGGATGGCACTAGAACAGAAACTCAAGACTGTAGAAAAGGGAGATCCGGACATCTTCCAGTTCGACGAGGTGAGATGCACAGCAGATGCATTTTGTTATTGCATGCTTTAAAAAGTCATTAAATATAAAGAGTCATTATTATTATCAATTATTATATGTATTATTATATGTATTATGACTGCATTATAGTATAAAGTGTGATAAAGAGTCATTAACATTTATAATATATAAATATAACACTTATTTATATATACAGCATTTAGCATGTTTAGTTTTGCATATAACGTTAGCTCATTAAATCTGAGCATATACAGTACCAGTCAAAAGTTGGAAACATAACTCTCTTACTCTCTTGTTCATCAAGCCTGCATTTATTTGATCAAAAATACAGAAAAACATCAATATTGTGAATTATTATTACAATTTAAAATAGTGGTTTTAAATGGTAATAACATTTCCCAATGTTACTGTATTTTGTATCAAATAAATGCAGGCTTGATGAGCAGAAGAGACTTCAAAAACTTAAAAAATAGCAATGTTTCCTAACTTTTGACCTGCACTGTATAATGTTAAATCAGTGCATTTAACTAATCATGCTTCATGGTGCAACTTTTAGAGATATTAGATAGGTTTTAGATTAAATTCTAGTCTATTAGATTTTATTTGGTTGTGTTACAGTGTACATTTTCTTTACATTTTAATATATATATTCTGGTATTTGCTGTTTTATAATAAACACCAATATATCTTACGTAATGATAATGATTTCATAAAAAATTTATTCAATCACATATTTAATTTTCATAACTTCAGTAACAGTTCTGTGCATATGCAGTGTTCAAACTGCTTTATTATAAAATCCTTGCATTTTAATGAACCTCAGCATCTGTATGTTCAGCGTTTGTATTGATTTCCCTCCTGTGTAAAGCACACATGCACTTCAGCTCTGAATACACGCTCTCTACTGCATCCGTGAAATATTGCCTGTGCTTCCCGATGATATATTTCCTCGTTGTCCCACAGGAGTCTGGCTTGAGCCTGATGATGGTCGCGGTGCGAGAGAATCGTTTGTCTGTCGTTGACAGGCTTCTGGAACTGGGGGTCAATCCAAGTGACAAAACCAAGGTAGGAGTTTCCCACCGTCTGGACTCGTGTCTTAAATAACTTCACTCCGCTGTGAGAACACCAGCACCCGCCACTCAACGCACATGTTGTTCATTACTAGCACACAATTAAACTTTTAATGGAAACGGTTCGATGGCGTAGAAGCTTATTATAGAGCAAGTGCTGCCGATACTCTGGCCTGTAGATATGGCTCGAGTGCCTCCTTCAATAAATTCTTAGGGAAAAGTATCAGCAAACCTCTCCTACTTTAGTACTTGTTTTGGGGTTTGCTCAAATCATATTTTATGATCTTGTTTATTTTTTATGGAGTCATGAAATCCGCTCTACCGTATGTTGGTGTCAGTATCTGCTGTGAGTTTTATAACTCGGTGAACGCCTCAGTGAATAATTGTGCCTCTGTGGGTGTTTAAAAGTGCAGCACGGATCAACAGCGAACACCAAGTTGGATCTGACAGGAAAAGTTGACGGAACTGCATGGAAAATTATATTTGTGTGAGAGTGAATGGGCGAGAGAGCTAAACAGCAAATCTGTCCGCTTGTGCAACATGTGCTATAGTCTCCCAAAAACATCAGCATTTTATATATATATATATACAGTGTATACATTCTTTAAAGATATTAATACTTTTACTCATCAAGGATGCATTAAATTGATCAAAAGTGACTGTTACAAAAGGCAAGGCAAGTTTATTTATATAGCACATTTTATACACTATGGCAGTTCAAAGTGCTTTACGCAGAAAGGCATTAAAATAATCACAAAATAAAAGATTATATTTCAAATAAATGCTGTTCGTTTAAACCTTCGATTCATCAAATAATCCTGAAAAATAAAATTGATCAGTTTCCACAAAAATATGAAACTTTTTTCAACATTGATAATAATCAGAAATGTTTCTTGAGCAGCAAATCATCATATTAGAATGATTTCTGAAGGATCATGTGACACTGAAGACTGGAGTAATGATGCTGAAAATCAAGCTTTGATCACAGGAATAAATTACACTTTACTATATATTTTAGATTGTAATAATACTTCACAGTATTACTGTTTTTACTGTATTTTTGATCAAATAAATATGCAGCCGTTGTGAGCAGAAGATACTTTTTTTCAAAAACATTAAAAATCTAATCTAAAAAAATCTAAAGTAGAAGCTATAATATTATATGAAGAAGAAAAAAACCTAATCAAATAATTTGGTCTTGAAAGAATTTGTTAAAAAATGTTTGAGTTCATTCTGAGATCTCATATTTAATTACAGACTTATGGTATCTTGGCAAATCTGAGCAGTTTGAGACATTATTATATATATATATTTTCTGAAACTCTAGAAAAGACACGTGAAGTAACTTTGGTCTTTTTATCAGGAGAAACATCTGAGAACTTGTGCAAATGTCTCCAATTGTTCTCAAATTGAATTTCGTCGCTGTCTAGGTCGGAGAAACACTTCATATTTATAGGAGATCTCATTTCCTATGGGAAGATAAGAAAGTTTCTGCTTGGAAAAATCTCTTTTGTCAGTCATCTGGTAAATGCATAAATGCAATCTGTGTAATATAAGTTTTATGAAGTACGAACATTTTCGCTTTACAAGCGTAAAAATGAAGTGCCAGAGTTTTTCAAAGCTTCAAATCAATGTGGAAATGGATGTTGTAAACGTGAATGAGAACATTTTCTCATGGCTGGTGTGGTGGACTTGAGGTTAGTTTCATTCTTGTCAGGTGTTTTTACTTGTTGTGGTGACTTAACCAGCTAATTTATTTCAAAAGGGATCATGGGACAATAATAACTAAATTTTTACATTGTAAAATTTGCCAGAAAGACTAGGATGTTTAGCAGGTGTTCTGACTGAGGGCTGCAATGTTGTTTCCACTCAACATGATTTTTGCTAATGTTGAGCTGCATTTTACACTCTGAAAATGTTGGGTGGTTTCAACCCAAATTTGGGTCAAATATGGACAAACCTAGCCGTTGGGTTAAAGTTTTGTCCATATTTGACCCAAAATTGGGTGAAAACAACCCAGCATTTTTTTAAAGTGTATTTTTATTCAGTTTTATTTGCTTCATAAAGCTCATCTGTATCTTTCACCGTCCATACCTTTTGTTTTAGTGGATGGCATGTAAATCTCCAAAGTTGAGTTTGTCTGTACTTGAGTTTCTCCAAAACCCACGAGGTCTGGATTCAGACCAGTGTCTGTTTCCCACTCCCATCACATGTATTGAATTACCCTACAGTTTTGAAATACTACTTTTGGGCATCGTGTGGTGAACGACAAGTGAATCAATCATTCACGGGATGGGGGGGGTCTGTCAGTCGATCTATCAAAACCGGTTTGGTAAGAAAGAAATGTGCAGGAGTTTAGGAGTGGAAACCTCGCTGTGGTTAGTAGTCCGAAGTGATTCACTAAAATATTCCTCTGCGTAATATCTTCCATCTTTGAAAGTGTCTGGAATGCTCTTTACTGTGTGTTTAGGGGTTTTAGGAGTGCGGCGCGTGTGGCCTTTCTTCAGGTGATCCGGTGTCTTTGACTTGCTGTGGTTTAGACCAAACAAAGTAAATCAGAAAAACACACTGTCTGCATTTGAACCTCAAGGAAAGTATGAGGTACACACTTAAAATGATTGTCTATTTTCTTGTCCTAGTTTCAAGTTTGGCATCGACTAGTGAAGCTAGTTGCTCAGATACAAAGGTTAGTCACAGGCTGTGTGTCTAAAATCTAGTGAGCTGCCTTGCTATCATTAGCCGCGTTTCCATTACAGATTTGCGCAAAACTTTTTTTGCGATATTTTCTAAATGTCAATAAAAAACTATTGCGAAATGACGGCGTTTCCATTTACCGATGTTTAATGCAACTGAAACGTAATTTTTTCCTCTCGCGATAAGTCATTCCAACAATTATGGCGATGTATGTTGGCAGGTTTACATATATCCCAGTTACCATACACAGTAGTCGATTGCCGAGTTCACGTGCGTGATCATAGGTAACTAAACCTATGCGCGTGAACTCGACAATCGACTACTTTGGACTTCAACCGAAAACAGGATGTTAACACAGGTATTTGCGCTGGCTTAAATAACATCATTTTTATCCATATCTTTCACATCTACTGCAGTCAGATTCACTCGTGTTCACTCTGAAGGAATCACTCACATGACCTGTGCACTTGTAATGACACATCAAGGATGTTAAGAGGCTAAAAGCAGGTTTAAATATTGCCCCATTGAAGTCAACAGGGTGCAAATTTTAAAAAGAGGATAACACGGTGTAGGCAACACCGATTTTTGTCGTTGTTCTCTGTATTGACAGCACTCCAAATTGACAAAAAAATTTGCTTTAATGGCAATTTAATGGCAAGGAAAGACCCTTATACTTGTGAGCGGCACATATGAGGTGTTTCTGGGTGTTTCTCCCTCAAATCTGCTTCAAGGTCTTGATTGTGGCATTTCTTTGAGGTTTAGAATCCAGTATTCCCGTAATTATTTTGTCTTTTATGAGTTTAATAAAGAACTCTGTCTCGTCTTCTGTCCGAACTAACCGCGTCATCTAAGTCAGGTGACCTGTAAATGCGCAAAAATGGTTTCCATTGCAGTTTCGTGAAATAATCCTTTTTCTAATTGCCTGAAAAATCACATCATGAGAGCGTAAACACTTTTTTTGCGATATATGTGTTTTTTTGCAAAATTGACTTGTTTCCATTGGGCATATTTTCTATTTGCAATTTCAATTTGCGCAATTTGAAGGGTAATGGAAACGCGCGGCTAGTGCCAGAAAACTTAGACTCGACTTGTAATTGATTTCTATAAAATTTGTTCTAAGATAAGATCTTGTGACAAATGTACTTTTAAATGTATTCATTAGCAGATGCTTTTATTCTAAGTGGCTTACAAATGAGGAAAATCACATGCAATTTGTCATTTTGTTAATATTTATAAAGAATATTTTTATTTAATATACACTATCATTCAGAAGTTTGGTGTTGATAAGATTTTCAATTATTTTATTTTTTTTATTTTATTATTTTAAGTCTCTTCTGCTCACCAAGGCTGCATTTATATGATCAAAAACACAGTAAAAACAGTGAAATATTATTTAAATTTTAAACAGCTGTTTTATATGTGAATACATATTAAAGTGTAATTTATTCCTGTGATCAAAGCTGAATTTTCAGCATCATTACTCCAGTCTTCAGTGTCACATGATCCTTCAGAAATCATTCTAATATGATGATCAAGAAACATTTCTGATTATTATCAGTGTTCATATTTTTGTGGAAATGTGACAGTTTTTCTCAAGATTCTTTGACGAACGGGGAAAGTTATTTTGATTAAATAAAACGAGATATCTTGAATAAATGACTTTAGATTAAAAGATTTGATCAAATCTGTGTCTGTCTTTCAGTGTTTCTAAGCCCAAACTGCTCCTGCCACAGTTCAGTTGCCATGGAAACCCCTTTTTGGGTTCCGTCCAGTTCCATTTCATTATTTGATACAATGTTTTCGACTAATGATGGTCATATAGAAAAGTGCTAACAGGGTTGTGTTTCAATTGATTTCTTTGTGGTTAGCCACGCTATAAAGTTACAGCAGCATTAGCATGTTCCCTACTGTAAACAGCTGAAATTGCAGTCTTGCAGGGTTTTTTTGACAAGGGTAGCATAGACGTTTCCAATACCAAAAACGACATATGATTAATCTAAATTCAATTCACCAGCCGCAACTTTATTCTTAAACTGTGGTAATGTGGGTGCAGAGTCGCTATGTGTCCAGTTTGCTTTGAGTTGTAGCTTGGTTTTATATGAAGGATGGCAGCTAGCATCCTTTTCTTCATTTACTCGAAAGCTTACGAGATTATTGCTCATTCGGTAACTCTTGGTGATCCTGCTGGAATGTCTATCCAGCTGTGCGTGTGTGTGTGTGTGTGTGTGTGTGTGTGTGTGTGTGTGTGTGTCAGTGACTCAAAGCTGTCCTTGGATAACCTCTACATGCATTATAACCTTCTTCAAAGACTTCAAATAACTCCTAGTGAAAGAGACAAAGACAATGAGGTCAGTATAAACACTGGACCCAGCTAACAGCGAACGCTCTCTCAATGTTACCAGCAAACATGATTCCAGTAACGTTAATAGAATGTTCGTTCAAAGTTATCAGGTCTTTAATAATGTTTTCAAAACGTTAGCACAAAAACGTTATTTAATCATCTTTCATGAAACTTTTTAGTTGGATGTTCGTCATACATTTTTTAAATGCTTCAGAATGTTCAGGAAACATTCAAAAGTAACATTGCAAGAATGCTTGAAAAATTCTAAAATGGAATGTTCCAGAAACAAGTTTTTGGTAACACTTTATAATAACTGCACGCTATTAATCATTAGTTAAGCATTAGTAAACAGTTAATTTGTCATTTATAAAGCATTAATAGACATTAATAAGCAGTTTATAAATACAGTTATAAATGCTTTGTTCTTGATTTATAAGCATATCTATAATGTGTTTAGTAATTGTATTTTCATACTTTATTAATGATCAATTTATCATTTCTAAATGAAGTATTGCATTATTTACAAACCGTTTATTTAGGAGTTGTCAGTGGTTCATAAGATCACTTAGAACGTGTGAATAAATGATTAATAAACTGTTTAAATACATATTATTAATCAGACATATAGTAATAGTTACTTAGTGTGTTAATAAATGCTTTATTAACATGTATTTCTACAGTAATTAATGGTTAATTCAGGTAGTTATAAAGTATTTAGTAGTGGTCAGTTCACTATGTTTGTGAGCTCATCTAAAGTGAGGACTAGTTATGCCTTGTAAAGCATTTATAAAGGAGATAAACAACACCTAGTTTATAAATAATGCTATACTTCATTTAGAAATGGTAAATTGATCATTAATAAAGTATGAAAATACAATTATTAAACACATTATACTGTAGATATGCTTATAAATCAAGAATAAAGCATTTATAGCTGTATTTAGAAACTGCTTATTAATGTCTATTAATACTTTATAAATTATGAATTAACTGTTTAGTAATGCTTAACTAATGATTAATAGCATGCAGTTATTATAAAGTGTTACCAAGTTGGGGTAAACATTTTTGTTTGATTGTTCAGAGAACATTTTCCTAACTAAATTGGAATGTTAGAAAAACATTTGTAGATCATATGTTTGTTAGATGGGGAGGTTTACAGCAATTTGACAACATTTCAGAGCTCATTTCACTAGAATGAACGATTTCAAAATGTCTCCTTATTTTATCAGTGTTATGATAGTAGCCGTTTAACTCACTAACCCAAAAACTACTTCAGGCCATAGTTCAACATTTCATTTAGATTAAAATATATATTAACCCTAAGAAAAACAGAGGTATACACATGTCTCAGTGTCCTGAAATACACAGAGAATACCACTGAAAACCAATCACAATCTTGTGTTTAATAGCTGTTGTTGTGTGTTGTTTTTGTTGATCAGGACGGCAGATCAGCGTTACATGTCGCCGCCGCTCACTCCAAAGATGAGATCGTCAAACTACTGGCAAGAAAAACTGATCCCAATTTACCAGCAGGGGTAAGATGCTCAATTTACCCATCTTTGTACAGTATGCATTCATTTAAATGTTTTAGTCTTTAAAATAATTTCTTACTCAGAAAGAAATTTTTTTTTACATTTAAACATCTGTATCGAGTTATATGTGGCCATCGCTAACACATTTCTTACTGTTGCACCTTTTTAATCATGTAAATGGCATTGTATTGTGTTAATACAGTCTTTAAATGTGATTATTCACTGACCTCTGAATGCGTGATCGTGACCAACACCACAAACACGTCTCAGAAAACGTTTCCCGTTTGTACAGGAAATGGGCACAACTCCTCAAAACTGCTGATTATGTTTACAGTCTTAGTCTTATTTTAATTTTAATTTTTCAAATATTTTCACAAGAAACATCACAATAATCAATCAAGTTGTTTCCATAGCACTGAATGTTTAATTTTCAAACCCTCTAGAGATAAAAACAACATTTTGTGTATAAATCTCTTAAAGTTTACATGCTGTATTTTAAAGAATACCATGGTATTAACATGTCCAAAAAGCATGAATTACACAGTATTTTTTATAGTATTTTATTCTCACACTGATCTCATTTCACTCTTGTTCACACGTCCAGCCCAGTGATCAGTTGCCCCTGCATTACGCGGCGTCTCGACCGACCGGAGGACTCGGAGTCGTGCAGACGCTGCTCAAGTTCAGCAGCAAAGATGCTCGTCTGACACCAGACAAGGTACAAACACTTCGTTTGCTAACCTTTTAGCAGGCTCCTCCCCCTAGTGGGCGGTGTCATGTTTCATATTACAACATTCACTGCACGGTTTTAGAATCAAATCTTTTTGTAAGCTTGTAAAACACATATTGTTGGAAAGGTCTGAGAAGTTTTCATGTCAATCCAGGACGGCTGCCTCCCGCTGCTGCTGGCTGTCGAAGCCGGGAATGTTGGGATTGTACGGGAACTCCTCTCCGGCCAATCAGAGCCTCAGCTCAGAGCTGTGAAGACCGTAAGCGCCACATGACTTGGCAGACCTGAGGATCACATTCATACGATCATTACTTGCTATTTGAATTGTCAAATAAATGAAGTGGAGTTAAGTAACTGTAATGTAAAGTGTCTATTATTTCCAAACTCCATTTGTGGCGCTGACTAACATGTTTTCAGTTATGGTTAAATTTAATGTAGCTTTCTTCAGATGTAAAGCTCTTAAAATGAAACACTTCATACTTAATGCTCATAGTCGTCATCTCCTCCCCCCGCCCCAGATCTATTAAGCTATTAAGAAATACATCAAAATGCAATTCTTACAGACAATGACAGCAGCTCAAAATGTAAAAAATAAAAGTCTCATTGAAAAAGGCTGAAATTCTCGATAAAACAAACGAGAATTTGTTCATTAGGCTATTACCGGTATTTATTTTATTGGTGTGGGAATTTAGCACAATAAACTCTTTAAACTCTTAATGCTCAAGGAATATCTATCAACGCCATTTAAAATAAATACATTAAAATGCAATTCATTGAGAAAGTTACAGCAAAAAGAAAAATGTCTCAATCTCTTTAAAATCTTTCATTATATCCTAACAAAAAGCAGTGAACTATGAATATTTGAAAACCTTTTTACCGCCAAAAAGTCAATTTGGTACAGCCTCTTTGTTGTCATGTGACACTACTCAATACATATTTTTTTAGGTTGACATTAGTATAAAAGTTTTTCAAAAACACATGAATACAAAGAAGATGTTATACATCCTCATGTGTCACTGACCCGTAACATCAAATCCAGAATCAAATTAGCTTGTTTTGAAGCAATATGACCCAATTTTGCATTCCAGCATGAATGCATCTGATTTGTTTTGTGATGGTTGAATTGTGTTTCCAGGCAAACGGAGACATGGCGCTTCACATCTGCTGCAGACGGAAAGACGTTGACATGGCCAAAGTCCTGGTGGAGTTTGGTGCGAATCCGGACTCTCAGAATGTAAGGAGGTCACAGAAACTCACACACACACCATCACAATGAACAAGCAAAACACATGCAAAAGGCTTTTCTAGTGTTGATTTGTCCTGTTTTTCGAGTCGTTGTCCTGTTGCATACACACGACTTCCGTTGGGCTTCGATTGGTGTACACATAATCTTATCAAACCATGAACATCCAGGGAAAACAGGAATCTTGATACAGCCTCATGTCATTATTAAACTTCAAAATAAACTAGTTAAAATAAAACTAGCTCTAAAAGGCTTGAGGTTTGAAACAGTTTGAGAGCTTATGAACAGCTGATGATCTGCTGTTGGTGAATTATGACATTGCCAATTGTGTATTTGGATATTTGCATATTTTATCTCCCTCATCTTTTTGAATGAGCAGCTGGGAGCTGGTCATTAAAAATATAGATTTTAAAAGTATCAACACAATAATCTGTTTATTACCATTCTTTAAACACATTATTATTGTATTAGCAAACTCCAGTATTGGTCGACCTCTAATTCGTATGTATTGATATATTGATACATAAACCATTTTCAGTAGACCTACATATTGAATGAAACATGTTTTGAGTATTTTAAACTCGCAGTTTCCATGTTTTGCTGATAAGCAATATTAAGTCCTAATTGTATTGCTCTTTATATTGCTATATATAAGTGCTCATTGAATATGTGCTCCAGCCTTTTAATAAAAGTAAAATAATCATGATATATGATTTAATTTGAGATTATGGGTTTGTTCTTTATGGACACACAGTATTAAAAAGTCTTACATTTTCAGTGCAAAAGTGAACTCAAAACTCTTTTTCCATGTTATTAGCAGAATCCAGTTCACTTTTGGAGAAGTCATTAGCCTGGGGATTCAAATACTTTTGAATGGAAATGTATCATAATTTGTGTTTATGCAGACTGATTGTTTATTGATGTGATTTGTGTTTAGTTTAGATTGAATAATCCAGACGTACTTTTTTCCTGCAACTGTATTCCAGGTTTCTTTAAGGCAGTGCATGAACTTGCATTTTCCACCACAATTGTACAGTAAATTGACCCAGATATGAGAGCCAGGAACAGAAAAGAAGAACAGATTTGATCCCACTGAGAGCTTTGATAAGAAAAGACACGAGACAATGACAGAAATGTGGATTGAGGTAATGGATGGAAGTGAGATAATGGATTTTAGAGGAGTTTTGAATAAGGAAAAGGCAGATTTTGTACCCGAGGGCCTTGTTGACATTATTGCCCCTTTTGATTGCTCACCATTTCTGTCTCCATGTTAATGACTTTTCCTTCCTCCTGTCTGTAGCGGAAGACCCATCAACAGTCTCAAAAACATCCGTGACAATTATCCTCTGAGGATGATCAGAGACAGAGAGTGTGATTGCTGATCAGTTCAGCCACATCCAGTACAGATGACTGATTCCTCTTCAGGGCTATTTTAGTGTTACTTACATACTACATTTACATTTACATTTATTCATTTAGCAGACGCTTTTATCCAAAGCTACTTACAAATGAGAACAATAGAAGCAGTTAAATTAACAATAGGGCAACAATATGCAAGTGCTATGACCCTTCCCAGTTTAATCTAACGCAGTACATGTATTTATATATATATATATATATATATATATACAGTACCAGTCAAAAGTTTGGAAACACTACTATTTTTAATGTTTTTGAAAGAAGTCTCTTATGCTCATCAAGCCTGCAGTTAAAAAACAAAAAAACAAAAAAAACAGTAATATTATGAAATATTATTACAATTTAAAATAATGGTTCTCCTTTGTGATGCAAAGCTGAATTTTCATCAGCAAGTACTCCAGTCTTTGGTGTCTTATGATCCTTCAGAAATCATTCTAATATGCTGATTTATGATCAATGTTGGAAACAGTTGTGCTGCTTAATATTTTTTTTATAACCTGAGATACTTTTTTCAGGATTATTTGATGAATAAAAAGTTAAAAAGAAATGTATTTATTTAGAATAGAAATCTTTTGTAACAATATACACTACCGTTCAAAAGTTTGGGAACAATAACTATTTTTTTTTTAAGTAATTAGTACTTTAATTCAACAAGGATGCGTTAAATTGATAAAAGGTGATGGTAACGATTTATATTGTTAGAAATGTTTTGATTTTGAATAAATGCTGTTTTTATGAATAAATGCTGTTAACGTTTTACTCATCAATGAATCCTGAAAAAAGTATTCCAAAAAAATATATTAAACAGCACAACTGTTTCCATCATTGATAATAACTGAGTATCAAATCAGCATATTAGAATGATTTCTGAAGGATCATAAGACACCAAAGACTGGAGTTCTTGCTGATGAAAATTCAGCTTTGCATCACAAAAATAAATTACATTTTAAAATATATTAAAAAAGAGAACCATTATTTTAAATTGTAATAATATTTCATAATATTACTGTTTTTTTTTTTGGTTTTTTTGTTTTTAACTGCAGGCTTTGATGAGCATAAGAGACTTCTTTCAAAAATATTAAAAATAGTAACGTTTCCAAACTTTTAACTGGCACTGTATATATATTGAATTAGCTATTTTTTACATTTTCAGTTTTCACTTTATTTTTAGTTCTAGTATGTTAATGTATTTGGTCTTGGCAGACTAGAACTGCTGCAGAGCAAGTATGGATTTGCTACTGCTAATATATACACAGACAACAATGTAAGACATGCTGCTGCTGCATAAATAGAAATAAATAATAAAAACATAAATCACATAGCAGATCTAGGCAGGTGGAGCTGGGGGAGGTGGAGGGGTTCAGAGGAACTCAGACCAGAATATTTAAATGTTGAACAAGCAATCTCATTGGCTGCAGGATCAACAGAGCCAATCAGCTTGTGCCATACGGTAATTAAATGATTGCTTGCAGATTGCATGTAAAGGACCATCAGCCTGAGCCCTCTAAAGTTTCATGACTGTACTAGATGTATATTAAAAAAAAAAGTGCTTTTGTAAAGTTTTTTTTTATTATTATTATTATTTTATTTATTAATATTTAGGTTTAATTTATTTTTATTTTAGTTTTAGTTCAGCTTTAGTTTTTATTTATTTTATTTTTTAATTAGTCATTTTAGTGCCTCAACTTTAACTAAACGAAATGATGGCTTGGCCACTAGGTTTTCATCTAATATCTATGATTTATTTTATGTCAGCTTTATTTCAATGAAAAAAAAATTTTAATAGGTTTAGTTTTAAATAACGATAACAACCCTGTTCCTCTCCTGCTTTTTTATGTAAATTATCTTCTGCCATGGCAATGTTTATGAAGCCAAAATAAATCCATGTATGTTTTGTTGTTGATGATGGCAAATATTCATCACTACATTAATTCATCTCTAGTGCTCTTACAAAATATTGGGTCCCACTTTATATTAAGTGGCTTTAAGTACTATGTACTTAGATTGAAATTAATAATTTGATACAATGTACTTAATTGTGTAACTACATGTTTTTACATTGTACTTACATTTGAAAAATTCCTGCATGTAATTACAGCTGTAATTTATGTAATTACATTTGTAATTACACAGTTGACCCTTCCCTTACACCTTAACTCACCCTTAAACCCACCCAATCCACCACACCTGTCCTAACCTTACCCGTATCACACCTCGATAGCAGCAAAAGTGTTTTACAATACAACATGAACACAATAAGTTCATTGTACTTATTTTTTTACATAGTACTTAACGCCACTTAATATAAAGTGTGACCAAATATTGAAGACAAAAGAAACACGCCATGTAAAATTGACTATAATGGAATTTAAATATTAGTAATTTTATTAAAAACTAAAATGCTTTAAGAAATTAAAAATAATTCAAATGATTAAAAATAGTTGTAATTTGATTATAACCGACTCCTGTGCATTACAGTAATTGTATTAATTACCCATAATTGCTGTAATACCCATGAATTGAGTGTATGTGAGGATGAAAATATGCTGCATTTGCGTAGGGTCCTGTCACCCCTGTTGTGTGGAAGAGGAAAAGTGCTCTTTAGCGGATTAATTTTATTTATTTTTTGTTCGCTATAACAGCAGTCAATTGCAAGGGTGCGTGAACTTTGATGGGCACATAGCCTGCAATTGCAACATCTGGAGGAGCACTGGGCTTTTTGGAGGGTGGTCCGACCGCAGCGAGACTTAACCCTCCCCTCTTCCAGTCTGGATGATCAGGACTACTTTGGTGTCTTAGGGTCCAGCGTAATCCTAGGCCAGGGTCCCTGACGCTTAGGCGAGAAGCGTTTCGCCTGATGAGGGCGCTGTCATCGCTCAGGCGCTGGCTTGGCTTGCTGCTGAGTCGGCATAGGCTTCTGGCGATCAAGCGTCCGTGTGTGTAGATCACTGCACTGTTATGGCTGTGCAGTAGCACTGCGTTGTTTTATAAAAGGCTTCAGTAATCGGAGAAAAAGGAGTTTTCCCCATCGTGTCTAGCAGACGCAATACGAAGTGACCATTCGAAAGGGAACCTCTTACCTCAAAGTCATGAAAATGAAAGGACCTTTCGACATATGTTCATATTTCTCTAGTTTTGTTGGAGACACTATGCTAGCATTAGAGGTTTGAGGTATGAAGATCATCACGGAGCTGGTTGTTTCTCTTCTGGCCACGTGAAAAAGGGTTACACACAAAAATCCTACTTTGAAATGTAAGAAAAGAAGCCAGTCTTCACTGTCACTGAGCGTTAGCTTTAACGTCGGACGGCTGGGAGTTTCTGGAAGGATCAGGAGTTTTCTGTGAGGTTTGGAAAGGATTGAAGGTTGAGTTTGAAGGGTGGATGGATGGAGGACGATGTTTGTCCTGTTAAAGGCCAGTGAGCAAGTATGAACTTGTAGGTTATGTGCATCATACAGTAATATTCCCAAATTGAAGAAGCACTGATGGATTGTGCTTCATATTTAAGTGCTTTCTGATCAGTTATTCATCGTTCAGTAGACGCCTGTGTTCATTAGAGAGCATCCGAGTGCTTCATCTCTATTTGAAGCGCACACGCTCATATTATTTACAGCACCAAAACCAATAAAGAGACACTGAGGTTTACTAATACACAGAACATACAAGTCAGTGTTGTGCTGCTGTTTGAAATGCACAAATCGTGTGAGCTGACATGCAGATTTCCTATTCGGTGAGATTTCTCCAACTGGATTCGACAGCGCGGCGTTGAGCTAATTACCCAGCATGCCTTGTTTGTCCACAGAATGAGTGGCAGACTCCTCTGCACATCGCCGCCCTGGAAGGAGACGAGAACATGCTGAAGTTGTTATACCTCTGCAAGGCCAGTCCCAACATCTTAGACAAGGTGAGACAGAAAGACACAAAGAGAGGAAACACACAAGTCTCAATATGAATCACCAAAAGCAAACAGTAGCTCTCAAAAAAAATATTGTAAATAAAACAAATATTATTGGAGTATGGTTTACAAGAAAATACTATTTTCAATCTTTCTACTTCACAATATTATGTTTGGTTCAATTAAAAACTTGCTGTTTCTCTCAGAAATCCACCCATCCATTAATTTATTCTTCTGCCCATCCATCCATCCATACATCTATCCATCCATCCATGTATATATCTATCCATTTATTCTTCTGCCAATTCATCCCATCCATCCATCCATATATCTGTCCATGCATACTGTACATGATAGAGGTGTGTTTTTGTCATGTGGCTGTTGCTGATTTGTTCACTTCTTTCTTTCTCTTCTGTCTCAGATGGACAGATCTCCTCTACACATCGCAGCAGAGCAGGGACACACCAATGTCGTCGAGATCCTCACAGAGAAGTTCAAGTCATGTGTGTTAGCAAGAACGAAGGTGATTCGCTTTCAAACCTTTTGTTTTTGCTTACACATACTAAATGCATAGAAAATTTAAAGACAGAATTTAAAGTTGAGGAATAAAAACAGACACAAACGAGTCAATAGTTGTCCAACAGTAGGAGTATAGAGCTACAAAATGAATGTGGAGTTCATATTGAGATCTTTGACTTTTAATTGCAGTCTTGGAGTGCAAATTAGAGCACAGTTTGAGACGATGTTGTTAAAAGATACATATGATGAGATTACTGTAATCTGTTTCTCAGGAGAAACATCTGATAAGCAGGAGATTTCAGCAAAAGTTTCCATTTGTTTTCAAATATATCATTAATGTAATTGCTGTCTAGAAAACAAAGAACTGAGAAATAAAGAGATTGCATATGTTTCTCTTTTATGGTCTTGAACACTAAATGTGTTATTTCCCTGTGCTGTAATCCGTGAACATGTTTCTAATGAATCTCTTCCGGATGATCCCGTACAGGACGGCAACACACTTTTGCACATCGCGTCCCAGTGCGGTCACCCTGCGACTGCTCTCACGCTCCTGAGGAAAGGCGTCTTGTTGCACATGCCGAACAAGGTACTGAACACATCAGAGAAACTAGCTTAGATTAGATTAGTAGATTGATCACCACAAGTGTGATAGCCTGAAGATCAAATCGTGTTTCATATTATAACTCTGGTTGTTGAAGGGTAAAATGTTTGTTTAGATACAGAGCACCTGTTTAGATGTTGTTTTCTGAACTGTTTGTGACTAAACATTAGGGGTGGGAATATCTAGGCACCTCACGATTCGATTCGATTACGATTCAGAGGGTAACGATTATCGATTATTAACGATTTTTTAATTTTTTATTTACTTGGTACTTTTAAAGCAAAGTATTTATGATGACCCATAACGAACTTACTTCCATCTTCCTATATTAATTTTATTAATAAAACAAATGGAAGTGATTTGAACACTGCAAAGAACCAACAGGAAAATAAATGTGTGCCTGTACTAGCAGCGTACTTGTAGTAAATTAATACAAACTTCAGCATATTCTGAATCTCTAGCATTTAATAATAGACTTCTAACCAACATCCTCTTGTTATTTCCAATGAGCAATATAATCCTTCAGACAAAAAAAAAACATTTTGCTGTAGCAAATTCACAAACAGTTTTCGTTCAAAAATATACAGGGGTGCAAACAGCGCGCTTTTCGGCGCCTCCCGCTTTTTTCACGTCAGTTAGGGTGACTTGTGTGAATCGTGCAGATCCGAAGAGTTTTTTTTTTAAGGAGGGGGGGGGGGGGATTTGAGAGGGTCTGATTATAATTTAACCAACAGTAATTCTGGATTGCGTCCACCAACAAGTAAATAGGAAATAAGCGCATCAGAACACTGCGCGCCAAAACCAGCAGTATGTGCGCAAGCGTGAACCACTAGTGTTTCTGTCTCACTCTGGATCTGCCGCGCGCTGCATCACATTTCTCTCTGCGTGGCGTGGAGTGTCCGTTTTTATGTCGGCTCTCATGTTAACTGGTTAGAGCTTGTGTTAGAGCACAATGCCTGCGTGACACACACACTTCTCGAGCCGCGCCGAAACCGTGTGCTAGAAATAGAACCGCAACAGACGCCTATTTTTCACGCGACACGCAAGAGTGTTGGAAGTTTTCAGACAAAATAGAAGGCGCAAATATTAATAAATTACATTTTGATGCTTGAAAGTCTCTCGTTTTTGACAAATGCATATATAATTGTAATTTAAAAAATAGGCCTAATTATCGATTTTCAAATATTGCCCCTGTCAATAGGCCTACAGAACGAAATATTCTGTAGCCTATTTTGCCGTCAATACTGCCGACGTTGTCTTTGCTGTATCACTCAGGCTATATATATTATGTTTAATAACATCCAAATGTAGATGGTCTGTCGGCGCACAGAGCCACGCAGTCGCAGACAGCACGTGAAGTTCGTGAACACCGAATTCCCTTTTCTTTCTTATCCATTTGTGTTTGAACAGACATGTGCACGAAAAAAAAGCCAGTGTCCGTCTCAACGAGTTTCCCCGTAAACGCAGTCAAAATAAAACCGGTATTAGATACGTGCATTTGTCTTAAAGGGACAGCACCCAATATACCTGCAGCTGTTTGTGTCACCAAAGTTAATCAAACAACAAAAGAGAAAGAGAAAAATCACGTTTTGTCAAAAGATAAACTGTATTAATACTTAATACAGTTAATTTACCTGAAAAACATAAAGCACTGCTTTATTTCTCGTGTATTTGTGTTTACTTTTATTGTATTTATATTTGTATTTTGTTTATTAGTTTCTATGCAGATGCACTAGGCCTACCCAACACAATTACCCCAATCATCCTAGAATTATTAATTCTTTACAAAAAGAGCTATTCAAATCTTTAGGTGAAATTGTTTTCAGGAAGTAGCAGTAAAGCAAGAAGAAGTGCAAGATAGTTTTTCTAAATTTCATTTGACTCTATGTGCCTATAGGGGTGGGTTGGGGATGGTGGCAATGTAGTATCTGGATATTTGCCGCGGGACGAGGGCTTCGATTACCTCTCTCTTTTTTGACCATACATGTGTTTGCACCCCTGAATATAGAATTATGTACCAGAAGCTCTCATACATATGATGCTTGTGGACTTACGCATATTCTGAATAATTAGTAACATACAAAGCCGCTCTTATACACAACTAAATAATAAAGAGTTATGACTTGAAATGTTTGCTGTATACCACAATCAAAAACAGCTTATACAAAAAAAGTGAATGAACATCTGCAGAGAGCACAGTCAAAATGTAACTTTTTGTGAATGGCATTGCACATATTGCAGGGCAGTATAACGTACGTATAACAGATCGGTTTACAGTATATTGATGTGAAAACTAAACAATACAGAAAGCAGCTCTCATACAAAAATACTAAATAGGTAACAATGAAATTGCCAATTTTCCATACGCTAGCTTTTAACGAAGAGGGTGCCGTTCGAATTTGGCACTCAGCCATCATGCGTCTGTTATGTGCGCGCCAAAGACTGCACGCGCACTGCACGTCCGCTTAGAGTTCCGCCTTTTGCGTTCCGTCAATATTACGTTATTAGAAAAAGAAAAAAAATTTTTTCCGAGAATCGATTTTTTGACATTTGTGAATCGATTCAGAATCGTCCGCATCGCGATGCATCTAAGAATCGATTTTTTCTCCCACCCCTACTAAACATTTATATAATGTATTATTGTGCATAATTGGATGTTGTGTAATTTTTGGCAGTCAGGGGCGGTTTGTCTTCACGCCGCGGCTAAGAAAGGCCACACGGCTGTAGTGAAGGCTCTGCTCCAGAAGGGGGCGCACGTGGACGCCACCACTAAAGATGGACGGACGGCTCTTCACATCGCAGTGGAGAACTGCAAGCCACAGGTGGTGCAGATGTTACTGGGATTCGGGGCACATGTGCAGCTCAGGGGAGGAAAGGTAACGAGAACACCTTAAAAAAACGGTTACACTTTATTTTGAGGTGTCAATGTTACAGTGTAATTATATATTTAAGTACTGGGTAATATTAAGCAACTACATGTACTTACAATAGGGTAAAGGTAGAATTACTATTTGGTTGAAGGTTAATTACATGTAATTTTGCATAATTTACTGTTATTACTATGGTAAGTACATGTAACATATGTAACAAGGACACTGTAAAATAGTGTTACCATTTACACCAGAAATTTCCATCAGAGTTTAGTGAAATTGAATGCATTAATTAGCATTAATGAACAATGAACAAAACATTTGCATACCCTCTAGCTTGCTTCCTAATCTAGCTGTCTAATAAATAAACCTGGTTCTGTATATTATGAATATTGTTGGCTCTTTGACAAATTGCTTTTATTCCTCTTTTGTAAGTCGCTTTAAATAAAAGCATCCACTAAATGCATAAATGTAAATGTATTAATATTTGTAGTTAATTAAAATGCAGCTGTTTATTATTAGTTCATGTTAACTCATTAGGCTAAATGATATTGCTAACTTTTTATTTTAATAATGCACAAGTTAGGGTAATTATAGTGAACTAAAACCATTAAAAACATTTTGTTACTTGAAATAAAAAAATGTTTTTTTTTATTGTTTTAGAAAATAAAACTTGTTTTAGTTCAGCTACTTGCCTAGGAAACAATTCTCATATTCATTTAGTTTAAAATGTATTATTATTATTATTATTAATAAAATAACTAAAACTAAACTGAAGTAAAATTACATAGAAAAAGATCAAATAGACATAAAAGACAAAATATAAAATAAAAACTACATCAAACTATTAATAAAATCCATAATAGAATGTCAGTTTTACTAAAATAACAGTGGTATTAGTAAATGTTGACAGTAACATTAACTGAGATTAATAAATACTTTATAAGTATTTTTCATTGTTAACTAATGATTTGAAAGAATCTACAAAATGTATCAGTGCAAGAAAAAAAAAAAGGTTTCGCCTTAAAAAATTAAGGAAAGTAGTTGGTATATACATTGGATCTACAGGGAACGAAAGCAAACCCTTGGTTCGTGTGTGTGTCCTGTATTCAGGCGCAGGAAACCCCTCTGCACATCGCAGCGAGAGTGAAGGACGGTGTGAGAGCGGCTGAGATGCTTCTGAAGAGCGGCGCGGATGTGAACGCAGAGCAGGAGGTCGTCAGAAGGGGGCGTCACTGGGTCACACAGTTATACTGGATGTTCTGTAACATGGCACTGAAACAGTGTTTTCCTCTCTCATCAGAACGGAGAGACCGCTATGCATGTAGCCGCGCGTCACGGCGCTCTGGAGATGATGCGAGCGCTGATCCAGGAGGGCGGCGACGTCACCTGGAAATCGAAGGTACGTTACCAAACATTCCTGGAGAGATGCTGCATCTTGAGCTGAGACACTGCAAGCAGAAGTTAAACAATGAAATATTAAAATAAAATACATTAAATGATGTTAATACATACTAACTCATTAATGATATAGAATCATAAAAAATATATATTAATAACATTTTTCTTTTGTAACATTTTATAATGAGGTTGTATATATTAACATTATTGACAAACAAACAATTTATAATTTTGTAATTTTGAGTAAATATATAATAAAAATTTTAGTGATTAAATTATATTTAAATAAGAAAGTGTTGAATTTAATTTCTGAAACACAAAACTGAAATTAAAGGTGTGTGTGTGTGTGTGTGTATATATATATATATATATATAATATTTATTTATTTTATTTAGTGCTTACATTTTAATATAGTTTTTTTTTTAATTAAATTCAACCCACCCACCCCACTTTTTAAAAATATATTTCGTACAATATAAGATAAAGCTATACTAAGATTTAAATTATATATATATATATATATATATATATATATATATATATATACAGGGCCTGAAGTTAACTTTTTTGACCACCAGCCACTGTGGCAGGTGGATTTAAAAATCCACCCGCCACAGTGACTTTTTACCAGCCAGTTTTTTTTTTTTTTTTTTTGCCTCATAAAAGGTGAAAAAAAAAGGAACTGCACAAACATTTGTTCTTTAACTTGTAAGAATACACATTTAAGTGCTGTCAAGTTATTAACGAGATCCATACAAGTAATAATAACTCTTAGAATACAGATATAGACCGAGTGCAGCTCGTAGGCTATGCAAACAAATCACACGCGGCTGTGTTGATCGCTGGGCAGCTGTTACAGCGTTCAGGAACCGTTATGGTGCGTTCACACCGGAGGCGAATAGCGCGTCAGGCGCGAATTTAGACGCATATTCGCGTTTGGTGCGTATGGCTGACTTCGTTTAAATGTCAAATAACAACAGTTACAAAAAAAACCCCGCAAAGACCCAGCCGCTTTAGTTACTGTAGCTATGTCCGACAAGTTACACCGAGCTCACGCCAAACCATGATCTCACGCAATGAAAAACACATCGCGCAGCAGACAACACGCTGACAGACAAGACAGTCCTGGTTACTTTTGATTTTAAACAAAGTATCAACGTTAAAATTTGGTCATTTTTAAAGAAATTTAGACAATACCGTTTTGTGGCTCTGTAATGTGTCTTGACAGATCGCTGTGGTGCCTCAGTTAAAGCTGCTTGTGAACCGATCATCTCTTCCTTCTAGTTAATTTATAGCATAAAATAAACATGAATGAACATAAGAAGGAATGTAGTTTTAACTGCGGAAAGTTGTCAGTAGGTCTACTCAGTACACTCCGTTTTTTCAAGTTCAAATCATCCAACGTTGAACTCTCCTGACTGCTTTTATTTGTCGGACAAAAAAAAAAAGGCGGATTCGGCGGATTATGATTGGCCAGATCGCCGTCAATCAAACTCCCCGTGAAGGGTCGATTCTCATTGGCTACCTGCCAATGTGGCAGGTAGATTGACAGTGTTACCCGCCAATTGCAGAATTCACCCGCATTTGGCGTGTGGTCGGGTGTTAATTTCAGGCCCTGTATATATATATATATATATATATATATATATATATTATTTTTGTTTTTTTTATTAATTTATTTATTTGCAGTCATTATGTCTGTCTATATCTATCTATCTTTCTGTCATTCTATCTTTCTGTCATTCTATCTTTCTGTCATTCTATCTTTCTGTCATTCTATCTGTCTATCTATTTTTTTATATCTTTTTTTTTATTCAGGTTGATGAAAACTCTCTCCATGTTGCGGTGCGTCACTGTCACGCTCCCGTGATGGAGGAGATCTTAAACTCTCTGACCAATGAGAGAAGCCATCAGGAGGCGGAGCTCTGCGTCCGTGAAGGGAACCAGGTCAGACTCAAAGATAAATAAATGGTAATGACGGGATAAACTACAAATGCACCTGAGACAAATGAAACCCAGCATGCTTTGCTTGTGCGTGGTGGTGGTTTGGCAGATCGGTGAGACGCCACTGCACCTGGCAGCTCAGCTCAGGAGGGACTCAGTGCATCAGACAGATGAGGACATCTGCATCATCAAGACCCTGATGGAGCATCATGCTGACATCACTGCCGTCACCCGACAGGTGTGTGTCGGCCAGTCACATAATGGGCCCTATTTTAACTATCTAAGCGCATGGTCTAAAGTGCACGACGCAAGTGCACTTAGGGCGTGTCCGAATCCACTTTTGCTAGTTTAATGACGGGAAAAATGGTCGGCGGTCCCGGCGCATGGTCTAAAAGGGTTGTCCCTATTCTCTCAATGAGTAATGGGTGTGTTTAATAAGCAGAGTGTGTGTGTGTAATAAGCAGAGTGTGTGTGTGTAATAAGCAGAGTGTACGCGCGTTGTGGATCCGCCTATAGGCGCACATTACTAACACGCTCTTTAAATAACAAAAAATATATATTGCGCCATTGACTTTAGACCAGGTTTCAGTTGGTCAATGGCTCAGTCTATTTCAGTTCCTCAAAATAGCAACGCGCCAACAATGTGCCTGAACACACATCTCGTTTTCAGACCAGCAGCCCATGGGCGCACAGATGGGTACAAATGTATTTGCTATTTAAACAATGTGGTGCAGGACGTGAAAATGACCCAATGCACATTTTTAAACCAATCTGATTAGTATTCAGTAAGCTAGTATTCTGAACATGTTGCTTTACTCAGAGTGGAGAGACGCCTCTTCATTACAGCGCCAGGGTGGGAAATACTGCCGTTCTTCAGGAGATGCTCAGTAACGTCCCCACCAACCAACTCCAGACTGCCATCAACAAACACAGCAAGGTATGAATCAACATGAGATCTGCTTCACATCTCAGAAAGATCCCAGAGTGATCTGGCACTTTATTAAAGGGATAGTTCACTTAACCCTCTGGGGTCTGGGGTGTTTTTGGGGTCCTTGAGATGTTCTGACATGCCCTGACATGCCCTGACATTTGTGCTTTTTTCAGTTGCTTATAAACATATTAATGGCAAAGGTGTAAATTCACTCTATATAGCACAAACAGGACTTCCATAATATGTGAGCCACATGTATGTACATGTTTTCATTTTTGAGAGAATAATGTTTATGCATGGTTATCGAAAAAACTAAAAATTAAAGTTTCTGAAATAAGGCCACAAAACACATACTAAATATGTGGCAATAAGACTTTTGACTAATGGATTTCATCGCCTAGTGTTTTTTCTTCAAAATGATATGAAAATCATCTTGCCTAATCATTCACAAAAAAACGATACATTGATTTTAGTTTTGTGAAACACTTTTAGTTTGGAAAGCCAATATGCGGATGGGGCGTAAACGCTCCAACAGCATCATGCATATGTAGTAGTTCACACCTGGTGAGACTACGTCCCTGCATACTTAATGAGCCATTCATTCAGGTATGTCACCTATAGCTAACTTAAATATACAAGCTTCATAAAAATGATCATTCTAGGAGAAAATTTCAGATGGCATTTAGAGGCTTTTGCATCTGAACTCTTCATATATACACACACACATATATATATATGCATGCACATACATACTTTATAATCTTTTCAAAACTAGTCAACGTCTTTCAAAACTAAAGTATACATTTTATCATACGTATTTCAAAGTAAAGGATTCATTAGTTAGTTGATGACTTTATTTTTGACAAAACACATACAGTATATATTCCTCATCTCAGTATAGCAATAGAGTTTGCTAAAAGCTGTTCATTCAATACAGCAGTATTTGAAAATCGAACATATTTAGTAAAATTACATTTATATTTGCATTTATGTCAAAACCTAGACACTTTTAAACATCAAAAGGACATTTATTAATATGTATTCGTGTCAAAATGACAAATAAACAGATTTTCCTATTCAATTTTGCATGGAAACGCTTCCAAGACGCTTGCGTGTCGCGTGAAAAATAGGCGTCGGTTCTATTTCTAGAATGCACGCGTTTTCCACGCGGCTCGTGCCGCGCCTGAGACGCGCGTCTCACACAGGCAGTATGCAAACTCTAAACTGTTAACATGGATGGGAGCCGAAATAAAAACGGACACGCCACGCAGCTGAGACGCTTACGCCACGCATCCAGTGTTTCACCATGGTTTCACCGGCCTTATCCAGCGGATGTGGGCGTTTCACAGGTTTGTATGGATCGCCTCACATTTGCGTTTGAATAGCGCGCTCTCCGTAGGCGGAGTCACATTAAAACTTAATTAGCTGAGATGAGAACGACTGACATCTCTCTCTTTACATACATATTATATAAACTGTGAATATTTGTTTTTTATAAAATTACTTCATTTGAAAGAAGAGAATTCAAGCTTCATGCCTGTGTGACTGTATGCCTGTTTGACTGAGTATTCGCTGAGTTACAGTTCATTTTCGGACGCGTTTCAGAATTGACTTCACTGACGGAGAGTAGGCAGAACTCGCATCATGTTTATTTTTCTTTATTTGGCGAAAAGCACAACACTTTGTTTTTATTATGAGCATACACAAAAAAATACACACTAAACGGGATCGATTGATGTATAACACAAGCATATAAGATAAAAATTAATATTTTTTTTTTAATTTTTTTTTTGCACTCATACGGAAAAAAACGAGCCTATCGCGCCGGCGCGATAGCCGACCTCAGGGGGTTAAAAAATGAAAATTCTGTCATCGTTTACTCACCCTTAAGTTGTTCCAAACCTGTATGAGTGTCTTTCTTCTGTTGAACACAAAAGAAGATATTTTGAATAATATGGGTAAGCTAACAGTCGGTGGGCCCCATTGACTTCCATAGTGTGGGGAAAAAAATACTATGAAAGTCAGTGGGGTCCAATCAACTGTTTGGCTACTGAGATTCTTCATAAATATCTTCTTTTGTGTTCAGCAGAAACATTTGGTGAAAAAATCCTCAAAACACTAATAAAATGGTTTTGCTTGTGCTATTTTATTATATACTATTATCATTTTTATTACTATTTTGGATAAGGTTTTATTTTTATATTTTAAATTAAATTTAAATTTTTAGTAATTATGTTGCTTTTTTCACTTTTAAATATTACTTTTTAGGTTTAATTTATTTTAGGTTTAGTTTTAATTTTATTTTTGTTTTAGTTTTAATTCAGTTTGATTGATTTCCAGTCAGCAATTCAAGTGCTTCAACTTATTTCAGTTAGTTGGCAGGGCAACTTATTTTTCATCTAACAATAATATTTTATTTTGTTTCATTTTAACTTTATTTTAATTATCAAAAAATAGTTTTAATAGTTTTAATTAACAATAATAACTCTGGATGCAAACCTTTATTTTGCATGTTTTCTGTCAGTTTGGCACAGTAGCTTCACTGTAAACATTTTGGTGTAGATAAAGTTGAGCTTGTGTATTGATGTGTTTGTGCATATGTTGGTGTGTGTGTCACAGAACGGCTGGTCTCCGCTGTTGTTGGCCGCAGATCAGGGTCACACAGAGGTCGTGAGGGTCCTGCTGCAAAACAATGCCAGAGTGGACGTGTTTGATGAGGTCAGAAAGACGATTAATCACTTAAGCTTATTACTGACACGTCTGGATCAGTGTTACTTTAGCATTGTTTATGTACTATTATAGTATGTATTAAGATTTTAGTTTGTTTTAATTATTTTAGTACAGATGGTAATATGATACTGAATAATTGCTGTATTAGCCATGCTACTCCAAGAAACTTCAAAGAAATATAAAAAAAATATATGTTTTAGAAGTAACATTAGTAACAATAGTATTTATTTGCTAGTGTAGTATTTAATACGTAGCATGCAGTTTAAAGTGCCCCATTATGCTTTTTTTGGATATTACCTTTCATGTAGTGTGTAATAAAGCTGTTTGTGAATGTAAAAGCTCTGTTTCAAAGATGCACAACAAGTAAAGTTATTTTCTCCCAAAAGAAAAAAGCGATTCTGAACTGCCTGAAACGAGTCGTCAGTAATTTCAGTCTTACTTCCTGCTTAAACCTACATAGGTTTGTAACACATCTGCATAATATCAGTCTATGGTTTTCATTGGCTACTGGTGAACAGCGTTTGCTTTGCCCCGCCCTCAAACACTGTAGTTTGAGACTGGAAGAGTTTGGTCCGAGTTGTTCATGTCGAGAAGACGCTGTTTTCTGCTGCCAAAGCAAATCCACTTTGATCAGATCCCTTGGATGCATGTAAGCCTATTGTGAGAGACATCCAAAGCAAAATGAGGTACCTATAAAATAGCATAATAGGGGCACTTTAAATAATTGTATTACATAATAGCCTTTTATTTTGAGACTTTCCGTCCTGAAGAACTTGATTCATGAATTGTGATTTTTGTGAAATATCAACAGGAGGGGAAGGCCGCCATTCATCTGGCGGCAGAACAAGGTCATCAAGACATTGTGGATATCCTGCTGTCCCATAAGGCCTTTGTGAACGCCAAGACCAAACTGGGCCTGACGCCTCTTCACCTCAGCGCTCAGAGCGGGTCGGCGTGGCTCGTCCGGTTACTGGTGGAGACCCATCAGGCCAGCGTTGATGCTCTGTCTCTGGTAAGAGCCGAGCTCTCTGCAGAGATTATAGGGGCTTTCGCACCGGAGGAACATTTTCATAGTTCCTAGAACTGTTGGCGGAAGTTCCCGGTTTTTGGCGTGTTCGGAACTAGAAACAATTTTAGTTCTAGGAACTCCTTTTGGCTCCTACGTCAGAGTCGATCTAAACCAGCACTATAGGAACTATACGTGACGTTAGTGTGCGCTTATTGGCCGAATGCACGCAAAACACCTGCACCCGCCGTTTTAAAAAAAGGCTGTGTAAACACACAGATTATAGTCTATATTTACTCCAGAAACTAACTCGACGAACATGGAAAACAGTGAGTGATGGGCCTCTAAACCTTTACACTGAGGAGAAAATCCAATGCGACTTTGAGGAGACCAAGTGAAACATGATTATGCATTTCTGCTCAGCTAGTGACACTGGACATCATCGACCACACGGCATACGCTAATAACTTTTCATTACTGTCTACTTTGTATGTATAACTATCTAATAATGTATTAGACAGGACTGTTAGACAGATCGTAAACTAATGAACACAGAGAATGCGAGCACTGTTTGCTCAGGCTCTGGCGTTCTCAGTGCCGTCAAAATAAAGGTCTGCCGTACCGTCAAAATAAAAGTCACAACAACAAGTGCAGCTTACGTCACTTCAGAGTTCCTACTGGCGGTGCGAATGCAACCAGGAAAACGTTCCTATGGGAACCATTAGTTCTCGGGGAAACACCCTGGTGGCTAGATCCTAGAACTATCCGGTGCGAAAGCCCCTCATGTGACTTAAGCCGGAGAAACTCAACTGGATGTCTCTTGTTCACAGAGAAAGCAGACGCCTCTTCATTTGGCAGCCGTCGGCGGGCAGCTGGACGTTTGCAGCAGCTTATTAAACCTGAAAGCTGACATCACTGCCGCAGATATCGTGAGTGATGTGACACAGCTCTGTCAGCTGCAAATATGACACGGAAACATTGCCATAAATAATGCTTTTATTTAATCTTGCATCACGTTTCCACCCTCAAATCTACCAATATTTCGATTTGACCCTTTTTAATGTTTCTAACTTCAAAAATGTACTTTATATATATTATATTATATTATATTATATTATATTATATTATGTTACAGTACATGGTTAGTGCAATTACATTAATAAACAATTTACCTTACAACACTTTACAAAAAGTTTTCATATGTTAACATTAGTTAACATGAACTGACAATGAACAACATTTACATAATTTATTTATCTAGTTAATGTGAATTTCAGCATTTACTAATACATTTTTAGGATCAAAAAGGTAACTGTTAACATTAGTTAATGCACTTTTAAATAACATGAAAAAACAATTATGCATATTTTGATTCATAAATTCATGAATATATATTCATAATTTCATATTTAAATCATTGTCATGTAAATGCACCATTTCATGCTACTTCAGATGCACATTTCTGCTGTGTAAAGGTAGTATAAGATATTTGATATATATTCTCAGAATAAGTCTTTATATGTTATGGTAATTTGGCTTCTCATATTCCCCAAGATCCTGTTTTTCCGACTCCTACAACTCTATAGCTGACAGATAATGGATGGTTTAGTGCCGTTGTGTTTCAGCGCGGACAGACTCCTCTTCATCTGGCGGCGGAGAGCGATCACTCTGAGGTGGTGAAGCTGTTTCTGAGGCACAGGCCTGAATTAGCCACACTAGCTAACATGGAGGGCGCGACCTGCGCACACATCGCTGCGGCTAAAGGCAGTGCGGCTGTCATCAGAGAACTGCTCATGTTCAGTCAGGGAGGACCGCTCACACTCAACAACAAGGTCAGGTCAAGGGTTAAAGGGCACCGCCGTTCAGGAAAGGACATCATTTTATGTTTTATTATTTTAGTATCATTGAGATACTATTAACACACACACAAGGTTTTGAAATAGATTTTATTTTTGTATTTTCCAAGTTATTTTGTTGTGATTTTTTTTTTTTTTTTTTTTTATTGAGCTATATAGTGTTTGTTTTTTATTTAAAATGTTCATTTAGTACAACTAAAAAGTTGGCAACTGGCTGAAATAAAATAAGTTTAAGGTTTTTTGTATTTTATTTCAGTTAACATATTTTATTTACATATTTTACATATTTTAAGTAATGAATTTTTTTTTTATTATGTTTATATAGTGTTTATTAATTGAGTTTTATTCATTTTAGAACATTAAATTAAACTAAATTAAAATAAGAATTGTTTCCTTGACAGCTAGCTAAAATAAAATACGTTTAAGTTTTTTAAAATATTTTATTTCAGTTAACATTTATTTTATTTCAAGAAATGAAAATATTTTTATGGTATTATTTTATTATTGTTTTTAAAATATGTCTATATAGTATTTATTTTGATTTTGTTTTTAGTTTATTTTCAGTTTATTTTTGTAAAATATTTTTTCAGTTACCACTAATTTTATTTCAAGTAATGAATATTTTTCATGTTTTTATTTAATTTTTATTTTTTTTTAAATATGTCTATCTAGTGTTTATTCATTTTTATTTCAGTTTTAGTAATTGTATTATATCAAGTTGAACTAAATTAAAATGAAGAATGTTGCCTTGGCAACCAGCTGAAATCTTTTTTTTTTTTTGTATTTTGTATTATTTCAGTTAATGTTTGTTTTATTTCATGTTTTGTTTAATGCTCTTTTAATGTTTTACTTTGTTTCATGTCTTAGTTGACTGTAGTTACCCTTTATATCTTATGCTCTTTCTAACTAAAGCTAACTCTGTCCAGGCTAACGGCGTGTGTCCACTGCATCTGGCAGCCGCTGGCGGACACACGGAGGTGGTGAAAGTGCTTCTGGAGGCCGGAGCTTCAGTGACGGAGGAGGATCCGGTGAGTCCGGCAAACAGTTAAAGACTTGTACGAGAAGTTTAAAGGGCTGGTATAATGCCCTTTTCACAAGACGTGAAATAAGTCTCTGATGTCCCCAGAGTGTGTATGTGAAGTTTTAGCTCAGAATACTCCACAGATATTTTTATATAGCATGTTAAAATTGTCACTTTTTGAGGGTGAGCAAAAACACACGGTTTTTGTGTGTGTCCCTTTAAATGCAAATGAGCTGCTGCTCCCGGCACAGGGGGTGGAGCTTTAAGAGCTTGTGTCCTGAAAATGAAAAAAAAAACTTTTAGCCTTTTATGTTCAAACCGGAGTCAGACAAAGATGGAGCAGAAGTGACAACATGTAGACAGCATTTCTGAATGGTTAGTTGATGAATTTATGTAGCTTATGTGTCATTGATTAGCATATTCTGTCATGATAATCTATAAATCGCGTTCTTGGGGATGGGGTTTATGTAAATTTTAGGAATTTACATGTCGGACATTTACATGTTTACATGAGGAATGTGGTGTAGTCTCTACCAGCCGTTTGTTGTAGTCCTTAAGAAGCGATTTCTGTAAAAGCAAATATCTCCCTTTGCTCTGAACTTTGAGCGTTGTAACTTTGCAGATGTTGATTATGCTCAAACAGCAACATTACACACTAACTAAAGAAAAGTGAAATCATAATCAACCTCAAGAACTTTGATAATTCCACTGACCTTTGACCCTTTCAGGAGGGCATGACGGCCATTCATTTGGCAGCCAAGAATGGACACACTCATATTCTGGAGGTGCTGAAAGGAAGCGTTTCCCTGAAGATCCAAAGCTCCAAGGTTCTTCATATGAACACATGACATCTGCTTATAAACGTTAAACAGAACAAAACTGTGATGTTAAAGTGAGAACTGTGTGTGTGTGTGTGTGTGTATGTGTGTGTGTGTGTGTGTGTGTGTGTGTGTGTGTGTGTGTGTGTGTGTGTGTGTGTGTGTGTGTGTGTGTGTGTGTGTGTGTATAGACGGGGTTAACTGCTCTGCACGTGGCAGCCCGTTTCGGACAGGTGGACTTTGTGAGGGAAATCCTGACTAAAGTCCCGGCCACGATACGGAGCGAATTCCCAAACAACAGCGGCAAAGATGACGTGAAGAGACGTGAACAGCCATTAGCTGAGGTGACACCGTTTCACTCAATTCAATTCATTTTATTCAGTTTATTTATTCAGCGCTTTTCACAATGTATTACGTTTCAAAGCAGCTGTACAGAAAATGCTATTAGAAAATACGACAAGTGTATGTGATACATTTAAATAAAGCTGGAACATTTCCATGAAATAATTGTGTAAATTTTTTATATACTTTTTATATACTTCTAAGTTATCCCTACTGTATTTATGCGTAATGTATAAATTAATTTATTAATACATATTTACACAGTGACAGTCAAGTTTATTCTGAGTAGGCTCTGCATTCAGTATATTATAAAAAAATAAATATTATTATACAAATTTAATAATTTACTATTATTATATAATATATTATTATAATATATTATATTATTTTTATTAATATTTTAGTGAATAAATTCATTATATATTTATAATTTTTTGTGTGTGTGTCTGCGTCTCGGTGCGTGTTTGTGTGTGTGTGTGTGTGTGTGTGTGTGTGTGTGTGTGTGTGTGTGTGTGTGTGTGTGTGTGTGCGTGTGTTCAGTCAGGT
>NC_137129.1:41118746-41148746 GCF_949319135.1 Squalius cephalus | reverse complement strand
ACTATCGTGTACCCGCCCGTGAGTCCGCTATCCCAGGGCCGGCTGGTGCCCGGCTGGTCCGAATGTCTCCTGCTGATCTGGCTTTGTGGCATGCTAGTTTCCGAGCTGACTTTCCCAGGTGAGCGCACTGGGTTAGCGTGGATTCGTCTTCTTCTCCTGGGTTTTTCCGCTGCTGCTCTTCTCTGTCACCTGTTAGCGGTCCTCAGCCAGCGATGGCCACCGGCGCACCTTCACTGCCTGTTCGCGCGCAACGTCCTGCTAGCCGTCGCGATGACGCTCGGCTTCATCCAGCTCCTGGAGTTCCTGACTTTCCATCACTTATTCGGCCCGTGGGCCATAATCATCCGAGACTTGATAAAGGATCTGTGTCGATTCGCCGTGATCCTCATGTTGTTCCACACCGCTTTCACGCTGAGTCTCACAGCGTTGTGTCAGCCACTGTATCCACAAGACCGAGACAACAGCACCGTCAACGCCACGCAAGTGAGAGTCCCGGGTCCTTTAAACATGTCCGTGCTGCTTTTCTTCGCCTTGTTCGGTTTGACCGAACCGGATAAAATTCCCGACGTGGAGCGCTCGCCTCCCGCGACGGCCGTTTTGGCTAAAATGGTATTCGGCGTGTATCTGGTCGTGACGTTCATCGTGTTGGTCAACCTCCTCATTGCTATGATGAGCGACACGTACCAGCGCATTCAGGCTCAATCCGACACGGAGTGGAAGTTTGGTCGTGCCGTTTTGATCCGCGATATGAGCCACAAATCTGGAATACCGTCTCCGTTTAACCTGTTCACCAACCTCTTCTACTCCATCAAGGTTCTCTGCAAGCGTGCAGGTATGATTCGCTTTTCATTCAAGATCGTTTGCATTAGTGCTGGGCGGTATGACCAAAGAATTAGCCTATATCATGGTATTTTTCAAAAATATATCGGTTTAACTGTATATGACGGGGTTTTTTTCAAGCATGACTGGGTGTTAACCACATTTTCTACTGATTGAGAGAGGAAATACTGCAGTAGATTGACTTAGAATGCCCTATTTTACTGTCAAGAGTGAATATTGTAGAAAAATTCCACATTAGTATTAGCCTACAGTTTTTTCCAATTGCTAACACACTAAAATGACATGCACAGCACAATTATGTAAACTGACACACAGAGAGCAAAACCTCTTCTCAAGTCTCCAAAAGTCTAAACACACTTTCTGCTTTACACACATTTTGCAATTCAAAATGGCACTTTTTAAACGCACTGAACACGGTTCTCTGCATAAGACACAACAATCTGACATAAAGTCACATGTTTGCCATTTCAAAACACTGCCATTCAAAATTAAACTACATGAGGTAATTGGCCGATACATGTGTCACCTGACCAAACACCTCAATGGTTAATCAATAACACTTCAATATTTTTCTGTTTACTGTTTTTTGTGAGCATATTTTTGTTCAGTCCGATGTAAATATATCTGCTGTGCATATGTTGCACTGACTTGTTTGGTGAAAAATCTGCAAATCTATCTATCTGCAAATATTTCTGTGCATGTGAACAATCTGAAGAATTTTCTTCAATTTCAACTATTTTAGTATTATGGCAGAGCATACTAAAGATGAGGGTGCTTTTCATTATGCCCAACAGTGTGTAGTTGGTTAGACAAAAATAAATTCTGTTAATATGAATGAAGTGTGTGCCATTTCGTGCAAAAGTTTGATTTTGATAATGCTATATTTAGTTTTGGTTGCAGTGCTTCATTTTGCAGGATATATTAGGTATTTTGCAGTTTGGGTGTGTGGTTTTGGGAATTGTGTTAAGTATTTTGATAAAACCAGCCTAGTTTGCAAAATTGTGTGTTAGCAATTGGAAAAAACTGTAATAAAGGTTTGCAAGGCCCCACAAAATGATGCTGTTTACAAAGAGTTGCCAGCAGGAGGCGCTCATAAAGCTGCTTTATCAGGAAAGATGAAGAAAGATTCAGTGAAAATAACATCGAAACTTTCCTAAAGACAGTCCGTTCCCTTCAAAGATGCATTCATATAAACACCTGTGCCGCGTTTTGACTTTGAAACGTGCAGTGCTCGTGTTTATTCAACGATGTCAAAGCCTTTTGGAAGATCGGTTTGTGGCGGGCAGTGTTGATATTGTGAACCAATGTATGGGAAACACTGTAATATAATTTGACAGCTATCAATTATAGTTTAACCTCTCCATCTTCACCGTCACGCTTAGTAACACACATCTGTGCATCACCACAGTTGTTTTTAAGCGACATACACCTGTATTGCGGTATATTAAGAATCCATATCATAACAAAATTAAACACCGATATTCAGTATGAGCCGTTATACCGCCCAGCATTAATCTGCATGTTTGTTTCTGCCAGAGAATAAAAAAAAAAGGTAGACTTAGTCCTCCATGTTCTCTGTTCAGGGAAGGTCTGCTGTGCGGAGAGTCGTGATGTGATGAACGAGGAGGAAGACGCTGAAGGTTTGTCTGACTCTCGTTCTCTAGATCGACTGGCTCAAGCGTCTGTCAGCTGGGTCAGAGGAAACAAGAGGACGCAGATCCTCCCGGAGGGCAAGTGCATCTCATTTACCAGCCAAAATTCACTTTCACTCTGGCAGAAGATTCATTCATGTGGATTATATTATTAATTAACAAATGGTGTCATTCAGAAATTACATTGGACATATTTAAAACTTTTCTTTTGGGGGGGGGGGGGGGGGATAGATTTTCTGTTAAATATCAAACAGAAAGAGCCTATATAATTGCTATATCTTTATATTGTTGTAAGAAAAATATTGTTAAATTGTTATATTTTATTTAATTATTGAAGTTTTATTGGTTTATTGTTGCCATGAAAATTAATAAAATAAATAAATGAATTAATATATTATATTATATTATGGTTTAAATAAAGAGCATATAGTTGAAGATGCTTTTCTGCAATTGTTTAGTTAATATAAACTGTTTGGAAATAGGGAATAGTACAATCCCTGATAAATACTTTGGAACTAATTTTGAGTGAGTGAATGAATGATGAAAAAATATTTATGCATTTAAAATGCACAGTATAATCATGATGAATGCACATGAATTACATTTTTATATTTAGACGCCAAGTTGCATGCATTAAATATACAAATATTGTGTAATATCACATTTTAAGCATTTTGTTAGGTGGACATGGTCAGGTGTCGGTCTCAAGCAGTCGTGTGCTGTCTCTGTGCAGGTGGTCAGATCCCGATGTCCAGGTGTGGAGGTCAGGTGCGCGTGGAGAACGTTGTTGATTGGCCTTCGGTGGTCCAGCAGTTTTTATCCCAGCGCAGACAGAGGGACAGATCACTGGCGGAGAGAGATGAATGACGACAGATGAGTTTGCACTGCTTATAGCCACATGAGCCCACATCACTTCAGCGCATCACAGCCTGTGCCTTTATCCGATGCTGACCCCTCACTCGTCACTAATGTGAGATGTCATTTACACTACTGGTCCAAAGTTTGGGGTCCGTATGATTTTTTTATGTTTCTGAAAGAAGTCTCTTCTGCTCATAAAGGCTGCATTTATTTTAATAGAAATACAGTAAAAACTGTGAAATATTATTCATTTAAAATGGCTGTTTTCTATGTGAATATATAGTAAAGTGTAATTTATTCCTGTGATCAAAGCTGAATTCGTTACTCCAGTCTTCAGTGTCACATGATCCTTCAGAAATCACTCTAATATGATGATTTGATGCTGAAGACACATTTATGATTATTATCAATGTTGAAAACAGTAAATAATTTTGTGGAAACCGTCAAACATTTTATTTTACAGAATTCTTTGATGAATAGAAAGTTCAAAAGATCAGCATTTATTTGAAAGTAACATTTTAAATGTCTTTACTGTCACTTTTGATCAATTTAACACATCCTTGCTGAATAAAAGTGTTCATTTCTTTCAACCACAAAAAAAAAGTATTGACTGCAAACTTTTGACCGGTTAATGTTCATGATTAGAGTTGGTTGTGATGTGCGTTCCTACTTGATGTCTCTGACTTCTGATCATAAATGTTTTATTGGCCGATGCCAGAAAGATGACGTAAACCAGTTACAATGCTCGCATTTGTTTGGCCAGCTGTTCACTCGTCAATAAAAAACATTTTTAGCATCTAAGCAACCGAAGTGCTTCTGAAAGGAACGTCACTAAAGCTCTGCCAGGAGAATGTTCAACAGTGTTACATTTTGTGTTTGTTAGTTTCATTATTAGTGCCACAGAAATATCAGTGTTAATGGAAAAATATCTTTATTTTTTATTTTATTTTACTACTTTTTTATTATACAATTTTATTACTCTACATGTAAATAACACATGCTAAATAATGTTAAATGCTACATATAGCTGTGTAATCACACGGTGTCTGCTGCACCTTTATAAAAATGAAACAAGTGTTTTCAGGGCTTTTTAACACTGTGTTCACATGTGTCAGTATTACCGTAATTTCAATTTCATGTTGACAATTATAACATTATGCTAAGAGCTGTTCTAAACTCAGATTTTTTTTTCCATTTACTTCATCACTGACGTCTTTGCAAAATGTTGAAGAACAAAAACATGCACCTGATGCTACCTGACATTTGTTTGCCTGAGCGTTCACATGCTTCAGATTCTCCAAGTTATAATTACTGACATGAAGTAAACTCAGCAGAAGTCTTGCCGTTTTTATTTTAAGTAGTACTACTATGTTGTCACAAACTTGTCAACAGCCTTAAATTGTGTTTTTTAGTTCTTAACTTTGACTGTCCTGAAAACAGAAATAAAAAATAATGTGGACCAACATCTGAACAGTGTCGGTAAAGTCTTCTGAATTATCAAAACTTCACTGATAAACCTGTCGCACTCAATCTCCTCAGTCCTTCTGTCTCTGATTGATAGTTCAGACTCTTTTATCCAGTAAAAGTCTCTCAGTATAATTGTACAAGCGTCCTCCTTCAGCTCGAGCTTCACGAGTCTTTCTGTGTCAAATCTGCTCTGATTTTATCAAGGAAACGCAAGAATAACTTAGATATTGTCAGTAATATTTCAACTGGACTGAAGCAGCTTTACTTGATTATCATCATTTATTATGAAAATCATGAGTATCAAATATGATCATCAGGCTTTCGAGGAAGGTTTATTAGTTTATCTCTCAATCATCATTGTATTGCATTTCATTATGTTTTAAAACTACAGAGATTTGATCACAAAACTGAGCATTTAAATATCATCTCACTAAGATATTATTGTCAGATATTGATATTTATATGCATTTTATGTCAGTATCTGCTGTACTGTTATAAAGATCTCATTGATTCACATTACAAGCATCATAATTACTTACTTTTGTCCATAGAAATTTCAGCATCTGCATCAAATTGCATATTTTTCTCAGTTTGAGAAAAACTGAGTTCTCAGTCCTCCATATTCTCACTATATATGAGCCAAAAAAAGCCTGATGTATCAAATATGATACAAAACACATGCAATTATTTTGTCTAAAGGTCCAATAAACTAGATTTTTCTAACTTTTATTTCATATGTCAGGCGTTAGAGTAACATATTATTTACTGGAAGGCTGATCATTTTCATGCTTAACAGGTTTAAATTATGACGTTTGACGTGAGACTATGTCCACTTCTTCCTCTCGGAGACGAAATGAAACAGGCTCCTCGGTCAGATATATGATGATTTCCACTCTCACAGGAAGTGTGTCTCGCTAACCGGCTTTTCTCCTACTTTTAACTGGAGATTGATGGGTTATATGCTTAAAACAGCTCATGCGTTCACATGTCCGAAGTCTCTGTCACGTTTAACTTTGGACAGAATGATGAGAGGAAGAATAAACATTTGTAACGAGGGCCAGTTTTTCACTTTTATGGACGTTCATTTTTGGCCGTGTGTTTATGCCGAGACGGTAACTCATCTGTCCTGCATTGGGAGGGAAAAGCGCAAGACTGTGTTTTTCTGAAAATCAGAGGACTTGCTTTCTAGAAACGTCCTAAAGTGAACTGCGTTTGAGTGAAATAACAGCTAATTCACTCTTTCATGTGATGGATTCGCGTGCGTTTATCAGGCATTCAGACCAAACACTAGACATTTATGTTTCCTGTTTTGAGCTTCTCATGCTAATTTTACATCCATAAAAGCTCTTCAATTTACTCTATTCATCTTGCTGTGTCAAAAGCACATCAAAGCACAAGAATCCAAAAACACTCAAAATCCTACAGTGGTTTACTCTTATGGAGGAATATCACTCGTACTTCAGGCTTCTTGTCCTCGCTTGGCTGAATTTCCTCTTTACTTTTTCTTAACATTAATGTATATGAAGCATTTGTGTTTTTAAAATTTAAAATGCATCTAAATTTACGGCACTGAATGATGAGATAAAGTCAGAATTGACATACTAAGTCAAAATGATGACACTAAATTGAGAAGTCAAAATTAGTATGTTATAATTATCACGTACTAAGTCATAATTATGAGGAAAAAGTTGAAATTATGACAAACTAAATTATAATTATGAGATTAAAAACAAATGTATGACTTTTTCTGTCATAATTGTGACTTTTTAATTCATAATTTATATTTAGTATGTCAGTTTAAATTTTATTATCTCATAATCGATATGATTCCTCATTTCCTCATAATTATGAAATAAAAGGTAGAAATAAGAAATAAATAACACACTAAAAGTTGAAATTAATTTATTTTAAATTAATTTAATATATCATTAAGTTATGACATTAAATAGTCAAAATCATGACACTTGAAATTAACATAAAAAGTCATAATTATGACACAGAAAGTCATCATTTCGACTTGCCTTAAGTCATAATTATGATTTAGTATGTCATAATTTCAACTTTTCCCCTCATATTTAGACTTGGTATGTCGTAATTACGACAGATATGTATTCACCTTATTTTGAATATTTTTAAATGTGCAAGTCTTGGATAGATAAATAACTATAAGAATTACGAAGTGCAACAAACGGTATATTTGCGCTACAAACTAGTGTGTTTATGATTATATTAATAAACTAAAATATATGATAACAAATACCAGTCTGTCATATAATGCAGCATAACGGACTGTTTTTGTACAGCTAAAATAACCACCTCTTTTCAACATGTTTCTTTGGAAAATGTAATGGAAATGTAATGTTCCATGCTGTTCTTTGATGTTCTGTCTATAAGGACTATAGTTAACCATGTATTCATTCAGCATCAATGTATATCTTGAAATACCTTGATTTTACCATCATTGTATTGTTTGTAATGCTGGGACTTTTTCTGGACAGCCCAGATCTTTACCAGGTAAACCACCCATTAACTTGTACATTCTGAATGTGCCACACCTGTTTCTGTCGTTCATGTATACAGAACTGGTCTGAGTGCAGCTTTATTAGTTGTTGAAGGCCAGAAGTGATTTACTGTCTCTGGTTTTTCTCAAGGTGACGGATGTTTAGACCGTGACGCTGAAGAGTCTCCATCTGCTCTGCTCAGTTATAGACTCAAGGCATTTAGTACAAAACACATTAGCATTCAGTTTGTTTCCTCACAAATGATCGTCATGCTAATTTGCTTTAGTCTGCTGTTCAAAGTTTGTCACCTTGTAAAATCAGCTACTGCATGAAACCTTCAGCAGTTCAGCTACTCACTTAAAAATGTTGGGTTAAAAATAACCCAACGAATAACCCAACTATGGGGTGGTATAGCACAGTGGTTCCCAAACTTTTTGAAAGCATGGCACCCCTTTGTAGTGTTTTTTTTTCCACGGCACCCTAACCCAATTAAACTAAACGAACATATGTACATACATATATACAATTATATCCAAATGAGCAAACAACAAATGAAGCATAAACAGCAGCATGAATTTATTATGAATGCATCACAACAGACATAATATGAGGCGAAACAACCCCTTCAGATGAATCATCAGTCCATTAATAACTGGACACACGTCAACAGACTGATTTTAACCAATTAGGCTACTGTATGTGAGAATCATTGGAACAAAAAAGATTTAAAGATACTTAACTCTTTAAATAATAATAAACAACTCCAAATATTTTTGCATATGTTGGTGTTTTGATATGATTTTAAAATATGCTGTAAACAGGGTTAGCCTATTATAGTTTTGCATTTTTCATTAGTTTTTATTTTTATTTTGTTTTGACTTTTTGTTTTCAAATTCAGTTTAGTTTTAATTAGTTTTTAAAGTGGGTTTGCTAGTTTAGTTAAGTTTTTATTTTTTGAAAATGCTTAGTTTTCGTTTAGTTTTTATTAGTTTTAGTGTTAGTTTTAGTTTTTTTTTTTTTTTGTAATTTGGGCTATTTGTCAGGGGCAAGATTCAAAAAGACATAATGACATAACATTATTTAATATTTGAATCACAGCTTATATAGTGTTTTGACATCGACAACCACAACCAAAATGCATTTTTCCTCAAACTTGCGACTAGTTAACTTTCTAAAGAAGGCGCAATCGCTTCTCGGGTCGACAATAACACACTGACAAAATTATATTCAGAATTTAAAATATTTTTATACCACTTTTTAATGTGGGATTGTGTAAAGGTGTTCACAAGATAGAGATACCAACCTGCCGCGAACTTGCTTTCAACGTCGAACGAACACTCGTTCTCATGGAGACGCGGTGTGCACGGAGGGGAGGGGCTGTGTATGTGTGTGTGTGTGTGTGTGTGTGTGTGCGTGCGTGCGCGCATGTGAGAGACACATGAGTAACAGAGAGACGAGGGAGAGCAGGGAAAGGAAATGCAGCTGAACGAATACGCTGCGTGTTTTAAATAGCGTTTTTTCCCACCTAGTTTTCGTTTTTTCGTTCGTTTTCGTTAACGATTATAACCTTGACTGTAAAAGGTTATTATATGGTACGATAGATATTTTAGGCTGTTTAAATTGGAAAATAAAGCTGAGATTCTGCGGCACCCCTAGCCAGTTGTCACGGCACCCACTTTGGGAACCACTGGTATAGCACCTTCCCAACTGTGGGTTATTTTAACCCAATGCATTGGGTTAAACTCCAGTTGGGTTAAAACAACCCAACAGTTGAGTTAAATATTGACCCAATATGTGTAACCCAACGGTTGGGTAAACAAATAACCCAACGTTTTTTACTGTGTACATGATTATACACTGCCTTCTGGGCTGGAACTATACTCAGTTCATTCAAACCTGAGAAGATTTGCTAAAAACCATTTCATTTAATTAAAAAATTAACTTTTATACCCAACATTTATGCTTTTATGTTGAAGCAGGTTCACACTGGGTGAATCTCGGTCTCGGTCAAATTTATATATTTAAAAAAAATGTAGGAACCACAATTAAGTTTCTTTGCATTGTGACATAAAAAAAAAAAAAAAAACTGCACAAAATTGATATGTGATTAGTAATTATTAAAAATGTTTAAGTAATTGCACATCATAATAGATTTTGTTTGACTGAATTGAATTTATGCTGTTAATTTGTGTATATATACACTGTATATGTCTGGACAGGATCATGAAAATTATTTCACAGTGCACGAAAATCTTAATAATATTAAAAAAAGCTAAAAGTATGATAAATAACGATAACGATAAAAATAGCTTTAGATATAAAGGAAAGCACCACAACTGTAATGATAACGGGACAGAGGAATCACTTTCAGAACGATTTTTTTCCAGCTGATGAAGGATAAAACATTGAGCCAATCACAATCCATCCTGCTTTAACGAGCTCGAGCATTTAAAGTGGCAGATGACAAAACTTCAGCATGCGATTAGAATAAACAACGATATCGTGCGCCGTTTGTGGATGCTAATGTAGTTATCATTATAGGCTAGTTATCTTTATAGTTAACGTTTTTGGTGTGAACAGTCCTTCTTTAAACAGCTCAATCTCCCATCATCCCGTGAGGCACATATGTAAAGAGTCCGCTGGCAGAATACTATGGAAGGCCAATAGGGCCAAAATGTCACACGTTTTGACACTCTTGGCCTTCCATAGAATCATGTTCTAAAAGATCAGGGTAAATCATGTGTCCAGATGCGGATATACTGACTTGACTGAGTACGATACTCACCCTTAAAGAGTTAATGGAGAATGACAGTCTAATAAAGCAGTTTTAGTTCAGTTTCCCAAGTACCCAAGTGGTTTTTTTTTTCTTCCAAATGTATCTGACTTTTCCTATCTGTAGTTCATATTTTGTGGATATTCATCATTGTTGCTGCTATGTTATTTCCCCTTTGATCTGCATGTTCTTTGTATCAGATCTGTGTCTTTTCAGGCTTTTGTTTCGGAGTGTTTATGCGAAGAAATAACAAATCATGATCTCAAAGTACAGCAGGATTTACTGTAACACGGATGGATGTGTGTTATGGTTTGTGCGTTTCAGTCTTGACACTCGCTCTGGTGAAGGATGAGGTGCAGGACTTCACTAATGCAGTGTTTCTTCTCCTTGTTCCTCTCATGAGCTCCGGCTGTTGTGCCGACGTGTTTCTTCATGTCCAGGACGGGTCACTGTCTCACAGGTGGTCCACCATCACTCACTGTGTTTTCAGTGGAGGAACCTCTTAAAGACATTTGCAGGCATGCTTCATCAATTTCTCATTTTCAAAATAATTATTAGTTTTTATTATTTATATAGTCATGAAAATAATGTCAATGCAAACATAACATTTAAATGCTATACATCTTTATGCTAAATGTAATATTTAAATCTACTAATATATATATTTCTAATAATTAAAGTATATATATATATATAATTTTTTTTTTCATCTAAATCAATTTCTCATGTAATTTTTTTTTAATTGTCATGAAAATAATAATGCCACAATCATGTAAATATATTATTATTTTTATTGTTTATTTTATAATATTATTTATACTATAATAATACATAAACATTTCTTATATAAAATTTGCAAATATTGTCAAAATGCAAATATAACATTTTCTTAATGTATATAGGAAAATGTTATTTTCATGAAAAATGTAATATTTAAATCTCTGTGTGTATACATGTGTGTGTATACATTTTTGTGTATAAACCAGTATATACATTTTTGTTTTTTAATTATCATGAAATATGACATAACATTATATATAAATAACTTTTTCTTCATGCAAAATGTAATGTTTAAATCAATTTATAATCTGTCTATCTAAGGTGTCTATCTATAGATATAACATTTCAAATAAAATGTTCAAGTTTAGTTTTTATTAGTATTTATTTATTTTTCTGAAAACCTGTAGCTTTAAAAACACAGCTTTGGTCATTTCAAAACAGAGATGATTTGTATTATCCGTGCATTCCTGCACAAAATCTCAGAAGGAAGGGAAATTCAGAGCTGAATTGATCTAAATATGGACTATGGATGTGAGTTTTGCCATGGCTGATGTCCAGAAGAGTGATGGCGCTCTAAAGTGACTTCTGAGGGCTTGTGCCCAGAGTTTAGAGGGATTGTTGAGAAGATGAGAAAGAGAGCGAGGGAAGGGGAGTGTGATGGACAGACCGAGACCTAAAAGTCTGTCATTCTTCAGCGAGACTCACTTCATGAAAGACTCACTTCTGGAAAGAGAGCGTTCACTTAACCTTGAGAGGCAAAGAGAGCGTTTAGACTGCAAGACAAAGCAGAGCATCAAAAATGGACACTGCTGAACTGAGATATGCATATTTATTATTTGTCTGCATTACTAGTAATGGAAATTGTTGAGATTTCAGTGAAGCTTCATTTGATTTAAGAAATACAGAAAGGAACCGACATCCAACTGGACCAGAAAGAGCATCATCCAAACCAACCGGTGAGAATCTCCTGTTTATTTGCCTTTGAAAATATGTTGGGTTTGAGATGTATTTATAGTAGGGTTATTTGAACCTCATTTTCCATGAGAAACTACAGTGAGATCCCCCTGCTGACTGAACCGTGGGGAAATTACACAACATAACATCATGTTCCATAAGTCAGAATCTAAATGGAACTTAAACTCCTAATATGGAACATTCATGTAAAGTTCAGACAGAGTTAAACAGCTGATGAAAGAGAATCTGAGATTCTATTACATATTTCATGAAAACTCTGACTGAGTCTCAGACGTCAGAGAACAGGAGCACAAACTCTCTCACAGAATAAAACGCTGAAGAATGTTCCATTTTTAGAAAGCCATGGAAAGCTTCATGCAGAGCCTGGATTTGTGGTGGTGCGTTAAGGGCAATTCAAAAGTTGTTGTTTTTTCCAAGCTGTATATATATAGATATATCACATCACAACTAAACTTAATTTTCATTTTAATAAAAAAAATTAAAGACAATGACCAGTAATACAGTAATTAAAAGGTAAAAAGGCTGTTCTAATCACTCTCAAGGTCATTTTTAACAAAACCCTGCCTAAGAGACACCATGCTTGGCTCATTAAATATTTCTACAAATTAGGATGTTAATCAAAGAGTGTGAAATATGTAACAGCATAACTAAAATTGAGGAGTTTGGTATTGGTAAAAACGTTTAATGTTTTTGAAAGATGTTTCCAGAAAAATGTGAAGCAGCACTGATGTTTTCAGCATTGTTTATAATAAGAAATGTTTCTTGAGCAGCAAATTTACATATTGAGAATTATGTAAAAGTCTTGTTACATTTTAATAACTGTCTGTAACTGTTAAATATTTTGATTAGAGAATAATAGCATAATATTAAATATACTTGTTTTATTTATCCTACTTGTTCTTTGTTTATATATATATATATATATATATATATATATTATTGTATTTTTATATATATCTTAGATTAATAAAACAACAATAACAGATCAATACCATTAAATTGTACACCAATCAAAATATTTCAGATTTATATGAATATGTAATTATAAATAACTTGCTGTGTAATTTAGTTATACTTTGTGTGAACACACACACACACACACACATATATATATATATATATATATATATATATATATACAGTACAGGCCAAAAGTTTGGAAAATTTACTATTTTTTATGTTTTTGAAAGAAGTTTCTTCTGCTCATCAAGCCTGCATTTATTTCATCAAAAATACAGAAAAAAAAAATGTAATATTGTGATAGATTATTACAATTTAAAATAATTGGTTTTCAATTTATTATACTTTAAATTATCATTTATTTCTGTGATCAAAGCTGAATTTTCAGGATCATTACTCCAGTTTATCACATGATCCTTTAGAAATCACTCTAATATGATGATTCATTATCAAAGTTGGAAACAGTTCTGCTGCTTAATATTTTTTCATAACCTGTGATACTTTTTAGGATACTTTGATGAATAAAAAGTAAAAAAATAAAAAGAAGAATAGAAAAATAGAAATCTTTTGTAGCAACAATATACACTACTGGTCAGTAATTTGGGGTCAGTAATTTTTTTTCTTTCTTTTTTTGAAATAAATCAATACTTTTATTCAGCAAGGATGTGTTAAATTGATAAAAAGTGATAATAAAGAAGATTCATATTATTAGAAAATATTTTTTTATTTTGAATAAATGCAGTTCTTTTTAACCTTTTATTCATCAAATATATTAGGCAGCAGAACTGTTTCCAACACTCATAATAAATCAGAATATTAGAATGATTTCTAAAGGATCATGTGATTGACTGGATGTCACATGTGACACTGAAGACTGGAGTAATGATGCTGAAAATTCAGCTTTGCGTCACAGAAATAAATGATAATTTAAAGTATAATAAATTGAAAACCAATTATTTTAAATTGTAATAATATATCACAATATTACATTTTTTTTCTGTATTTTTGATCAAATAAATGCAGGCTTGATGAGCAGAAGAAACTTCTTTCAAAAACATTAAAAATAGTAATGTTTCCAAACTTTTGGCCTGTACTGTATATGTGTATATATATATATATATATATATATATTTATATTTATATATATATATATATATATATACACACACACATATGCATGTATATATTTAAGAAATATTTGCATGTATACACTGTATATATTTATACATAATTTATATTATATATAAATATAAATATTTTACATATAAATAATAATTTTTTCTTAAATATATACATGCATATGTGTGTATTTATATATACAAAATAATTATACACAGTAAACACACATTTATTATGTAAACACAAACTTTTATTTTGGATGCGATGAATCACGATTAATCGTTGCCCAGCACTAATATATATAGATATATTAAATAGTATGTAATTATAATAAACTATAATTTATAAATTATTTGTTTTTACATTTTCTGTGTTCCAGCCATGGAGATCTTTGAAGGACATTCTAACATCACATCTGAGTCTCCCGTCAATACCAGCGTTCACCTCCAGGGGGTGCCGTACCTGAAGAAACTGGCCCACCTGGACGAGTCTCTGTACCAGGAGTTCTACGTCCTGTGGGTCACGCTGATGGTGGTGAACACGCTCATGTTTGTGGTCGGCGTGGTCCTGAACAGCCTGGCGCTGTACGTGTTCTGCCAGCGGAGCCGCTCTCGAACGACCCCGGCCATTTACACCATAAACCTGGCGGTGGCCGACCTGCTGGTGGCGCTGTCGCTCCCGGCCCGCATCGCGCTTTACCACAGCGGCGGCGACTGTGTGGCGTGTTTCTACATGCACACCTTCAGCTACTTCGTGAACATGTACTGCAGTATTTTGTTTCTCACTAGCATCTGCGTGGACCGCTACATGGCGGTGGTGCGTTCAGCGGGAAGCCGCAGGCGGAGCCCAGGGGCTGCAAAATGCGTTAGTATGTGCGTTTGGCTGTTCGCCGTTGTGGTCACGTACTCGCTGCAAACCTCGGCTCTGGATTTTCACGGAGCTTCGTGTTGTCACGTCGCCGTTCTCTTCGCCCTCACCGTGCTGGAGTTCGTCTTGCCGCTACTTGTAATCGCGACGTTTACGATCCGCGTTGCCTGCGCACTAGCGGACAGCAGGCTAATGCCGCAGAGCTGGGGTCGACGCGCGCGTGCCGTCAGGCTGCTAGTAGCCGTATTAGTGGTGTTCACCGTGTGCTTTACGCCGTATCACGTGCGCGAGGCCGTGGTGTACTTCCAGCTAGGGGGCAGCAGAGAGCAACATGTTGTTGCGTATCATGTGACCATCACGCTAAGCAGTCTGAACAGCTGCCTGGATCCTGTGGTTTACTGCTTCGTGCCGGATAGTTTCCGCTCCACCCTGCGAAGGGAGCAGAAGAAGAGATTCGGAGAGCACCCGGTGGCAATCAAGGGAAACAGGAGCTCTAAAGCTGCGGGAACGCCGATGGCCATCGCATACAGTGTTGCAACGCTCACGCTCACACCCTGCATACTGACGTCCAGAGACATTCCCGCCTGACATAAAACACTCCCACAGGAAGTTTACCAACGGGTCAATATGAGAAATATCAACCAAATGAGAAACAGCTATTTTGTATCCTCATGTATAAACATTTACATGCACATTCTTAACTCGATTATGCTTAAACTGACAATGTGTGTGGTCATGTAAATGCCTTAACTCGATTTGCAAACATTAAACGATTGACACAGCTCATTTCATTCGGTATCTCGATTTCATTCGGTATGTAAACAAGATCTCTTGAGATCTCTATGAGATCATCTTTTCTTCCCTGGTGTGACGTATATCCGAGTAAAACGCTTCTGAAACAAGAACAAATGTGGGCGGGGCTTGATTTTGTCTGTGGGGAATTGATTGAAAGGTTGTGGTTTGCTATTGGTGGATCTCATGTGAGTGACAGGTTGCCCCGCCCTCGCAACAGTAAACACGTCATCAGAGAAGAGATGTGATGCCGGTGCAACAGCAAGGGATGGGGGAATCTATATCACTAATAATGAGAGAAAGTGCAACACGCAATATGGCGGAATAAGTCCCGCCTTCTAAATAAAACAACTAATCGCTGATTGGTTAAGTCATTGCATCACTGCAGCTGCCGTTAGAAGCTTCGGTTGCTTTAGAATCAGTGTTCTGAGACGCACGCTTATGAAAATGCAGATTTTTGTCATGAATTGAGCGTTTCAAACATGAAATTTAATCATAAGCTTGGTGGACAGATTTGGAGAATTTGATGATTCCCTATTCAAAGAGATAGGAGCTGTACTTGCACGGCTGAAATACCGAGTGACATTACTTGCGTCAAAGGTGCAGTAATCGATTTCTAAGAAACGCTGTTGAAAGTGGATCGGACCGAGCACCAAAACACATTTGTAGCCAATCAGCAGTGAGGGGCGTGTCCACTCATGATGGGGGAGGAGAGAAAGTGGGCCAATCAGCAATAGGGGCGTGTCCACTCATGATGGGGGAGGAGAGAAAGTGGGCCAATCAGCAATAGGGGTGTGTCCACTCATGATGGGGGAGGAGAGAGAGTGAGCCAATCAGCAATAGGGGCGTGTCCACTCATGATGGGGGAGGAGAGTGAACCAATCAGCAATAGGGGCGTGTTCACACATGATGGAGGAGAGAGAGTGAGCCAATCAGCAATAGGGGCGTGTCCACTCATGATGGGGGAGGAGAGAGAGTGATCCAATCAGCAATAGGGGCGTGTCCACTCATGATGGGGGAGGAGAGAGAGTGAACCAATCAGCAATAGGGGAGTGTCCACTCATGATGGGGGAGGAGAGAGAGAGTGAGCCAATCAGCAATAGGGGCGTGTCCACTCATGATGGGGGAGGAGAGAGAGTGAACCAATCAGCAATAGGGGCCAGTCCACTCTTGGTGGGGGAGGAGAGAGAGTGAGCAAATCAGCAATAGGGGCGTGTCCACTCATGATGGGGGAGGAGAGAGAGTGAGCCAATCAGCAATAGGGGCGTGTCCACTCATGATGGGGGAGGAGAGTGAACCAATCAGCAATAGGGGCGTGTCCACTCATGATGGGGGAGGAGAGAGAGTGAGCCAATCAGCAATAGGGGCGTGTCCACTCATGATGGGGAAGGAGAGAGAGTGAGCCAATCAGCAATAGGGGCGTGTCCACTCATGATGGGGGAGGAGAGAGAGTGAACCAATCAGCAATAGGGGCGTGTCCACTCATGATGGGGGAGGAGAGAGAGTGAGCCAATCAGCAATAGGGGCGTGTCCACTCATGATGGAGGAGGAGAGAGAGTGAGCAAGAGGGAAGGCTTGTTCGACTTCATGCAGCTCTGCGCAGACCGATCGGCGGCTGACTTGAAGCAGTGCATGCCGGTTAGAAATTTTGTCCGACTTGATACAGATCCGACGCCACGTGACTGTGACGTATGCCATCAAAGTACCGCGAGAGCGATTCGAGAGTAGCCGGAGAACTCAGCCAGCGCAGCTTCTCATGAGCGGCTGCACGAGGGCTGATGACAACCCAGCTGTTCCACGATTGGCCGGATTCACCGCATGACAACGATCACGTGTGTTTCATGTTTATTCGAACACCTTTAGTTTCTCTAAAGCTCACAAATCAGTTTTGTATAACAGTAAACACTCTTTTCATGTAGTTTCGATGTTATATTGTCATGTTTATCAAATTAAAACTGATTAAAAAACGTAGACTCCACTTCATTGATAGTAACTATAGGCTTATGTTGAACTTATTCTTGTTCAAACAGACGCTGTATGAAGCAGTATATAAAGTATTGAATAAAAATGTCTCTGAAACATCTGTGTATTATTTGGCAAATATTGCATTTATTGTACCAGCCGCAGCCGATGTCCAACACACCTGGAGATTTAGAGAAAAACTAAAGTCGAGTTTGCGTTGTTTTTGCTCCATATGTGAGTAACATTGGCTTTCACAGAACCAAGACATGATGTTGTTGTAATGTTAGCTATAGTAACAGGACAGTTTGGAGTGCTTCAGCTATGATAAAGAGACATCCTCTCTTGCATTGTGTGTTTGTGCATTTTACTGGCGGAGCCATGAATGGAGGGGCGTGTTTGTTTGGGTTGATTTCAAATGTCAACAGTGTTTCTCAGAAATCACTTTGTGCACCTTTAAAGCTACACTGTGATATTTTCCCCCATCTAGCGGTGAAATTGTATGACTACCCAGTGAATATTAGTTTCTGTTCCTTTCAATTCCGGGGGCGTTTTCACTCCTACGGTGGCCGTATTATTCCAAGATTAACATGGCTTCCAGTTCAACTTCGTCCAATTGCGCCTTTAAAACTATTCATCACCTGTGATCCATCGCAGCATAGATTTATGTTACAAGGTAAACAATACTTTTTCACCATTGACGTGAGGAAAAGTAACGCAAGTTATACTAGAGGTCGTTCTGGCGTTATGCACAACCTTGCTATGGTTAGACAAGCAACTATAAAACTTCGAATTTACACAAATAGGCTGAATTACCTGTCGAGTAGAAAGCAGGCAACTTCGGCGTCCGTTTTAAAATCTTTGCTCCTCATGAGCTCTTTCCATCTGGGAAAAGTTACTCCAGTATTGACTTTGGTCTTGCTGATTTGCCTGTCGCGTTGACGTTTTAATTCTCTCTTTCGCTTCCTTGACGACTCTGTTACATGTCCTCGAGAATAGGTGTGATCCTCCATCTTCAGAAATCTTTCAAATCTGACGGCAGTCACGAGTAATCTCCCCCTCGCATTCGTCATGGTGTCACTGAGTGTAAAACGCGAAAGGCGAAGCTTGAATTTCCAGGTATGTCCCTCATTGGCGAATGTATTTTCAAGATGGAGGCGCAACGTGGTTTCCGCCATTCGAGCGACTCGCTCATGTATTATAAATGGCAGATTTTACGCTTACGAGAATACTTTATTAGTTGGTGCAAGTAATTGCACATGAATGAGCACATATACTTTTGATAGAACAAAGTGTCTTTTGCTAAGAATCAACTTAAAAAGTTACAGTGTAGCTTTAAAGGGACTTTGCTCTAGATCAGGTTCTTAACCAGCTATAGGGTCCAAGAGCCTCAAGATGGCTTAAAATTATTTAAAATAAGACAACAAGCTCAACAACTGTTCATTTATTTAAAAACCAGCATTCTGTCTTGGAAAACCGGGACATATGAGGGAATTATGATTTCTAGACCTGGAAAAGTGATGGAAATTAATACAATTCTAAAAAGTCTATAATCAATTAAATTTGTTATAGTTGTGTCAATAGAAATTGCTATTTGTGAGTATAATTTTTTTTTTTTTTAATGACTAGAAACGTAATGTAAATTCATTGGTAAAAATAAGTTATTGAAACTTCTAGAATTATGTATTTTAAATATTTTGTTTAATCACAATTGTTTGAACTATTTATTCAGTATATTAAAACTCCTTGTTTATGTAAATAACATTTATTTAAAAAATGCGCATTACAGCAGAAGTAAGCTACCAAAATCTAGAAGTAAGACCCTTTGAAAGGTTGAGAGATCTCAATATGAACTCAAATATTTCTCATCAAATTTTTCCATCCACATGATTTTCTATACCTTTCTGTCGTCACTGTATGTCAACTATTGACTCATTTGAAACCATTTCAGGACGACAAATAGAAACCTCTGAGCACTAAAATGTTCCTCTGACATATTCTTCCCACTCCTCAAGAATATAATATCATCCGACAGATATTCATATTCATCGCCGGGTAGAGGGAAGTGATGTGTCCCGAGCCGCTGTCTGATGGCAGTTTTACGGGCTCACATGATGAACTCTCATACCCTACACGGAGCTGTTTATTTTGCTCCACACTTGATTTAATGGAGATGTTGGCTCATGTGTTTATGTGTGAAGACCACACTGACCAGAAACCACTTCTACAGATAAACATCTTTATGACTGAACATAAACTGCCTTTTATGATCTGTTTAAAGTAGGCCTACTTGTGGATATCTGTCGAAACAAATAGGTCCAATGTCTGTCAGTACAGTAATTGCTTATTCTCTTATTAAAATAAAACATTCAGGGTTTTTTTTTTTTGTTTGTTTGTTTTTACAGGAGAATATACAACACATATATTCTAATGTTAAACAAGAAAAACTTTCACACACATATTATGTGGAGAATGTTATTTAAAAGTTTTTATTTTATTTAAAAAATGATATTTTATAGATTGAATGATTATTTGTCTCCAGTTCTTAAAAAGTAAACATTTGTTTGACTGTAACACACTAAAATGTACCACAAGAGGGCATCATTTCCTTCAAAATGATTTGTGGATGAAGGAACGGACGCTTGTTTCTGCCACGGAATAAAAATTAAAAGATAATTGCGATTTTTTTAATCTCACAACTCTGACTTTTTTCTCGAATTTATTTTTTATTTTTATTTTTTATATTCAGTGGCGGAAACAAGCTTCCGTTAAAAGGAAAATGAGGTAGCTTTGTAAAAAAAATATAAATAGGCTAACTGAAATCAAATAATGTACGAATATCACTAATAAACATACTAATTATTTGTCACCCTTTTAATTATAGTTGTAACGTGTTGTTTTTAAAGCCTTTTTTTTAATCTATTTTTAAGTTGCATCATGTTATATATGAGTCTGTGTTTTTAATCTCATCACGACATGTGCTAATGAGAGCATTGATGTGTTTCATGAGTCGGGAGAGTATTTCTTCACACAACTGATATTTCTGGTAATTTACCCTCACACTCTTCAGACTGACTTTAGTTGAGGGAGACTCAGACATCCAGAAACATTCACGGTTCAGTTGATGTACGAAACACGCTTACATCAGGCCTGGAAGCATAGCAGAGACAAATCATACTTTGCTAAATCAAAATTATGACACAAATAGTCAAACGTGTGATATACTACGTCATATTATCATGAAAAGTCAAAAATCTGACTTAAAGTCAATTAGGACATTAAATGTTGAGATTATGGCATATTAAGTCATAATTAGGAGATGAAAAGTCAAAATTCTGACAAAAGTTAAAGTTGACATAAAAAGTTGAAATTTTTGAAAAAAGTAGAGTGAATACTGGTAAAGCTGGACACTTTCTGATAATTTACCTTCTGCATATTTTTTTGATTATGATCCAAATGTCTTAGCCCCTCATATGATACTATTCTAAGAGCTCTACTATACAGGATAAGAAATATTAAACACAGGATGGATGACTCTTCCTCAAACACACATTGACTCCAAACCACTTTTTTCCAGGCGCTACTGTCAAACTGGGACACTTCAAACACATTAAATTGTTATTCAAATGTAGGCCCAATGAATTAAATACACAATAACAATATAAACAACAAAAATAAAGGGTAAGGTGTATATACCCATTTATATATTTATACTCTTATTCACAATATGACGTGCTAAGGCATAATTATGAGATGAAAAGTTTTTAGAAATTCAAGAAATTATGACTTTAAAGGGTTAGTTCACCCAAAAATGAAAATTCTGTCAGTAATTACTCACCCTCATGTTGTTCCAACCCCGTAAGACCTTCGTTCATCTTCGGAACACAAATTAAGATATTTTTGATTAAATCTGAGAGCTGATCACTTCTCCATAGGCTGCTAGGTGGCCGAAACTTGCTGGCCCAGAAAAGTTATTAAAGAGATCGTTAATATAATCCAAGTGACTCCAGTGGCTCAATCTTAAGTTTATCAAGCGACGAGAATACTTTTTGTGCGCAAAAACAAACAAAAATAACGACTTTATTCTACTATTCATTTCCTTCTCTCTGGGCCTCGTAGTGTTTTTGCGCAGCGCGTCTGTGTTGCACGTCATCACGCATCACACACATGACAAGCGTGAGCCTGTGGTGACGTGCAACACAGACGCGCTACGCAAAAACACTACGTAAACTAACTCGAGGCTCAGAGAGAAGGAAATGAATAGTGGAATAAAGTCGTTATTTTTGTTTGTTTTTGCGCACAAAAAGTATTCTCGTCGCTTGATATACTTAAGATTGAGCCACTGATGTCACTTGGACTATATTAACGATCTCTTTAATAACTTTTCTGGGCCAGCAAGTTTCGGTCACCTAGAAGCCTATATGGAGGAGTGATCCAGCACTCAGATTTCATCAAAAATATCTTAATTTGTGTTCCGAAGATGAACGAAGGTCTTACGGGGTTGGAACAACATGAGGGTGAGTAATTACTGACAGAATTTTCATTTTTGGGTGAACTAACCCTTTAAAATGAGATAAGATGAAAATTAAAAAAGATATCCTAAATTAATTTACAACATAACATGTCAAATTTCTGACATAGTCGAAATTGACATATAGTCTAAATGATGACTTATGATAATGACTTGTCATAATTACGACAAAGAAATCAAAATTAGGGTTTAGTATGTCCCAATTTTGACATTTATCTCATTTGTCAAAATTATGATTTAGTAGGTTTAATAATTGTGACTTAATCCCCCGGTTCAGACAAGGCTTAAGTCTATAGTCCCAGACTAAAATGCATGTTTCAGTTGTTTTAACTGAAAGCATATCTTAAAATATGTCAGTGTCATTGTTTTGTCTCTAGATTCACACCAGTATTGTTTTTTTCTAAGGCACATTTATAAAAGCTACTATCCTAATTGAACTAAGGCCTAATCCTGGCTTAATCTAAACCCTGTCTGTGAAACCAGGGGCCTAATTTATAAAGCTTGCGTACGCACAAAACGGGGCTGAAAACATGCGTACGCCAGTTCCTGCGCAAAAGGTGGGATTTCTAAAGAAAAACTTGACGGGAAAATTTGCGCACCTGCACGCAAACTCTGACCCATGCGTACGAACGTTTTGGAGATGGAGCACTTTGGCGACACCGATGGTGAGCTGGAGTTAAATGTATTTTTGGTCACTTTTAGACAGAAAATCTAAAGAAAATTAAACATATACAGAAAGATTATACAAATACAATTTCAATCACCAAGCCTGTCACTTGAAGCAAATATCCATTCCTTCTTAAATGTCCGCGGCAGCGAGCGTGTTGAGCCGTTTAGTGAAACTGACGCAAATAACAGTTTAAATAAAATACTTCTGATATAAACATTTATATTAAATATGCCATTCAAATTAATGGAGTTAAACACTTAAACATGAAATCATTACTGAAGTTACAACATTTTTTTAAATTCAATCATTAGAAATATTTGTTGTGGATGCGATTGTTTTTGAACACTTTTCCTGTGGCGTGCTTTAATGTTTTAACCACAGAGATAATTGCTTATCATGATAATACCAGATTGTCTGAGAAAATAGTTTCGTGCAAATAATGCCCAAGGCTTATCTGTTTCCATTAAAAATATAAATCAATTAAAAATACAATTCGGCAAGTGGAAAAGATTGAGAAAAACTTTCTCTGAAATGTATTTTACACTATTTGATTTATGTAGGCTATTCAAAAACAAGGCAAGGATAGACAACTACTTGGTTTGTATTAATGTAATGTTTCTTGTACCGTTTATATCATTTGCATATGATTATTCATCCACGTGATAACGTTTAAGTTATCACGTGGATGAATAATCATATGCAAATGATATGTAGATGAGGATCTGCATAGTAAAACTAGGCGTTGTAAGCTCCATATGGTTATTTCGGGTGGAGACGCATGTGCGCACAATCTTCCGCTGACTGGGATTTATAAAGTGAATTCTGCGCAGGTTCTGGCGTACGCACGGTTTTATAAGTCTGAATATTTTTTTGGCTTTCGGGCGCACGTACACTTTTAGTAGGTTCCTTCGCACAGTTTTATAAATGAGGCCCCAGGCCTGTATGCCATAATTTCGATTTACCAAAGCATGTTTTTTCTCTCATGTGTCAGAACTCAGGAGAGCTCAGGACGGGTGTCTGCTTGTTCCTCTGCGATCAGCGGGTCACCTTCGGACGCTCACCTCATCTTCTGACCTCTGCACACCACGGGAACAGAAACATCAACTCTGAGCTCAACGGTTTAATCAGATGAGTCAACACTTTTAAGGGAACTTGAAAATTTTTATGCTGACTAGTGAGTGTGTGTAGACTCACATTACTTCTGATGTAGACCTGAGCTAACATGAACTAACAATGAACAGTTATCATTAAAGTTCCCCTGTGGTGAAAATCCAGATTTTAATGTTGTTTATGTGTCTATGTGGTGTTATATGACAAACCATGTGTAAATTCATAAGTCGACACCATTGCTGAGTATTTTCTCCTTAAAACTGCAGTGAACCAAAGACAGTCTCAAAAACACGCTTTGAAATCGCTGGTGTTTCTGACGTCACAAACTACCTTGTAACCAATCAGATCAACGTGTGATCGTCAACCAGTGGATCTCTGAGCTGAGTGAGTGAGTGGAGGCGGGGCTCATTTGCATATTCATAGATCCACGTATACTAGAGTTACATTCTTTTTACAATCTATTTTAAGGCATGAAGAAATCTTTTCATGGAAAAAAACCTTTAAATATGTCATTTTGGTGATCAAAGATGAGTTTTAAGGGATAAAATGATTGACTACGGGTACTTTAACTAAAGTTAACAAAGATTATTAAAACAAATACTGCTCATTGTTGGTTAATGGGATGTTATTGTAAAGTGTTTCTAAGAAGTTTAGAAAGTTGATGTGTAAAGTCTACTGATGAGTTTTCCTTGCAGATTGAATGTTTTCAGACTCTTTTAGCTCTTGAAGTGTTCTGTGTGTCACTGTGAGTCTTTCTGGAGGATAAAATGGGTTCACGCTCTGCCCAGGTGACCTCTAACACACGTTTTCACTCGCTAATTCATTTGCCTTCTCACAGACTCCATTCAGAACGTCAATTTATGAAATGCTTTTCTAGCATTTTAAATATGAAATTTGAAGAATATGATATTTTTTAAATGTTATGAAAAATGATGTCTAAATTTTTTTTTCGAAACCTCAGATCTACAGGCCTGACTGATGTGGCTTTAGTATCTGGTCATTGTTTTGATTGTTTGTTTGGGAAAAAGTTTTGCACATGCTTAAAGCTTCATAAATCATATTCTGTCTGTTTTGCAGCAATTATGCAGATGGTCATTTGTTCCATGATATCTCATTTGCCAGAAAAGAAAATCTTGTTTCAAATACAGCCTCTCTTTCATCAATCACAGTTTATAAAATACACAGCAGTGTTCAACACTGATTGCAGCCAAATAAAGTGTGCAAAAACTCATTTATTCCAACAAGCATCAGTCAAAGTGAGAGTAAATGTTGGCGTGAAAAAATGTGACGTTGCCAGAAAATGATTTTTGTTGCTCCACATGTTGTTCAAATTGATTAGTGCTGTACTTTCATTTAAAAATGTCATTAAAACAGGAGTTGAAATCGTCTTTTCTTCTCTATTGTGACGTATATCTGAGTGAAAAGGCTTCTGGAACAAGAACAAATGTGGGTGGGGCTTGATTTTGTCTGTGAGGAATTGATTGGATGGTGGTGGTTTGCTATTGGCTGATCTCATGTGAGTGACAGGTTAAAGCCCCGCCCTCGTCATCAGAGAAGAGAAGAGATGCTGCAAGAGGAACTTATTCTGATTCAAGAGAACATGCACAATAATGATGTGCATGGATAAATAATTTATAACAAATACTGAAATATTCCATAAAAAAATAAGAATTGTCTCTTTTGATTTCATGGTAACTTTATTGAAGATTCCCTGTGGTTGTTTTTGAGATTGAGGTTTGATGTAACAACATAATCAGATGTTCAGTTCAGAGGACGACTGAGAGGACGGGATATTTCGAGACAGAGGTAAAGAGACACAGCTGAATCCTCAGTGACATTAACACAGCATCTTGAGGATTACCAGAGGAATAAGACATCCAAAATAAACCCGCCGTCCCCTCTGAGGCTCTGATACAGGATCAGCCTCACCCACTCAAATCCACTGTGATGGAGACAGGCTAAACTGGTCATGCCAGACACTGCGGACCCCAAACCAGCAGATCAACTGCTGTCATGGTGGTGCAACTCATCTGATTTAATGAGAGGAAAACTCTAGCGCCCCCTTGAGGACTGGAGTTTGTTACTGCCACACATGTTAAAGTCCCCATGAAATCAAAATGTAAGTTTTTTTGGCTTTCAGTATGAATATGTTACCCTTAAGGTTATCTATAAGCTAGTGTGCCAAAACAATGGCAAAATTTGCACTTAGAAGATATAAGCGTTCAAAACTTCAGCAGTTTTGATGACATCACTCTGCACTTCAGCTTCTCATCAGATTTTCTGTCCAATCAAATGCTCTCTAGAATCTGAAGCTCCGCCCCCTACATTATAAATAGAAGCTGTGGCTGAAATCAGTCGCTTTTCACACATTTACTATTTTCTACATGGTGAATGGCACAGTGCACTATATAGGGGATAGGGAACGATTCAGACGGTGTAAATATGCTTCCCATTGAGGCGAATAAAGTCTGGTTTCACGTTAGTGTTAGTTACTGTTCAGAGACACGAAACACAGAGCGGGTCATGTGATCGAGTCCCACAGACCAGAAAACATATCGGACCCGTTTGAACTCTGCACAGAATGCTGTATTTTACAGCGATATGGAGGAGATCAGGAGGAGAAACGGTTAGAGATCAGGAGGAAACTGTGGCTTTACTGAGATCAACGACTCTGGCCAAACTTATATAAATGTAATGCTATTGGCTATTTTTTAAAAGGGGAGGAGCTGTTTGATATGCCCCGCCCCTTTTTCCTGTTTCAGTGGAAATAACATCAACACATTGAATAATGCTGCGCGTTTCAAGGCACTTCAGTGGGACTTTAAGCTTTGTTTGCGTTTAAGTTTTTGAGCGAAATTATAAATATTGTCTTGCACACACCCGGATAAACCTCTGGATTTAGGAACAGCTGATCTGATATGGTTAAAAGTTTAAAATAATTACGATTTTTTAAAATGTTTTTGAAAGAAGTCCACAAAGATAAGCAGCACAAATGTTTTGAGACTTCTTTCAAAAACATTAAAAAATGTGAATCATTCCAAACTTCCATCCTATACTTCTCTTACTGTTTCTGCCATATAACTGATAGTGAGAGTGTGTTTTTCTACAGCCCTGTTCTCATGAGGATAGACTACTGTGTTATTTAAGTGTTACATAAACATTAAAGTATTTAAAAATCTCCCTCACAAACCTACTTGTTTATATACTATCTCTGAAGCGGTTTTTATATTAATTTGATTGTTTGTGGTGTGTGTTGTTCTCCTGAGCTCAACTGAGCCTTTTTAATAAGGTTGTAATAATGCCACAGATTTACTCTAAGTTTAGCTCAGGGGACAAAGCGCTTTGTTCTTGTTTTTTTTCTTGGAAAGGAATCAAAAGGAGCTCTTATCCCAGTTAAAGCAGATCATGTGAACAGAATTAACACGTGTTTTGTCTTAACACAGATTCAAGAGAACAGTCAACGACTAATTGAAAAGGTCCGGTCAATCAGAGCAAAGTTTCTGGAGTTTTATGCAAATGTAGTAAACAACTCTTTCATTGTAGAAAAGCTCCAGTGAGTTCTTTCCATCTTCCAAAATTGCTTGTGTAGTTCGCTGGGAGAAAAATACATTTTAATCTTTATTCACAAAAAAAATCTTCCCTTTTGCTGCTGCTCTCAAATCTCATTCACATGCATTTAGGCAGATGTCGACAGAAGACAAAAAGACAAACAGAACAGGTTTGGAAAGACCTTTTGCACGAAATATTCTTTAGTTAGAAAATGGTTGCGCCTGCTCCTTCTTTAAAGTCGGCATGAAGGCAAGGCAAGGCAAGGCAAGGCAAGTTTATTTATATAGCACATTTCATACACAATGGTAATTCAAAGTGCTTTACATACTATTAAAAATAATCAGAAGAAATAAGAATATACAAAACAGTTTAAAATAAAGAAACAAGAAAGAACTAAAAATAATTAAAACAGTTTAGAATAAAGAACAGTTTAAAATAAAGAAACGAGAAAGAACTAAAAATAATTAAAACAGTTTAGAATAAAGACTAAAATAAGACACAGTATAAACAGTCGGACCAACAGTGACACAGTGCTCATTCATTAAATGCAAAGTTAAACAGATGTGTTTTGAGTCTGGATTTGAATGTGACTAATGTAGGAGCACATCTGATCTCCTCTGGATGAAACAGAAGTTGCGTTAGACTTTTCTTCTCTATTGTGACGTATATCTATGGAAGCTTGTTTTCGCCACAGAATAAAACATTTTAAATGATAATTGCGACTTTTTATCTCACAATTGTGAGTTTACATCTCGCAATTCTGACTTTATATCTCGCAATTCTGAATTTATTTCTCAGAAAGTCAGAATTGCGTATTATAAACTCACAATTGCATGTTACAAAGTCAGAATTGTGTGTTATAAAGTCAGTATTGCAAGATATAAAGTCGCAATTGCGTGTTATAAACTCACAATTGTGTGTGTCAGAATTGCGTGATATAAAGTCGCAATTGTGTATTATAAACTCACAACTGCATGTTACAAAGTCAGAATTGTGTGTTATAAAGTCAGTATTGCAAGATATAAAGTCGCAATTGCGTGTTATAAACTCACAATTGCATGTTACAAAGTCAGAATTGTGTGAAATAAAGTCGCAATTGCGTGAAATAAAGTCTATATTGCATATTATAAAGTCAGAATTGCGTGATATAAAGTCGCAATTGTGTGAAATAAAGTCGATATTGCATATTATAAAGTCGCAATTGCGTAAAATAAAGTCAGAATTGCATATTATAAAGTCAGAATTGCGTGAAATAAAGTCGCAATTGCGTGAAATAAAGTCGATATTGCATATTATAAAGTCGCAATTGCGTGAAATAAAGTCAGAATTGCATATTATAAAGTCAGAATTGCGTGAAATAAAGTCGCAATTGCGTGAAATAAAGTCGATATTGCATATTATAAAGTCGCAATTGCGTGAAATAAAGTCAGAATTGCATATTATAAAGTCAGAATTGCGTGAAATAAAGTCGCAATTGCGTGAAATAAAGTCGATATTGCATATTATAAAGTCGCAATTGCGTGAAATAAAGTCAGAATTGCATATTATAAAGTCAGAATTGCATATTATAAAGTCAGAATTGCATATTATAAAGTCAGAATTGTGTGATATAAAGTCGCAATTGCATGTTACAAAGTCAGAATTGCGTGAAATAAAGTCGCAATTGTGTGAAATAGTCGCAATTGCATATTATAGTCAGAATTGCATATTATAAAGTCAGAATTGCATATTATAAAGTCAGAATTGTGTGATATAAAGTCGCAATTGCATGTTACAAAGTCAGAATTGCGTGAAATAAAGTCGCAATTGTGTGAAATAGTCGCAATTGCATATTATAAAGTCAGAATTGCATGATATAAAGTCGCAATTGCGTGTTATAAAGTCAGAATTGTGTGATATAATGTCGATATTGCGTGTTATAAACTCACAATTGCATGTTATAAAGTTAGAATTGTTTTTTCTGACTTTTTTCTTGCAATTGCGACTTTATATCTTCCAATTCTGAGATAAAAAAAAAAAGAATTGCAAGATGTAAACTCGCATTTGTGAGAAAAAAAGTCGCAATTACCTTTCTTTATTTTTTATTCTGTGGCAGAAACAAGCTTCAGAGAGAAACGGCTTCTCAAATAATAACAATTGTAGGGCGGGGCTTAATTTTGTCCGTGGGGAATTGATTGGATGGTTGTGGTTTGCTATTGGTGGATCTCATGTGAGTGACAGGTTGCCCCGCCCCCGTCATCAGAGAAGAGAAGAGATGCTGCAAGAGGGAGTCCAGTCATTTTATGAAAAAAGATTAAACAAATTGCAACAGAAGCAAACTCACCTGATTTTGTATCCTCAATATGTCCTGAGTAAGGAAAAAAAGGTCCCGAAGAATCCCATTAGGGGAAAGTTTCGAAAAAGACCCAAATATAGCCTATTCATACGCCTATTCATTTTTTTTCTTACGTGAATGGGGTAAAAATGTTAACCTTTAGATATCACCATGAAAATTACTGAGTTGATTACTTACATCAAGACAAACAAAAAATGTATTACAAGTTTTTTTAAATTGTTTGTTAACATGGACAAACGGAGCATAATCTAATTACGTATGT
>NC_137129.1:41083746-41111246 GCF_949319135.1 Squalius cephalus | reverse complement strand
TGAGACTGTCTTTGGTTCATTGCAGAAAATACTCAGTAATGGTGTCGACTTATGAATTTACACATGGTTTGTCTTAAAGCATATTAAAAACACCACATAGACACATAAACAACATTAAAAGCTGGATTTTCACCACAGGGGGACTTTAAGAACCTTTTCCACTATAAAGAACCTTTGGTGGAATTGAATGGATGTTAAATGTTCTTTCCATCAATGCTAATGAAGAACCTTTATTTTTAAGAGTGTATGGTGTTCAGTTTGTGAATACATTACATTTGTCTGTCTACTGTTATTGTCTTTGTTTTATTAGTGTTGTCTTTCCTGTCATGCACAGCATATAATTAATCTTAAGAAGAAGGTGATGACTGTAGACATGGACAAATGCCTTGTACACAGCAGCTGACTCTCTCTCTCTCTCTCTCTCTCTCTCTCTCTCTCTCTCTCTCTCTCTCTCTCTCTCTCTCTCTCTCTCTCTCTCTCTCTCTCTCTCTCTCTCTCTCTCTCTCTCTCTCTCTCTCTCTCTCTCTCTCTCTCTCTCTCTCTCTCTCTCTCTCTCTCTCTCTCTGGCACAAGTGGAAGCTCATATTCATTATGTCACAGATGGTTCACTTAGCTTAAGTGTGTAACCGGTGATGTCGTTTGGTTGAGGACAGGGAAACATTGTGACACTTTCACAGTGTTAGTTTTTAGTGGAATCTTTTTGCTTATATTTTGTTACATTTGGGATACAAGAAAGCATTGTAACAGCAAATGAATTTGCACATATCAGATTTAGGCATTGAGGCACGGGAGGTCGTGTTACAGTGCAGACACAACTTTCTATTAAAAAAACCCTATTTTATGAATAATGCTTTGTGTGTTTTAGCACAGCTAGAATGTTGACCAATCAGAACCGAGTATCTTTTTTATAATGCGGCATTATTTTGAATGTGCCTTCGTGAGAATTGTATTTCTCTAGGCTGTTTGACGTACTAATGGATTCAGTGGAGCAAATGAATGCAGTGTGTTCTTCTTCTCTCGACACAAGGACAGTGGCGCTGTACTTCGGTGACTGTTGCGTAAGATCTTTATTTAGTAAAAGCCTCTCAACACTGAGGACTTTTCAGTCCAGGACCGACACTCAAAGCTCTGCGCTTTCATCCTCACAAGCTCTGGCGTGATTTAAAGTGTGATAAAGTAACACATGCCTGTTGTCTCCACAGCTTTTTTTAAAATTTTGATTAGAATGAATTGTTTATGATGATTTATTTAATAACTAATGGTTATTATCAGGGCATGACCTCAACACTGGACATTAACTGGGTTTAAGCAGTGGCGTGTAACGCAGTCACTCCTTCTAGCCACTTTGGTGGGTTGAATTATACATATTTTTCACTTGTAGTCTTTTAAAAATGCATCTGAAATAATAGTGCAATGTAGTGTTGTCAAAAATATCTTTTTTTTTTCATTTTTTTTATGCATATCGATACTGAAATATCTAAACGCTTCCCATATTCATTTTCCACAGAATAGATGCACAATACCAGTCTCTCTCTCTCTCTCTCTCTCTCTCTCTCTCTCTCTCTCTCTCTCTCTCTCTCTCTCTCTCTCTCTCTCTCTCACTCACTTCATTTGCTCCAGATGAATATTGTTGGTGTTACAGGCTTGAATTTCAGCGTGGGATTGAGCTTAATGCGCTTAATTTGACTCATTCCCGCAGATTTTGTGCTCAAACACTCACATAAAGCTGCCTTTCAGTGCTAAATTGAGTTATTTTTCACTGCTTATTGCGCTTTAACAGTCAAATACACACAAAATAATGTCAAAATGCCGGTCTTGGCGAGTGTTCACATAAACACAGTCAGTCAGTTTTACGTGAACGTTAACTGTTGAGAAAGAAAACACATGTGTAACAGTATAATGGATCCGTGCATCAGGTCTTAAAGTGACAGTAGCCTAATAAACATTCCTGCTGCCAAATTATGAGATGATATTATAAATATCTTCTTTATTTTAATAAAGAAATAAATCTGCTTTATTTTATTCTTTTTTTAGGCCTTGCTCTATTATGTCCTTCTGTTTTTAAAGTCCCGTTCTATTTTTCGACGTGTGTGTGTGTCATAAGGTGTAGTGATGGGGACGAGACCGCCTATGCCGAGTCCGAGTCGAGACCGAGTCTTTGAAGGGTCGAGTCCGAGTCGAGACCGAGTCCGTTGGTTAGGGAGGATTTGAACTTGAAACATGGAGTGTACTGACGCCTTTCCGTGGTTAAAACAACATTGCTTCTTATGTTTGTTCATGTTTATTTGAGGCTATAAATTAACTAGAAGGAAGAGATGATCAGTTCACGAGCAGCTTTAACTGATGCTCTACAGCGATCTGTCACTACACATTTAAGAGCCACAAAACGGTATTTATTGTTTAAATTTCTTTTAAAAAATGACCAAATTTGAAAGGCGAGACTTTGTTTAATATGTTTAATATCAAAAGTAACCGAAAAGTAACCTGGTCTATCCTGTCTGTCAGCGTGTTGTCAGTCTCCTCTCTGCTCCGCGATGTATTTTTCACTGCGTGAGAACATGGTGTGGCGTGAGAACGGTGTAGCTTGTCGGACATAGCGACAGTAACTAAGGGGGGCGGGTCTTTGCGAACAGTCAGTTAAAATTTTCTAGTGGTATGTATTCTAGTGGACTAGTGATGGGACGAGACCGCCTATGCCGAGTCCGAGTCAAGACCGAGTCTTTGAAGGGTCGAGTCCGAGTCAAGACCGAGTCTTTGTAAGAACAAGTCCGAGTCGAGTCCGAGAAAGCAGAAATCGGTCTCGAGACCGGACTCGAGTACTACATCACTAATAAGGTGTTAATAGAGAAGAAGGACACAGATGTCGCACAATCACAAGTTGAGCTAGCGATTGATTCCCCAGAGACCGCAGGAATGATTGTGCGAAACACCTTCCTTCGTCCTTCACCCCCCCCGTCCGAGTTCATCAGCTTAAACGTCAGATAAAGACTCGCACATCACGCCAGAGGAGAGCTCAGACTCACAGAGGGCGTTTAGAAGGGCTTCATTAATGTTATTATAATTCTTCACATGTTTCTGATGTTACGGGACGTTCTGAGCGCTGGACTCTCCCACATTATTCAGTTCATGACCTGCTTTGTTTGCAGAGCTCATTGTTTTATTTGCAAAGATGTTGTAATTGTCAAAACTTGTTGCCTTTCAACTTGGATATCCGGTTTCGTGAGTTGATAAATGGAAACGTCTTGTCTGTTATTCACGCTTTGTTATGAGATTAGGTGTTTTTTCTAATGTTGTAAGAAGGCTCTGAGGTTGCTAAGCTGTTGTGTGTTCGTGGACACGCCTCTATTGTGAGGCGTTTTAGCTCTTTCTGTTGAGTTTGTGTGGTGGAGTCTCCAGGTGAGTTCATCAGCTCGCCGCTCTGAGAGAGTTGGCTTCGGCTCAAGAACAACATTAACTGGAGAGCCGGACTGATCCTCTCTGCGTTTGCACTGTGTCTGTCCATCTGTCCAGATACCGGCCGAAGCTCGGGTCACTGCCGCTCTCATATCAGATCTCTGTTTGGGGTGTCGTATATCGTCTCCACAATTAATATCAGTTTTGTATTTTTGTTAAGGTTGTTGCTTATTTACAACCTGGGGCAATTCAGTGCTAAGAAAAAACACTTGATGCCTTCACTGGTCATTTGGTTTTGGTTTTTCTGTGCCATAAAATAAATGGCTTTCTGTGAAACCCAGTGAACTGCTATGCTTGTGTGTGCGTGCGTGCGTGCGTGCGTTATCTTTTTCTTTTTTTTTTAAAATTTGGCTTTGAATTTTATATATATTTTCATTTGAAAAGTTGTAGTAATTTGGTTATGTGCTTATTTTATTTTGACTTCAAATTTTCATTTAAGTTTTTATATAATATTTATATTTTATTTCAACTGTATTTCAATTGACGAGAATAATGTTTTGTTTCGTTTTTATTAATAACACAAGTAATGTGACAATACTCTAAGCATAAACAAGACATATTATTCCCAAAAATGGGATAAAAAAAAAAATCTATTAGTATTGTAATGTCTCTATTAAGTTCACTTATGTTTCACACATTTCTCTTGATTCTTCCGCAATCTTAAAGGGATAGTTCACCCGAAAATGGGCTGGTTTGATTGAACATCCTCACAAAGGTTGATCTTTTGCACATTTGAAGCTCGTTTAAAGACGATTAAAATATGAAATATGAATGACTCTGCTAATCTCTGTAAGCCTGTAAGACGTTCTCCTTCAGTGACGTTGCAGCGTCAGATCTGAGCGTATAATGGATCATCATGAGAGACTCTGTTCTCTCGAATCCTGCCATCTGCACTCTCCATATTCCTGTGTGAAACCTCTGACATCCAGCTCACACTACTTCACACACACACTAGTTAACATTAGAAAATGCAGTCACAGTGTTTATTCACCTTTGTGAACATTAGTTTAAAAATACAACTGTTCATTGTTCATTCAACTTTTGATTGTAATAATGTATTAGTAAGTGTTGAAAATAACATGGACAAAGATTAATAAAAGTGTTTAGAAGATTTTCTCATTGCTCGTACATGTTAACACTAATGTTAACCAATAGAGCCTTAGTTATAAAGAGTTTAATTTATGACATTATTCTATAGCATTCTGTCTGATGCTCAGAAGATGATCAGATGACAAAACTAGCATTTGTTTTACACACCTCTCACTGTTAAACCAGTTTTACTGTAATGTAATATTTAAGAGGAATATTAATGCATTTTAATGACCTAATTAATGTGATGTTTGTCTGCGTCTTGTCATCCAGTTTATTAAGACTTTATATTACATAATCTGCATTAGAAAGCTCTGCGAGTAAGAGTTTTGTTAACCAGAACAGATCTCATAAATGCAGGTTATTATAACTGGTGATGATCTTTCAGATGTATTCTTGCGTAATGCTCAGCGTGTGCCAGCGCTCCCTGAGGGCCGATGCACTCACGTGACCTGCTGATAGACAAACCTGGTTAAAAAATTATGTGAAGAGTTCATTTTGGGAGTCAGACCTTCCAAACTGAACATTTGAATTAACATAAATAATTCAAGTCAGATTGATTAATAATTAAAGCAGCTGAAAGAATAGTGTGTGTGTGTGCGTGCGTGCGTGCGTGTGTGTGTCTCTATGTGTGTGTCTGTCTGTCTGTGTGTGTGTGTCTATGTGTGTCTGTGTGTGTGTGTGTGTGTGTCTGTGTGTGTGTGTGTCTCTATGTGTGTGTGTGTGTGTGTGTGTGTGTGTGTGTGTGTGTCTGTCTGTGTGTCTGTCTGTGTGTCTGTCTGTGTGTCTGTGTGTGTGTGTGTGTGTGTGTGTCTCTATCTGTGTGTCTGTCTGTGTGTCTGTCTGTCTGTGTGTGTGTGTCTGTATGTGTGTGTCTCTATGTGTGTCTGTGTGTGTGTGTGTGTGTGTGTGTGTGTGTGTGTCTGTGTGTGTGTGTGTGTGTGTCTGTGTGTGTGTGTGTGTGTGTGTGTGTGTGTGTGTGTGTCTGTGTGTGTGTGTGTGTCTGTGTCTGTCTGTCTGTGTGTGTGTGTGTGTGTGTGTGTGTGTGTGTGCGCGCCTGCATGGCTAGAGATGAATAGTTAACTAACAGCTCTTATAACTACAGCAAAAAAAAAAAAAAAATACATCTAAAAATGTGTACAAACAAAGACCTTTTTGTGAACTCTAAATATTCAAGAAGGGTCAGATTCTAGACTGTTGACTAATATACAACAAGAACTGTGTTACAAAACCTAGTGAGCTGACTACCTAGACAGCATTTTAGGGAAGTTTTAGACATGCATTATACTGTTTAAAAGGGAAAAAATGGGAAAAAATGAATGCATGATGATGGACAAGAAATTTACATTCTAAAAATGTATTTCTTTGAATACCGAAAAATATTGATGCAAAGGATTAAGTGCGTAAACTAAAAGTAAAACCATAAAAAATTATTTAAACAAAATAAACATTAACTTAAAATAAAATATAAAGAAATCCTTAAAAATAATTGTATTTAAGCTGTTTGCAAAAAAACAACATTTCTCATTTTTGTATAGATTGAAGTGCTAAAATAAGTAAAACTGAATAATGTAATAAATAAAAATATAATAATATTATAAAAAAAAATACTTATAAAAAAATGACAAACTCTGACTGAAATTAAAGTGAAAACCAAATATATGAAAATAAAATCTAGTTCAAAATATTAACAAAAATTAGTATCTTGAAATTTAACCTTGTTTCCACCAGGAAATAAAAAAGGTAATTGCAACTTTTTCTTTTTTTGTTTTTGTCAGACTTATAAGATATAAACTCTCAGTTGCGAGTTCTAAAATCAGAATTGTGAGATATAAACGCGCAAATACACTAAAGTAGTTTGGCGAAACATGCTCCTATAATGATCCCTCGGCCGGTCCCGATCGAGTGCAACCTGCCGCCTCCAGATCACTCACGGATGAGGCTCAGTTTCAGGATGCATGGATCAGATTGCATGTGTTTGTTGTGGACAGAAAGGCAGCTTTTGGAACAGAACTGTCGTGTGTTTCCTAATGCATTTGTGAAGCATACATTTGTGTTTACACTCGGACTAGTTTTTGACTTTAAACTTGCAGTATATATTTGTGTTCTTCTCGTGTATCATGAGGTCGTCTGTCTGTGGCAAAGGCCTCACTTTCTCAGCCTGGAATTTTCCACCCAGGTTGTTGTGCTGTGGGAGGAGCCGTGTGTGGTGTTTTTGCAGATCTTAGTTTGGGAGTTTAGAGTTGTGCTGTTGTTGTGTTTGAACAAGTGTTGTTTCTTCTGCAGTGTGAACGATGGAGGTTTGGATCAAGGACGATGTTGTCAAATGGAACAAAACATCCTCCTACTTTAACTGTGTTCGGAAATGCATGCTTACCATACTATTTCTTCAGTTTACAGTGTGTATGTTGTGCACCGTATGCCCAATATGCATGCAATATCAGAATACAGTGTGCAACTAAGTAGATGTCATTGAAATAAACATGCAGTTTATTTAGGTCATGGGTCAATGTTGCATATTGTTGTTTGTAATGTCTATCATTTGCATGCTGCATACTCTTTCTTAAAAGTAGAGAGTATATTGTCCCAAAACAGAAACTTACCCATAATGCATATTTTTCAGTCGCTGTCAGCAAAAGTTGTGACAGTTGCATTTGTTTCTCTTTGGTTGCAGTTTGTCGTAGTGCTGCACAGTTCTTCGAAGTAAATGGGAAATTGCAATATGGCTTAGTGCGGTTATCAAATGACAAAGGCTGTGATTTAATTCAATACGTTTATGCACTGTGTGTTTCAGAGTGAAGTGCAGCACTGTGTTCATTTACATGCAAGCTGCTCATGATCTGGTGTTTTGAGCGTCTCAGAACGACTCGGTTCGCAGGAAATGCTGCTCTAGTTTCAGTCACATTAACATGTATTTCAAAATGCATCATGCGTCAACTATCAACCATCTTCACAAACATGTTATGAGAAGCGTTTCTCAGCAGAAGAGAAGCTTTAAAGGCACCCAATGCAGTTTTTCGTTTTTCTCAAACAGCGCCCCCTAGAGTCGCTGTGGAGTACTTGTATTTAACGTTACTGTCGTAAAAACACCACTCACGCAGAGCCGTCTCTGCACTCTTCCGACCGCGCGTTCTTCGTTTTCTTCGTTGACTCTGCCATGATTCACGTCTGAAATGCGTGCTTGTGTCTTCCACAGAGGCGGCTTCATATGTTGTTGATGTATGTGACGTCGTGCCGTAAAGCAAGTCGTGATTCTCGCGAGAGTTGGCGTCCTCCACCTCTCAAACTTGCATTGCTGGTTTTGCCAGCGGCGTCTACGAGTTCGTTTACCATCGAAATGATTTCGAAGCTGTTATATTAAACGTACAGTATGTAATTCTACGCTAGGGGTCGCTAACCTCTTTACAATAACAAAGGCGTAGTTTGATGACGCAACATTTGCTAAGAATTATGGATCTTGTCGTCAACGTCAAGCCGACCGATCTAATAATGTTTATGGTTGACTGAATACATCGATACTTTTATCATGACTGAGATATGAAGCAGTTCGGGATTGCTAAGAGACAGCTATCAGCTCCACACGCGACGCGAGCTCCCGCGGATATAAAAGGAATATGGACATTTCATTCTACCGAACTACACGCAGAATTACTACTCACAGGTCAGTTTATTAGACAAATTAAACTTGTGAGGTAACGCAGCGCTGTTTCACTTGGTCTAACATTACACTATCACACTAAACTGCATTTAAATGTGTTGAAATGTATGTGTTAGTTTGTCTGTATGAGACTAGCAGTGAGCTAGATCAACATTAGAATAACATACAGATCATATTCTAACATTTTATCATTGTTGAACTATATGACATTGATTAGTTTTATGTAAATGTGCTCACCTGTTTAATAAAGTACATGTAGGAGCGGTCGAAGTCTCGGACGTGGAGCTCTCGTTTATATACTGTCTATGGGAGCTCTCGGCATCTCCAAAACACCGCGCTGATATTGATTCTCGTTTTAGTTCTCCTTTTTTATCAAAAGTCTGCTTGCCATGGTCCATAATGTTTGAACGAAACAACAACAGTGTGCAAATAGACAATGCGAACTACACAGTTGTCCACGTCTATCGCCTTGGTTACTATCAGAGGGCTCTGGTTGCTATGGCAGTACGAGCGGAACCCAGGGACAACGCGGATATGACGCCATTGACTGCGACAAAACGGAAATAAAGAAACGGGACGTGTCTAAAAATTTAATTACAAATTTCTCCTGATTTGAAAGTTGTTGGAAACATTCGGGATAATGTAAGTACACAACTAAAAAAAATATAGAACATAGATATAGTGATTTTTGCTATTTTTAAAGCAAAATAGTTACATATTGTACCTTTAAGGTACAAATCTTGCATAGTGTGCCTCTAAAGGACTTCCTGTAGTTTTCAGACAAAATAAAAGTTCAGTTGTTTTAACATTTGAAAATGACGAAATTCAGGCAGCCATAAATATTAGTAATATTGTAATTCTAAAATTATAATGTAAAATAAAATGTATGTATTTTTAGTATATTATACCATTTTTTTTTTTATTACAATAAAAGTAATAATAAGAATTAATTTAAAAATATTAGTAGTAGAAGTAGTAATTATAATCATTATTGATATTATTAAATTGTTATTATTCTTATTATTTAAAATAAGAATGTGAAATATTGCAATAGTAATATTTCTTATTTTGTTTTTATTTTTATTTAGTAATTATATTAATAATAATAATAATAACTATTACTATTATTATTTTTATTTTTATTATTTTATAGCCATATTCATATAATCACATTTTTGGCCAAATTGTGTAAACAAGCACAGCAAATCTATTTCTTTTTAAACCGAAAAGCCCTAGTTTGTGGTTCTTTTTGTTTTTGATTATATTGCAAAAATGTATGTTTTTGTGCATTTTGTCTTGCCATCCAGTAATAGCATCCGGATCCCTTCAGCCCGGGTTTATCTCTGTTGCTATGCAACACGTTTTACTAATTCTCTGTAAGGTCTGTCACCATAATTTATGCTGAGCCATGAAATTAATCAGCACAGTTAATTCCCGTTTCATCCTGGACTGGAGTAAGAGAAGACGCTAATGTTTGTTAATGCCGCCTCAGCCAGACAGAGACAGACCTCTTCATGCATTCAGGCCCCGTGCAGACCAGTGCAACCCAACACCTCACCCAACATCGACACCCAGCCTGTCCCAAACACCTGCCGCCCCTTGTGATCCGACTTCATCGTAAACTAACCACAATGTCCCTGTCACCTCCCAGTTGCATTGCAGTTCACCGCACCCTCACACTTAATCGATCAGGAATTTCCACGTGTCAGAGATGGGAGGGAACAAGATAAATAAAGCCCATGTTGATGCCTTGAAATGTTGTGTACTCGTCTGAGCTTTGTGTGAGAGTTGTTTGTTTTCCACAAGAGCTTTTTACGTAGATGTCGGTCCACTAATAGATCGGATCTGATGTGGGAACATCCGCAGAGTTCAGGGGCGATGCTCTTAATTTAGTGCCGTAAAGCCGCATCACATCTTACCAGGAAAACCAAGGGCTCGACACTGACTCCTCCAGTGCCTTCCTCTGTTTGGGAGCTTTTTGGGCGTCTGCCCGTTTGGCAGGACACCGGCTTGCGTTACACACTTTAGCCTCCGTCTCTACTGGCAGCCGATGATGATGATGATGAGGAGGAGGAGTGTCTGACGGTCATGACTGAAAACAGCCTGTGTTCCCTTAGGTACTACTTTTCTCCTCTGTTTGGGTTGCACGTTTCTTGCTCTGTATTTTTGTCTTGTTTTCCAGTATAAGCATATAAACATTCTTAAATCAAGATGCATTTATTTGAGAAGCAAAACTTAAGCTATTAAGTCTGGCTTTAAAGAAAAATGCATCAAAATTAACAACGCATCAAAAAGTTTATGCCTAAAACAAGAACAAATATCTGCCAATATAGGATCCCAAAAAAAAAAATCACCCTAATTCAAAGGATAGACTAGTTGTTTATTTTTCTAACCACATTGAAGGATATATATTTCATGATATGACCGTGTTAATGTATTTGGTCTTGGTGGGATAGATCTGGTACACTGTTGCTGCTGAGCAAGAACAGAGACTTGCCTGTGCCAACACACACACACACACACACACACACACACACACACTGCTGTGAGCGAGAAAGACAAGCGGCTGCTGCTGTACAATATAGTGTACATGAATTACCCGTAGCAGATCTACAGTATACAGGTGGAGCTGGGGAAGGGGGAGGGTTTCTGAAAGTGCTGCACTGTTAAAGCAAATGCTGAACAAGTATTTGAAGTTTGAGCTGCGATCTCATTGGCTACTGATGCAGCAGGAACCAATCAGTTGTGCCCTATAGAGAATGATGTGATTGCATGCAGATTGAGGGTTTTTCCTTTGAGTTTTCCGTGTACAGACGACAATCAAAATGATTCCCATTCACACGGATCGGCTAAAACGACTGAAAACGCTGTATTCTGCTGCCAGGCCAGTAGATGGCGATGAAACACTATAGACTGAACACGTAATACGCATGTGCATGACGTCATCGTCTTCAGAGAGTCACGATTTTTTTAAAAATTGCGTTTTCAGGCACCCAAAATGCTGTTGTCGTGTAAACGAACAGCCAAAACGCATAAAAAGTTTTACGTTTTTAGATGAAAACGGTGTCGTGTGAACAGCCCCTGAGTTAAGGAGCGATCAGACGGCGCCATCTAGAGTTACATGACAGAACTATGTATGTTTAATGAGCTCATGTTTAATCTAAATGGCTGCTTTAATTCTGTGCTAGAGCCTGTTGTTGCTGTCATTGTTTCTCTTTGCCTGTCGGAGGTTTCCAGACAGTTAATTAAAGTGCATGCTTAACATCTCCGTCATCATCCCTGCTAATTACACAGCCATTGTTTGGTTGTCGTATGTTTTGGATTAGAGTGATCTTAACTCTTTTGACGGTTTGACGCAGGAATGTTACTGCACGTGCGGGATCACGCTGATGCAGCACTGGCCCTTTAAATCCATTCTCTGTGTGTGTGTGTGTGTCAGTCAGCAAGATGAGTCACAAGAAGAGCTGGTTATAGAAGCTGACCTGGACACACAACCTGCTGACGCTCGAGATAAGTGTGTGTGTGTGTGTGTGTTTGCGCAGCGGCTGTTGGTCAGGCAGAGAGGGAAGATTTGATGTGTTGATGATGTCACACATTAGGCTCCTCCTCCTGCACTGCAGCACTGCATCACACACACACACACACACACACACACACCTGCAGTGTTTGTTTACATCCCTGAGGAGCTCATGCACTACTGCAGACACACTTTCATTGACGAAAACTGTGTTTTTCTGCATCAGAAGTCGATTGGTTCTCACTCTTAGTGAAGTCATGGAGGCGTGTAGAGATGGATGAGATCAGGCGCAGAATGGCTGGAAAGATGCTCATATTTTTAGCTGGAGAATTGCTAGATGTGATGATCTGGAAACACTTTACAATACTGTTCATTAGTTAACATTACTTAACTACATTTAGTTAGCATGAACTAATAACAGCATTACTTAATCTTTGTTAATGTTAATTTCAACATTTACTACCGGTAATACTTTATTAAAATCTTGTCAACATTAGTTAATGCACTGTGAAGTATCATAAACAAACAATGACCAACTTTTTTTTTATTATCTACACTGTAAAAAAAAAAACTGTAGTTTTACGGAATTTTACTGTTTTATTTTACAGATTTTTCATGTATTTTTGAAATGTGGTAAAAAAAAAAAAGTCAAATTACAGAAATAGACTGCAAATGTACATTTCCTGTGTAAAACTACATGAAAAACATGTAAATGTCATGTAAATTTCTGTAATTTTACGGGTTTTTTTTTTCTGGCACCCCAAGCTGCCGGAATATTACCGTTTTTTTTTACAGTGATAACATTAACACATACAGTAACAAATGTGTTTCTCATGGTTAGTTCATGTTCGTTAATACATTAACTAATGTTAACTAATGAACCTTATTGTAAAGTGTTACCACTGATCTCAAAAATAAACTATTTTTCTATCACTGCTATGCTATTGGTGTTCTGAGTGGTTTCTTTCTGTCTTGAGTTTAATTACTTAAAGTGACAGCATGCCTCTCTAATCACGTGTCTTGTCGAGGAGGAATCAAATGCTGGACGTTGAAGTTTAATAATAAGTGTTATGGGTTTGATCACATTCACACCCCAAGAATGAGCCACAAACACCACTAAACAGCCAAAGTAAAAGCTAGTGTCCAAAAGCCAGTTTGTTTTCAGTGTCTGAACACAATGTCCTTGCGCTCTGGTGATTTACACACACATGCTACTCGTGAGGCCAAATGGTCAAATACTTCAGCTCTCCAGTATTTACTTCAGCAATACACACTGTATGTTTTTGTTATGTCTGACCTTAGTTGTGAAATGCGTTCTCACAGGTGGAAACCTGGCATGGAGATGCAGTTGAAATATTTCACATTGGGATGTTGTGATTTGGATCGGTTATTGCTAGATGAAGGTGTAATCCGAGCGCCACCTGAATCCCACCGTTAATCGCCCTGACCTGATCTCCGTGTGTGCCTCGTGAACCTTTGATAAACTGACCCAAATAGTCCCCAATTTCTCTGCAGTGACGTGGATCTGGTTCCCCCGGGATCAGCGGATGGATGTAGGCCGGATGGGGGAGGAGGTTTTACACACGTACAAATATAAACCCGATACCTCGACTGCAGTCAGCTTGACCTATGAAACTTAGCCAGTGTAATTTGGGTCAGCTGTACAGTGTTGCATCGGGTTCGTGACAGATGCCAATAACAGCATTTTCTTTTTAGTAATTGCTTTAATACTGTTACCTGTGTTATGCAATAGTTTTATCTGAATACTGTAAGTGACAATGCAAAAGAATTTATTTAAAAAAATATTATAAAACTGTTAATTACGGTTCTCAGATTTGATTGGTCGGATGACGTTTCAGTAGCGTTGTGACGTTTCACACTGAATGGGAATCGGGCTGGATGATATATCAAAGTAAAATTTATATTGCAAGATGGGTTAGTGCGATTACCAAATGCGATACAGTAAGTCTATGTGCTGTGGGTTTCAGAGTGAAGCGCGGCACTGTGTTTATTTACACGTGTGCTGCTCAAGATAAAGATAAATGAACACAGCACATATTTTTTTGTTCACGGGCGAACTGTCAAAATAAAAGTTAGATGGTTTGACATTTAAAAATTAAGTTGTAAATAGTTGCATTGTAATTTTAACTTCTTTTTTGTGACAATATATTTCTTTTGTTTAATATTTTTATCTATTATTAATATTATTATTAATATTATAGTTATATTAAATTGGTTAAAATGGTGTGTTTTTTTATTTATTTAATTTTATTAGTAGTATTATCATTATTATGCTGACATTATGGATACTAAAAGAGGTTTGAGTTGGTTCTTGTAAAAAATGTGAACCCAGATTTTGGGGTGAGAATGGTTCGCACAAAAAAAGTCTTCAGAATTAAAAGTAATTATGATGTTTATGTTTTTTAATGTTATGTGCAGATGCATTGCCCCAACAAAATATCTCTAGATTGATTGATTAATTCCTTCCAAATATAGCAATTAAAATAATTTACTGAAAATTCCTGTATTTTTCCAATCACATTTATATATGTTGCAGAAAAACAAATGATCACAATGTCATTTTTCCCAATGTTGTGCAGCCCTAAATGGGGATGCTAATGGCTATTAAATAACATTCTCCAGGAGTAAACTCCTAGTATCAGCCCGATTCTCACGCCCATGCTCATATTGTTCGTTTTGTTACAGTAAACAATCTCTGTTTGTTGCTTAGAAAATCAGATCTCTGCGGGAAATTGCCACCTGTAATCTTGTGTTTTTGTGGGCGACTTTTTCTCCCAGCCGCTGAACTGAACAAACAGCGTTCTTATCTGTGTCTGTTATTTCATCCCACAGCGTTACTTGACCTCTCATTCTCTCACACTCTCTCAGGCCCTTGTTTTCCCTCACCTCACGTGTGAAAGACATGCTCTCTGTGTAAACCACCTTAGGAAAGGCTGTCAAATCTGCATCTGCGTACTGTACTCTAAAGTTCATCACTGAAAGGTGATGTGTGTAATTTCTGCACCGCTGAAGTATGACACCACACACACCATATCATGGAGGGGTGTAACGATCCCCTCATGTCACGATTCGATACATATCATGATACGATATTATTGCGATACTCCAAGACAGATGATAAAAGCTTAACAAAAAATGTACTGTTGATTAAAATGCTACATTTGACATTACATTGTGTGTGTGAATGAACAGGCTTGGACTTGTGCTGTAACCCAAAGCACAGGACAATAGAGACACCAGAATAACAATATTCATGACTCTGAAAATACTGAATTATTTTAGACGAATATTTGCACTCTTTCACTGACTAGATATATCTAAAATAACGTAGGACACTTTTTACTGGTAACATCAGACATTTGGCATTATCAGGACACACAAATATTCCCCCCATTGCTTTATTATACATTATATTCAACATTATATATATATAGTTTAATGTAGTACTGACACCAAAACTCTAATAACTATACATTTCCAATAATTTTTTTATTTATTTATTTTTTTGACTGCTTAGAAGTCAAATGTCGGCTATGTGTGACAATGCAAAAGTGTGTGAGCCCTTTAACATGAAGAGCACAGTTCAGACGGTCCCTCGTGGGCATTTTAAGATCTTTCTCTCTCTCTTTCTCTCTCTCTCTCTCTCTCTCTCTCTCTCTCTCTCTCTCTCTCTCTCTCTCTCTCTCTCTCTCTCTCTCTTTGTTTATGTCTCTCTTTTTTGTCTTGCGTAACATTGAGATGTCAATAATGCTGAAGCGCTGTCGCGCGTCTGGCTAATGCGCTGCTAATGAGTCAGACCGATCGATTGTTAATTGCTGACTGTGAGGAAATGTGGCGTGTGCTTGTCATGTCTGAATGCAGGAGGATCATGTGATCCCAGGTGTTGGGAATAAACAGGTTAAAATTGGCTGCAGATCTGTATGTTATGCTAACTGCTAAACCTAGGCTGTGTCTAAAATAGTTTGTAACCTTGAACTTTAAGAGGCATCTCAACACCTCTCTGTCCCTGATTTAAGTGTGCAATGAGGGCGTTGCTCCCGGGAAAGTGGATAGATAACACAAGCTGTATTAACCGTTGGTATTCGTAGTGCTCAGGTGCATTAATAACATAAAGTACCTTTCTGAAATAAATAGCATTGCATGCATCTCGTTGAAAATGCACATATAGTTGAGAGCATGCCAATCATTTTTTAGGATGATTGTTATCACACTCCACTTGTTTAGTCGTCGCTGGCTCGTTCACCTGATCCTCATGCGCTCTGCTCCATATTTGCTCCCTATCTGGTTCATTGTGTGTGTGTGTGTGTGTGTGTGTGTGTGTGTGTGTGTGTGTGTGTGTGTGTGTGTGTGTGTGTGTGTGTGTGTGTGTGTGTGTGTGTGTGTGTGTGTGTGTGTGTGTGTGTGTGTGTGTGTGTGTGTGTGTGTGTGTGTGTGTGTGTGTGTGTGTGTGTGTGTGTGTGGACAGTGGCCATCGAGGTCGCTCTCTAGGTGATCTTGATTTATAGCACTGTGGTTCATTCAGACCTCTGCACCATTTGATCAAACACACTTTGAGCATCAGCAGATCTGATGGAGAGATGATTCATAATTGTGGAGAGACTGATTGTGTGTGTGTGTGTGTGTGTGTGTGTGTGTGTGTGTGTGTGTGTGTGTGGTGTGTCACTTGAGTGATTGATGTTACCGTTCCCTCTCTGATCTCTTGCGGTTGTCTTTATAACTGATGGTTTAACATTATGCATGTGTAAGATGTCCTGAAAAAAATCAATGCACTGACACTGACAGGGCTGGTATAATGCCCTTTTCACAAGACGTAAAATAAGTCTCTGATGTCCCTAGAGTGTGTATGTGGAGTTTTAGCTCAAAATAGTCCACAGTTATTTTTATATAGCATGTTAAATTGTCACTTTTTGAGGTTGAGCAAAAACACACAGTTTTTGTGTCTGTTCCTTTAAATGCAAATGAGCTGCTGCTCCCGGCACAGGGGGCGGAGCTACAACAGCTTGTGTCCTTTTACCTCACACACACATGCACTGAAAATTTCAAAAACTTTTAGCCTTTTATGTTCAAACCGACAATGATGACAATGATGGAGAGACTCAAGAAGAAGAGACAACATGTAGAAGAAACAGGACATTTCTGAATGGTTAGTTGATGAATTTATGTAGCTTATGTGTAGTTATCTTCTAGTCATTGATTAGCATATTCTGTCATGATAATCTATAAATCGTGTTCAGGGGGCGGGGTTTATGTAAATTCTAGGGTTGGTGATGTCACTAACCCGGGAGGAATGGTGTGTAGTCTCTACCAGCCGTCTGTTGTAGTCCTTAAAAAGTGATTTCTTTAAAAGCAAATATCTCCCTTTGCTTTGAACTTTGAGCGTTGTAACTTTGCAGATGTTGATTATGCTCAAACAGCAACATTACACACTAACTAAAGTTAGAAAAGTCAAATCATAATCAACCACCCCTTTAAACAAGCAAGACTTGACAAAAAAGTGGAAAATAGTTTTCCTGTTCAGTGTGATGTTTAATATCTGACAAACTCTGTCTTTTAGCCACTTGTTGACACACATCTCAGTCCATTCGTCCGTAATTGTGTTTTGCACGTTTATGAGAAATTGAGACACTTCAATGTTGTTATGTAAGAGTCTCCGCACAGGTGAGGAGGGAATGAATCCCTCGCCTTCCCACCGACAGCTCAAAGTTTTGTTTATCGATCCCATCACATTCAGACGGTCTCTCGGCCTCTCGGAAAGGGTATAGTCCGAGTCAGTTTTCTGCAGGATGGCAGCTTTCCTCTGACAGGCCGTTGAGAAGTTTTTCCACAGACAGTGGAACCGAATCCAGCGCGACCCGTTCGGGCCCCTGTTCCCTTCTCACATGACAGGCCCCGTTCGCTGCAGATGGTGCGTTTGCCAAAAGCCACTGAGGAGAGCAGCTCGACACCCTTTCAAGATCGCTTTGAGTGTGGCTGGTTCTGTAATACGTGCGTTTATTGGCTTATTGCTAATGGCGTGAAGCTCTCAGTGCCAGTTTGGGGAAACTCAACACTGTTTGAAATGATGGCTGAGGAATGATGGACGGCAGAGAGTCTCGGCTGGGAGCCCGTCTCAGCCTGTTAGACATTTTACAAAACTGTCATATATATAAATATATTTATTTATTTATTTTATTTTTGAACGAACAGACTCTGAAGTGTTTATTATGCAGCTCCTGTCACGCTGTCAGATGTTTCTGCACATCGACTGACAGAAGAAACTCTGCAAAACTCCTACTTGAATCCAGCCTGACAAAGATAATGATGTGAATCTCTAAAAAGAATAAAAATACATGACACACAGAAATACTGGGTAAGAAAAGTCTGTTTTAAATTAGATTTATTACATGCAATGCCGCCTTTGAGTTAAGTAAAAAACAGAATTTATTTGGGCTAAATAATCTGTTCCTTTTAGATCAAAATTAGTAAAAAAAAAAATATATATATATGTGTATGTATTCCTTATTTTATACACATTAAAGTAATACTATAATGTTATGTAATAATTTAAATATTTATAATTAACATTTGTCTTGATTTGTTTGGTGGATGGAAAATTAAATATCAATATTTTAATATTTTATACACATTAAATAAATATCATAATATTGTGTAATAATTTGGATAATATTTCTAATAAACATTTATATTAAAATAAAATTTCATATTTTATGCACATTAATTTAATATCATAATATTGTATAATACTTAACATGATATTAATAATAAAACATTTGTCTTGCTTTGTATGCCAACTTGCATGGATCTTTGTTTTCCACTGCGGTTGTTGTAATGCATTCAGGGATTTAATGTTTTACTTGAATAAAGTAGGTAAATGTCTGTACATTTTAAATTAGATTTGAAATATTTTTAATATTTTCAAGATTTAATATCAAAATATTGTATAATAATTAACTAAATGTTTATGAATAACAATTTGTCTTGCTTAGTTTGCCAACTTGGATCTATATTTTTATTTTTTTGCATTTAGTTTCCTAAATTTACTTTAGTAAACTAAAGTAAACATCTACTTTGTTACTTCTGTAATTATGCTTCTTACTGCTTAGACAGACACATTAAATGTGTCTTCATAAGCAGCTCAGTAGGTTTCGGAGCAGATCCTGTGTGTCCCGTTGACTCCGGCTGAGGATGGAGTAAGGATTAGATAACCAATCAGCTGGCAGATCAGACATTCGCCCCTGTGACCCCAAGGTGCCACATGGGAATCCTAGTCAGCTGTTCCAAATGTATTATATTTAAATACCCCTCACTTCATTACTACGCTGAACAGAGCTGTAATCTGATAGTATTTGTCTCTTATCAGAGTCTCACATGATAAACAAGCCTGCAGGAGCCTGAGATCGAGAACCCTGTTCTGATACAGAGGAAGAGCACAGCGTCACTTATCGACGCCCGGACTGACTGACGGTTTTACTCACTGTTTGTTTTTGGTGTGGCATTCAGGAAATGCTTGTTTCCCTTCCTCTTTGCCTGGTTTCTGAATCCTCAGAGCCGTAAATAGCAGCGTGGTGTAATCAGGAGACTCGACCCACACAAACACAATGTGGGCTCTGTTGCTCCAGTCTGAACCTTGAGCGAAGCGCATTGTGTTGGGTCTTAAAGAGCCCTCTAGACCGCAGTCATGTTAAGAGGGTTATGAAGGGCCACTGCGGAGCTGATTGTTTGTGCACACTTTAATGCTTTGGACTTTTAGCGGGAATTTCCGTCCTGTCCTGAAACGTGCCATAATTACAGCTGCATTTTTAGCGCTAATCTCTGAAGGCTCCATGCATAATCCCGCCAAATATGTTAATTCTGCTATTTGTTTGGAGTTGAATTTAAGAACCTCAGGTTAAATTAAAACAAACAATGAGGAATGTTCTAGAGAAATGCTTCAGGACAACATGCAAGTGCATCATCAATGCATAACACTGCAGTTATTGAACATTTTTGAGTGAAACAGCAATATTGAGCGGGAAGTAATATGGGGCGGGGCTTAATATGATGGAAACAACCTTAGCATTGAGTCAGTGAGTCTTGCATGTGTGAACACCGCAGAGCATGGTGCTCGCAACACCAAGGTCATGGGTTCAATTCCAAGGGAATGCATGAACTCATCAAATGTAATACCTTGAATGCAATGTAAGTTACTTTGGATAAAAGTGCATAAAAGTTCATGCATTGATGGGCATAAAAGTACATGCATTTATTGGCATAAAAGTACATGCATTGATGGGCATAAAAGTTCATGCATTGATGGGCATAAAAATTCATGAATTGATGGGCAAAAAAGTTAATGAATTGATGGGCATAAAAGTTCATGCATTGATGGGCAAAAAAGTTCATGCGTTGATGGGCATAAAAGTACATGCATTGATGGGCATAAAAGTTCATGCGTTGATGGGCATAAAAGTTCATGCGTTGATGGGCATAAAAGTACATGCATTGATGGGCATAAAAGTTCATGCGTTGATGGGCATAAAAGTACATGCATTGATGGGCATAAAAGTACATGCATTGATGGGCATAAAAGTACATGCATTGATGGGCAAAAAAGTTCATGCATTGATGGGCATAAAAGTCCATGCATTGATGGGCATAAAAGTCCATGCATTGATGGGCATAAAAGTCCATGCATTGATGGGCATAAAAGTCCATGCATTGATGGGCATAAAAGTCCATGCATTGATGGGCATAAAAGTTCATGCATTGATGGGCATAAAAGTACATGCATTGATGGGCATAAAAGTACATGCATTGATGGGCATAAAAGTTCATGCATTGATGGGCAAAAAAGTTCATGCGTTGATGGGCATAAAAGTACATGCATATTGTGTGAGACCTTTTTTGTGAATTTAAGTAACTCTCTCTCTCTCTCTCTCTCTCTCTCTCTCTCTCTCTCTCTCTCTAACTCTCTCTCTCTCTCTCTCTCTCTCTCTCTCCTTCCCTCTTTCAGATTGATCGGTCACTCCATGGGGATTCTCCGGTGCTCTCCATCTGGTTTCTCCTGCCCTTCACCCCTCGGCCTGCCCTCCACCCTCTACAGCACCGCCTCTATAAAAATCATGAAACTGGTATTAACTGAATGGCAATTGATATGGATTTTTACTGTTTCCAGTAGACAGTAAACACACCTACACACACACACAAACACACACCAGTACATGCACACACACACACACACACACACACACACACACACACACACACACACATACACTCACTCACTCACTCACTCATTCACTCACACACACACACACACACACACACACACACACACCAGAGGGAGTGACCTCATGATAGAGTCATATCCTCCCCTGTCCGACCCAAATCCCCCGACTCGGCCCGTCCCAGGGCTCCTGCAAGAGGCCTTATTCAAACGCCACGTTTCAGGATATATACCTCTCCCTGAGTCCAGTCCACGGCTGAGCTCCTCGACGGAAAGGCTTTATTCTTCCTAGATTTGTGTGTTGTTTGCGTGGAGCCACACGTGACCCGTGCTCCGAGTGCATGCCGACGACAGCAAGGATGGCCCCGCACAACACCGAGGCCGACGCCGTGCAGATGCAGGCCGTGGAGCCGCCCGTGGAGAAACATGGAGGAGGAGGCGGGGCTAATGGAGTGGGCGGGGCCGGAGGGCGGGCCTTGGAGTGTCAGGAGGGGTCAGTCAGTGAGGTTTCTATAGACCGGATCCCACTGCGCCAGTGGGTGATGCACGGAGCCATCATGTTCGGGCGAGAGTTCTGCTATGCCATGGAGACGGCGCTGGTCACACCTGTGCTGCTGCAGATCGGTGAGACTACTGACCAGAACATTCACATCACAAGAAACCAAATCAGAAATCGAACACGGCCTTATGCACACATCTGATATTTGTGCCTTGATTTCTAGCTGGTTTATGATGTTTCGCTCTACTCTTCTGCAGCAGGTGTGTGTGTGTATGTGTGTGTGTGTGTGTGTGTGTGTGTGTGTGTAGCAAGTTTTACTTATTCATTTCTGCTGACATTTTTGTGTGATGGGTAGGTTTAGGGGTCGGGTGAGTGTGTGTGTGTGTGTGATGGGTAGGTTTAGGGGTCTGGTGAGTGTGTGTGTGTGATGGGTAGGTTTAGGGGTCGGGTGAGTGTGTGTGTGTGTGTGTGTGTGTGTGTGTGTGTGTGTGTGATGGGTAGGTTTAGGGGTCGTTTTAGTGTGTGTGTGTGTGTGTGTGAGATGGTAGGTTTAGGGGTCGGGTTGGTGTGTGTGTGATGGGTAGGTTTAGGGGTCGTTTTAGTGTGTGTGTGTGTGTGTGTGTGTGATGGGTAGGTTTAGGGGTCGTTTTAGTGTGTGTGTGTGTGTGTGTGTGTGTGTGTGTGTGTGTGTGATGGGCAGGTTTAGGGGTAGGGTTAGTGTGTGTGTGTGATGGGTAGGTTTAGAGGTCGGGTTAGTGTGTGTGTGTGTGTGTGTGTGTGTGTGTGATGGGCAGGTTTAGGGGTAGGGTTAGTGTGTGTGTGTGTGATGGGCAGGTTTAGAGGTCGGGTTAGTGTGTGTGTGTGTGTGATGGGTAGGTGTAGGGGTTGTTTTAGTATGTGTGAGATGGGCAGGTTTAGGGGTCGTGTGTGTGTGTGTGATGGGCAGGTTTAGGGATTGTGTGTGTGTGTGTGTGTGTGTGTGTGTGTGTGTGTGTGTGTGTGTGATGGGCAGGTTTAGGGGTAGGGTGTGTGTGTGTGATGGGTAGGTTTAGGGGTCGTTTTAGTGTGTGTGTGTGTGTGATGGTAGGTTTAGGGGTCGGGTTAATGTGTGTGTGTGATGGGTAGGTTTAGGGGTCGTTTTAGTGTGTGTGTGTGTGTGATGGTAGGTTTAGGGGTCGGGTTAATGTGTGTGTGATGGGTAGGTTTAGGGGTCGTTTTAGTGTGTGTGTGTGTGTGTGTGTGTGTGTGTGTGTGTGTGTGTGTGTGTGTGTGTGTGTGTGTGATGGGCAGGTTTAGGGGTAGGGTAAGTGTGTGTGTGTGATGTAGTGTTGTCAAAAGACCCGGTACTTCGGTACCAAGACGGTACTAGAAAAATGTAAACGTCACGGTACCAAGTTTTCTTAAGTACCGGTGGTACCGAGGACCCATTCAAACCCGGTTCCTTGATGCACATGCATGCACTGAGCGCGTGCAGTTGCGCGTCCTCTTTATTAAAGCGCTGAGACATGGCGACCGGCGGTGCTGCTGATGTGGTGACTGTAAATCCACTTGTTGATAAGAAAGGAGGAAAGAGACACATATGGAAATATTTTGGATTAGGCTAATGTCACGTTGCCATAAGTGGCCGTTCACATAGCGCGTTTTTTGCGCGTGCAGATTCGTTATTCCAAATGTATTCCATAATAGAAGCGACGCGGCACGCTCGTTTTTCCAGGCGTGCCTATGTTCATGGTTGCATAGCAACGACAGACGCCACGGAGCGCTTGTGGTAAACAGAAACTTGTCATCTCCGAATGCAACGTTACATGAGGAGAGTAAAGATGGAAAGCTTTTAAAGATTAGTTCCATATAAATTCACAGATAATTTGTTGTTTTGTCGTTACTGAAAATCAATATTGACCTTGTATTTGAAAAAGGATCCTCATATAAAAACAATACTAAAATTCAGAGTAAGTTCATTCGCATTCGGAGATCGACTATTTTTGAAACGGTGTGAACTGCGCTCTCCATGATGACGAGGAAGTATCAGCAAAGAATTTATTGATTTCTAGCCCTTTGGTACCGAAATTGGTACCGAGAACCATGGATTTTCACTGGTATTGGTACTGAATACTGAAATTTTGGTACCGTGACAACACTAGTGTGATGGGTAGGTTTAGGGGTCGGGTTAGTGTGTGTGTGTGTGTGTGTGTGTGTGTGTGTGTGTGTGTGACATGTGCTCGTCTGCCAGTTCATAGATTATGTAAACGTCACCCCAGGCCTGTATTTCACTCATGCAAGCAGCTGTGGGTCTGGAGGAGCAGAGGTTTTGTGTTCTTCATAATCATAATGCTTTGAACAGCAGTAACTCTCCTATCTGCTCATCCTGAGCAGCCCAACAGTGATCCCCGCGGTATTGTTCACTTATATCTACATAAGTGTGACTTAAATCTATTACTGCTAACATTTATTTTTGCCTTTTTTCATGAAGGAACCCAACTCTGTTAAAGTTAACATGAAATGGTATTCATAATCACAACCCATTTTAAATCCACAATTTGCTGTATTTTTTATATTTAGCAGGATAATCTAGAACGGGATTATTTTTATATTATTTGTGTTTTAAAATAAGTCTCATTGCTCAAGGCTGCATTTATTTGATCAAAAATACAGTAAAAACAGAAATATTGTGAAATACTATTTAAACTGTGATCAAAGCTGAATTTTCATCATCATTACTCCAGTCTTCAGCGTCACATGATCCTTCAGAAATCAGTATAATATGATGATTTGCTGCGGAAGAAAATGTTTTTATGCCAGAAACGGCACAGATGTGTGTGTGATCTGTTCTCTAGTGCTCTGATGGTTTGTGAGTCTGGTTCATACCTGTCAACACTCCCGTTTTCCCCGGGAGTCTCCCGTATTTCACACCCATCTCCCGCCCCCCTCCCGTTTTGTTATTTCTCCCGTGAAACTCCCGTTATTTGTATGGCCCAAACGTCATTATATGAATAATCACATCAATATATTATTCCAAGGTTGTCCAGTTGCCAGATCTTGTATGAAACCCATCTTACTCACTTGGCGAGAGCCCTGTTCCTGTCCAGTGATGCAAGATCGGCGGCGTTTGAGGGGCCCCTAATTGGTACGGGGCCCTGGGGCGGCCGCACCCACGCTATCTCCGCTACAGGCTACCAGAGAAAAAGTCTCAGCTGTGCTCACATTTGTAAACCGTACAGTTGCTTTGGTTTTTCAATCCATACCCGCTTCGCCCCGTGGCTCAAAAGGGACACAACAAAAATAGGGACACACGAGAAAGCCAAAATAGAATGCAAAATTTATTAACAAAATAGAACTATACAGGAAAAAAAAAAAAAAAACTACGTGCAACGGTAACAGTGAGCAAATTTATAATCAGTGCACGCTTTCGCAATCGTTGTTTTGTAAATCATTCTTTCGCAATAGTTCTTTGTAATATTCAGTTCCTGTGAAAAATTGTGAAAGTTACACAACAATATGCTGATTGATTACATAACAATATTTTCATTCCAGTGAAAATCTGTTCCAGTTAATGGGAGTATACACAGGTGATGTGTAATATTCAGTACCAGTAAACTCCACCCGCTGGAACAGTTTCTTGACATGAAACCGCATGTGGTTGAACTGAAACACCCCCAGGCCTCTCGTATTTTGGTACCCGAATGTTGACAGGTATGGTCTGGTTGGTGTTTGTTGCCAGATCTGCTCATACAGGCATCTATCGTCAGGTTTAGAGTCTGAACACCTGCTGCTGCTTTAAAGTTGATCACCAAAGGCATGATGCATGATCGAAATAAATATTATGTTGTAAAACAGTAGGTATCTATCTCTTGAAAACTCTCTGTTTGCACCCCAAAAGAGCTGTTGTTTTCAATATTGTGAATTTGAACTGCAGTACCCATTTCAACCACTAGCTATCAATATTACATACTGCACCTTTAATTGCAGTGCAAGTCACTTTTGCATCTGCTGAATGCATAAATGTAGGCAGTTTCACACCTTCTTTTCATTAGCTATTAGCTACACATCTTGCTAGACCTTGCCAGCGTACCATGACAGCAACTGAGGATACATTTACTCTGAACAGTGTTTTTCTCTCCATTATTTATTGTGTAATGGTGTCTTTGATTTCAATGAACTGCTCCTTCAAAGAGCCGATTCAGTCATCGCTCAATAATCCGTGCACGTCACTTTACGACACTTTACAATACGGTCCCAGTATTTAACACGAGTTTATGTATTAACTAGCAATGAGCAATACATTTGTTACAGTATTTGTTAATATTTATCAATTAATTTAAGTTGAAATGACAACATCCAAGTTGATTGTACTTACATTTAAGACAGCAGCTTTTTTTTACAATGTGCTGTTTATCACAATTTTTTTTTTTTTTTTTAGTGTTTAAGTTTGATTCCCATGTTTTTGTGCTAGAAAAAAAACCCTGCTAATTTTTTTCATATTCTGATAATGATCTAAGTTGTCTGTAGAAAGGTTATCTTGATTGTCGTTTAAGTATGCTCTCGTTTACTCTGCGCTGCATATCATTGGTGATTATATAAACGAATGGAGGATTCCCTGGATTAAAGGATTAGGTTGAGGCCAGTGTGAGTGCAGTCATGCAACATGCTAACTTTAGAGTCTTCTGTGACTTTGTGTCTGCAAAGATCAGGCACTTTGTGTCCGAACGACAATTGCAGAGGATAAGAAGATCTGTGGAGGTTGATCCGCCTTATCGCCAGATTACTTGATTAGCTGTATTTGTTGGAAAAAATGAATCCTTCTAGAATGACTGGGGAAGTTTGTTTCTGCCATGTAATAAAAAAAGGTGATGTGACATTTATCTCAGAACTCTCACTTTATAACTTGCAATTGAAAAAATAAGGGGGGGGGGGGTGCAATTGCAAGTTTATATCTCACAATTTGGACTTTTCTTGTAATTACCATCTTTATTATTTTATTCCGTGGCGGAAGCAAGCTTCCATAGTGGTGGGATTTTTTTGGGAAGTGCAAAATATAATTAATTTAAAAATATCAAAAAAAAAAAAAAAAAGTTTTACTCCTGAATATATATTTTTTTTCCCTGATTTTTATTTTATTTTAGATCTCCTGAGTTCTACTGTAAAATAAATCAAGTATTTAATAAAGAACAATTTATCACATATATTAATTCAATTAAATTGCAATCTGCATGATTTCATAATCGCACAGTCACATTGCGATATCGATTTTATTTCAATATATATCATGCAGCTATACACCATGGCATTCGTGTGTGTGTGTGTGTGTGTGTGAATCTGCCCATTTGAAATTCCCTCTTTTAGAGCATTCCACATGCAGAGACAGAAAAGACGGATCATAAAGGCAGAGGGAATGTGTGGCCCGTCGCTGGGTTGGGAATGTGTGACTCGGCAGATTCCGAGGTTCGGGAATCCCAGAATGCTCAGCTGGTTTGGGGGTAAACGGCAGCCATGCCGGGTTTTTTTTAAGCTAGTAAATGTGTGGAATTTTGTGAAGGAATTTTGCTTTTCACAGACTGTGGATTTCATACATTCTGCAATGATGGGAAAAAAACTCCCACTAAGCAAACAGACCTCATTCCCAAGCATGCAGGCCACAAACAAACGCCCTACACAAGCCACAGAAATGTGTTGATATGCTTTGCAAAATGACCTAGCAGCTGTAGATCACACACACAGTGTGTATGGTTATGTTTGAAGCAGCACACTACGTTACTTGCACCATGTCTGCTGTATGTGGGACAACCTAGAACATTTGCCAAAACATGCAGAATGTTGAATGATTTGCAGTATATTGGACTATCAAATTTTTTTAAATAATAACACAAATAACTACACATATTTGTTAGTCTAAATAAATAAAAAATTACAGGGAAATCTTGGTTCTAACTTTATAAGAAACACATATATTATATTAATTATAAAAACGAAATTATATTAATAATACATTTTATTTAAATACATTTTGTGTGTTTTTTGTGTGTGTGTGTGTGTGTGTGTGTGTGTGTGTGTGTGTGTGTGT
>NC_137129.1:41041246-41078746 GCF_949319135.1 Squalius cephalus | reverse complement strand
TTATTAAAAACAAACTTTTATTTTGGATGCGATTAATCTTTTGACAGCCCTAATATATATATATATATATGTATGTATGTATATGTTTTTCATTTTAATATTTATTATTTTGTTTTGATTTATAATATTATATATAAAGTATAAAAATATTACAAATATAATAAAATAAAATATATTATATTAATTAATTATAATATATCAATTAATAATTAATAAATATTAAAAGGATTATTAAATTAGTAATAAATTCAAACATTTGTCTATATGAATTTGCAGATCAGAGGTCATATGAATGGTAGTGATTGGAAATGAAGTCTAGTGGAACTGAAGCATCTCAAACACTGGAGGAAGAGTTTCTTCCTCTTCTTCCTCCTCTTCCTCTCCTTCTTCCTCTTCTTCCTCTCCTTCTTCCTCTTCTTCTTCCTCCTCTTCCTCTCCTTCTTCCTCTTCTTCCTCTCCTTCTTCCTCTTCTTCCTCCTCTACCTCTTCTTCCTCCTCTTCCTCTTCTTCCTCTCCTTCCTCTTCTTCCTCTTCTTCCTCCTCTTCCTCTTCTTCCTCCTCTTCCTCTCCTTCCTCTTCTTCCTCCTCTCCCTCCTCTTCCTCCTCTTCCTCTTCCTCCTCTTCCTCTTCTCCCTCCTCTCCCTCCTCTTCCTCCTCTTCCTCTTCTCCCTCCTCTTCCTCTTCTTCCTCCTCTCCCTCCTCTTCCTCCTCTTCCTCTTCCTCCTCTCCCTCCTCTCCCTCCTCTTCCTCCTCTTCCTCCTCTTCCTCCTCTTCCTCTTCCTCCTCTTCCTCCTCTTCCTCTTCTTCCTCTTCTTCCTCAGTCAGTGAGTCAGAGCTCTGTGCTGGGGAATCAGTGAGAAGGGACAGTAGTTGCTAGTTTCACACGGCTTCTGCTGGTCGACCTGGTCTAGATGAACCAGTTTAGATGGATTTCAGAGGTCCAGGATCATCTGAACACGGACACATGTGTTCAGATGATCCTGGACCTCTGAAATCCATCTAAACTGGTTTGAGCTGATGGTTTCTCCGGCTGGGAACAGAGGAACGGAGTGGTTTTGTTTGATTCTCTGTAGAGCCGCGTCTCACTGTGATTTACTGAGTTTTCGGTACAGTATGACTTGTGTGTCTCTCTCTTTTAGAAAGCACTTCCTCTGGTTTGACTCACTCTGCTCTCAGTATTGTTCACCATTTTTGACCTGGTGGGAAACAAACAAAAAAAAATCTCCTGTGATTATTTACTGAAATCTCTCAAACTTCCTGTTTGGATGTTTACTCCACATATTTTTCAAGGAACAAATAACCTGCTCACCAACTGATTGAGATCTTTTGTTTGTGCCTCGTCTCAGTGTTTGTGTGCTTTACTGCAGCTTACGCACAAAGACTAAATATAAATATATATATATAAAAAACATCTTAAGAAAGAAGCGAGGAAGAGGAAGTGTCCTGGCTGTGGACGGTGGCACTGTGAGGTGAAGCCGGCCCGGCGTTCCCAAGCTCCCATCAGATCCGGTCCTGACTCTGATAAGAGACTCGGAAAACTTCTCAGGACTCCAGTGGACGTTTTTTCCCAGAGGACCATGAGTTGTAGTTGTTGTTTTTGCGGATCCTGGACTGGGACGTCACTCTTGTCTCCAGCAGGTGCAGTGGCATTATTCCAGCCGATTTCTGACAGCATCCGTGAGAAAAACTGTGACTCTTTCATTTTTCGTCACAGAATTGTGGGAACTATGTGGAATTATGACATAAGATCTAATTTTCACGTACACACATACTCCTCTAATGGCCAACGGATTGGTTTGCTTTCTGGAAATGCTGGTCTGTTCTGTAACACAATGAGCTTAAATGTACTTTTCCAAATGGTGAGCACTCAGACGAAGCATTATAAAGCAGCAAATGCACACTTCTCACATTAATGATGCTCATCTTGTCCATGAGCACGTGACTGAATTATTTATTATACATTTTATTGATTTTCTTTATTTCTGTATTTAAAAACGTATTATTTTTACTCATCTTTTCTGTGAGCACTTGACTGAATTACGTTTTATATAATAATATTATTCTTTTTTCTTTTTTTTTATAATTTATTTTTCCTTTTACTCATCTTTTCTGTGAGCACTTGACTGAATAGAATTTTCTATAATAATATTCAGTATTTCTTTTTATTTATTAAGAACTTATTCCTTTTACTCATCTTCTCCATGAGCTCTTGACTGAATTATTGATTGTTTTATTTATTTATTAAGAACTTTTTCTTTTTACTCATCTTTTCCTTGAGCACAGATATCAGCCTGAATCTTTTTTTATTATATATTTATTAAATCCTTCTCTACCCTTCCAATATTTCTTTATAAATGTAAGTTAACATTCCAAAACAATCCTCTATGAAATAAAGTTTCAGGTTTTATTAACAACCTTTTTTATGAGAGCATTTGTTTTTCTAACCATAGAAAATAACATCTTTTGTCAACTACATCAGTTAAATAAGTTAATTTATACAAGTTCTTAATCTAAATAATTCGATGGGTTGCTACTTGCTACCAATAAAATTAAATCAACATTAATCCATGCAATAATATGTATATCTAACTAGGCATATAATAGAATATTAATAACTAAATCAGATGATTCAAGTAAAAAAAGATACATATATATATATATTTTTATTATTATTTTTTTTTTCTGTTTGCATGAACTTCTCAGGGTTTCCTGAATGCGTGTCTGTAGATCAGCACTAATAGGCCAGTCTTCTGCTGATCCGGGAACAATGAAAGGGTATTTTTATTGGCGAGATGGGCGTTTGCCAGGCTTTTAGAGGATTATTAAGCACATAACGATTTCCACAGCGGCCTTATTTATGATTCGAGTCATGTGAGTCTGTGTGTGTGAGTTATTTAAATAGCATTTAAAGCCTGTTACTCTTACAAACAATCTGCTTTATAGTCTGATCTTATTTTCTTATTGAATCCGGTCATAAGATCATAATTTTGAGTGCCAGCTGTGACAGACATCAGCCGTCCTGACCTAAAAGTTCAACCCCAAAACCTACTCAAATCAAGCTCGAAGAGGTCAGACACTCAATCTGTGCCATATGAGCTACCTTACATAAATGAAACTTAAGTGTTTTTATCTTTATGACTGTCAAACATGCATCACATTGAGTTTATTAGTGTGTTTATGTTAAATCTGTGGATTGAAATATATTATGCAATCCAATTTTGAGTGGAGATGCTTGATATGTTGGTGAGGATGTTGAATATTGGATAATGTTAAGTGCCTACTCGAATCAAGACACACTGTGCCGAAAAATATGAGTTACAATATACATAAATGAAACTTGAGTGTTTTTATCTCTGACTGTCAAACATGCATCACATTAAGTGTATTAGTATATTATGTTAAATCTGTGTAATCCAAATGGATGGAAATTTTAAATGCAATTCAGAGATGCTTGATATGCTGGTGAGGATGTTGAATATTGGATAATGTTAGCAATTGCATTAGTATTACCAGCATCGATCTGGTTAGATTGAATATTAGGGGTTTTTCCATTGTAAAGTGGATTTTAATGGTTTATAATGGGTCTTTTATCGTATTACTGTTAATGCGGTTTTCTGAAAGCAATACGCATAATTATAATGATATGCAACACAAAACCGCGAGATATTTGTGAGCCCTGGGCTGCGCGCACAGGAAGTGACATCATAACGTGTGGCTGTAATGTGCTCTCAGGTCTTCCAGAGCAATACTACAGCCTGACGTGGTTCCTGAGCCCCATCCTGGGCCTGATCTTCACTCCTCTGATCGGCTCGGCCAGCGACCGCTGTACCCTGCGCTGGGGTCGCAGGAGACCCTTCATCCTGGCCCTGTGTGTGGGCGTCCTGCTGGGCGTCGCGCTCTTCCTCAACGGCTCGCTCATAGGTGAGCAGAAATACTATGTGTTGTTCAAACTTCGATGAAAATGATTAGACTGAAAGACTATCCTATAGTATTTAGACTCTGTAATGAGGCTAAAAGGATTTTAAGTGACCCATCTCATGTACTCCACCCCTCTTATGAACTCTTACCACCTGGAAGACTATCCGATACTGTAAAACAATATTTTCAACTTTTTTTCTTTTGTCAAATCAACTTAGATAATGAATGTGGTTCAGATAATGTAATATTTTGAGATTCTGTTGATTAAACCAATCTCCTTCTTTGTATTAACTCAAATTTTTGATTTCAATGAACTCAAAATTCTAAGGCAACCTGGAAAGCGTATTTTAAGTTAAACCAACAATTATCTTTTACAGTGTAGTATTCAGACTCTGTATGAGCAATGCACATTAAATGAGACTAAAAGGATTTTTAGTGACCCATCTCATGTACTCCACCCCTCTTATGAACTCTTACCACCTGAAAGACTATCTGATACTGTAAAAGAATATTTTCATGATTTATTACTACTAGGGATGGCGAAAACTAAAAATTTTCTTGACCGACCACCGAGCCTCATTAGCCGGTTGAAACCAGTTAACCGATTAGTTTAAAATATGCTATGCTATTTGAAATAACAGCCATTTCGAGCCGCGCCTGCAATTTCGCAACTCTGTCGCATCTCTCTGCCGCTCTGCCTTCCACTCACGTCACTTTTTTAAAATCCCCTACAGCGCGAAACATGAGTCCCGCAAACGCGGCGCCGAGGAGCTTGTATGTAATCGGAGGACAAATGGCTCCTTAGTTTTGAAATGGTTTGGGTACAAGGTGATCGCGTTGAAAATAAAGGCGTTTGTCTAGCGTTAGAAGCTCGTTTGAAACATTGCCGCGGCTCATTTAAAGGGATAGTTCACTTTGAAATTAAATTTTGGTATGTTTTAGCTTACCTGAAGGGCATCCAAGATGTAGGTGTCTTTGTTTCCGCAGTAGTTTCAATTTTGATATTTTTAGGTCAAACCGTTCTTGTCTGTCAGTCATTTAATGCAGGTCTGTGGTCACTGTCTCAAAGAGCATGCACAGAGAAGTCCGAATTAAACAATTCCCCATCGTCCAAATTAAACAATGCCCCATCGTAAGTACACACTGATGGCCTAAGACACGAAACGAGCGGTTTGTGTGAGAAAACGAACAGTATTTATATCGTTTTTACCTCTTATACACAGACACGTCCAAGTGATCTGAGGGCGCGGGCGCTTCCTGCTGTGTGACGTGTGCGCAGACTGGTGCATAGATATATACACTAGAGGTCGCCTTAAAGACATTCGTTAAGAACTGCCGTAGCCAAGGCGACATCTAGTGTATATATCTATGCACCAGTCTGCACCAGATCACTTGGACGTGGCTGTGTATAAGAGGTAAAAACGATTTGTACTTACAATGGGGAATTGTTTTAATTTGGACTCTGTGCATGCTCTTTGAGACAGTGACCACAGACCTGCATTATAGGACTGACAGACAAGAACGGTTTGACCTAAAAATATCAAAATTGAAACTACTGCGGAAAAAAAGACACCAAACTATATAACTTTAGTTTACCTAGGTGTTAACAATAAGATTTGTGGTTTGTACAATCAATTAACACTGTTTTTTTGTCATTTTTTACAAGATGGAAAAAATGTCACCAAAAAAGTCATTCGGTTTAACCACTGATTTGAAAGTTAAAAACTGATTTGACATTGATGTTGAGATAGTATATAGTGTGTACCACAGAAGAAATATTAAAACAAATGATCACTGATCTCATAAATGTAATCATTTATCGGACTACTCTAAACACTCCAACATATTCAAGTAAAACATTTTACAGGGAAAGGAGAAAAGGGGAAATGTAAATAAAAGAGCCTTATATGCTTTATATTTGTATTATTGTAGTTCCTTTAGTTATTAAAAACAATATTATTCCATTTAAATATTTACTATATCGGTTTTACCGAATGACCTTTTGACACTTCAAAATCTTTAAAATACCTTTATATGTAGTAAAATATAATTAAAACCTTTTGGATTCAGTAAAAGAGATCAAGTTGTACTACCTTACATACTTTGGTGTTATATATTTGTTTTTTTTATTATTATTAAGGCCTTTGGACAAAAAAATTGACCCATGTACAGGCTGCACATCACTGAAAACACTAAAAGCACTCATACATGTTATCAATAACTATTAAAATTAGAATAAAATAAAATATTTTTTTGAAAAGCAAAGTCGAGGCAAATGTGAGATGGAAGCGTGCCTTCGGAGAGTGTGATTGACTCGAGTTAATCTCCGCATTTATTCATGAGAAAGAGCTCGTATCGCTTCACTGCGCTGTATTACGCATGCTGTATTTTTACAGACATATTTCATATACTCTAGTGCTCTAAACATGAACAGCACCGTGTGTGCACACGTCTTCAAATGAAATATATGTGCAAATAAGAAACTGATACAGCTGTGTCATGAACGCGATGATATGAGGACACACAGAAGACAATGATGTAGACCGACAATTCAAACATCAATGGACAAAAAGTAGCTATGCCTTTATCCTTCTGTTACACTGATGCATCATTTGTTCATAGACTGTAATGCTCGTAAATGTAATGAAAATATAATTATTAGACCTTTTAAATGTTCTACCGTGTTTCTCCCTCGCTTTGGCAGTTTGTTATATAGGGTTGGATTTTTAACCCTCAAATTTTAGGGTCAAATTTTAACATCTGTGTGTCCGTATAATGAGTGTGTTGCAGGTCTGTGTTTTATTGGTTGTTGTCTCCCCCTTTCCCAGCCCCTACTCTCCCTCTTTTCCACAGCTTTACACGCCCATTTTTGAGCTTTTTTCCAACTCTGAGGTGTGAACCACCAGGATAAAACAGGAAAAGGGTTCATGACACTTTAACACTGAGATCATGCACTTTTTCCTACCATGGTTTTTTTTAAGACATGTAATACCTTGTTTTTGTACAATATTCTCTTGACTATCTGTCGGTCTCTGAGTAAATGCTTTGTGTGTGACTCCGTCGGCCTCATGACATGGGAAAGGACTAGGAACCAGTTCACAGGGAACTGTTTCCTGTTGTGCCCTTTTTACCTTTCATTGCCAATCTGGAACAACTTCCTGTCTCCAGTGTTGCTGCGCGCCGACTCCATTGTCAGGAGGAAAGCGTGAAACTCACCCTACCGCTGATAGAACAGAGAGCTAGTTCGTTTCCGCACTCGATGTACTGTAGATGTTTTCACTATTTCAGCAATCTATAAAATAATACTAGAAAGAAATTAACAGTATTTCAATGTATTTTTATTTAGTTATTTTGTTTTTAATTTAATTTTATTATTATTTAATTTAATTGTATTATTTAATTTAATTTTATTATTTTATTTTATTTTATTTAAATTTTTTTATTTATTTTTTTTATTTAATTTAATTTCATTATTTCATTTCATTTTATTTAATTTTATTTTTTTTATTATTATTTTTTTTATTTAATTTAATTTCATTATTTCATTTCATTTCATTTCATTTTATTTCATTTGTGCACCATGATGCTAATATGTTGCTTAGTGGTTTCTGTGGTGTTCTCTTGCGTTTCGTGTGTTTCTAGCCGTTGCTAGGGTGTTCTGGGTGGTTGCTAGGTGATTCTCTACTACTAGCCCAAATCAAAAGTCCACCCCAAGTATCTATCAGCTTCCTCCTTCAATGTGAGTCTGTGGATTTTCTTTTTTATAATCCAAAATTGAGCACAGCAACGTCTCTCCGCAATGAAGAATCATAAAGCGTGTGGGACGAGTGACACACTAAAGTTTCATACTTTAGGTTAGGAGTTCATTCAGATCGATCATTACACAGATCATGCACAACTTGACCCCGTGACCTCAGGCTGTAGTGGCACACATTGCTCTACTGTAACCCTCTAAAATAAGCCAGAACAATCAATACATGTGTGTTTTCTCACAGCATGCGTGTGTGTGTGCGTGACAGTGTGCCGGATCAAGGTCAGGACACTGAGGTCTGAACTGCTCTGGGATGCATTACAGGATGTTTGAATTCCCAGAGGGCTGTGTGTGCGGCGCACATAAAGTCTGTGAGATATTGATGAATCGTGTGTGTGTGTGTGTGTGTGTGTGTGTGTGTGTGTGTGTGTGCGCACGCTAGATGTCCTGTATGTCCAGCGCTGAGTGAGACTGCTGCGTATCGCACTGCTGCAGTGTTACGTAAGAGTATGACTCGCTGTGTGTGTGTGTGTGTGTGTGTGTGTGTGTGTGTGTGTGTGTGTGTGTGTGTGTGTGTGTTTAAACTCATGCGTTTTAAATCTCCTGCAGGAACAGGAGAAAAACATATGGACAATATGGGAGATCAGTTTTCACAATCTAATGACTGAAACACAAACAATCTGTGTGTGAGTGCACACGTGTTTGTGTGTGTGTGTGTTGTGTGTGTGTGTGTGTGTGTGTGTGTGTGTGTTGTGTGTGTGTGTGTGTGTGTGTGTGTGTGTGTGTGTGTGTGGACATGTTTTTCTACACCGGTGGGGACTTAAACCTGAATGCACACAGACTCATGGGGACTCGTGTCACCGTGGGGACCTAAATTGAGGTCCCCATGGGTACAAAAGCTTATAAATCATACAGAATTAGTTTTTTTGAAAATGTAAAAATGCAGAATGTCTCCTGTGATGGGTAGGTTTAGGGGCAGGGGCAGTGTAAGGGGATAGAATATACAGTTTGTACAGTATAAAAACCATTACGTCTATGGAGAGTCCTCACAAAGATAGTGCACCAGACATGTGTGTGTGTGTGTGTGTGTGTGTGTGTCTATTAAAGTATTTAAATCTAGGTTTGAATATAATAGACACCATATTATGACTTTAAAATGAAAGTTGTTGGATCAAATAGCTTTGAATATGTTTTTAACTATTATTAAACGCATTTATATACATTGACAATGATATTTTTGTATTGTTTATTTGTGCATTATAATATTTTTTAATATTTTTATGCAATTGTTTCATATTTTCATTTGAATTTAATTTAGTAATTTGATGTGCTCTTTATTATAATGTAGTTTAAATATTTCTATATAGCTTTCAATTTAGTTCTAGTCATTTGAGTGCTCAAACGTCCAACTTTTTCAGCTTTTAAGTGTAAGTTTTTCAGCTTTTATTTTATTTTCAGCTTTATTTCCATTTTCAAAAAAAAATAAAAAAATAAAAAGATTTTTACAAATGTTAAATTGAGTTCTATTTTTTGGCAACAACACCGATTCTGGAAAAAAAATCTATAGCTTTTTCCCTCCAAATTTTCCCTCCTAAAGTCTGGGATGTGTTTCAAACGTCTCTCTCTCAATTCAGTTCAATTAAAAAATTGCTTTATTGGCATGACTAATTTACATAATACAATATTGCCAAAGCTTGGAATAGATAGAATAATTATAAAGATATCAAAATAATAAAATATTATAACATAATTTAAATTTAAATCTCTGTAAATCTCTCTCTCTCTCTCTCTCTCTCTCTCTCTCTCTCTCTCTCTCTCTCTGTGTCTCTCTCTCTCTCTCTCTGTGTCTCTCTCTCTCTCTCTGTGTCTCTCTCTCTCTCTCTCTCTCTCTCTCTCTCTCTCTCTCTCTCTCTGTGCGCATGTGCGGAGTGACTGGGAGGAACGCGTGAGTGTTTGAGCGAGTGGCGGCGTGTTTGAGTGAGTTTTTTCTCTTTTTCCCCTTTTTTTCTTGTTTCTTTAATTATTTAGTTTAGCTTAGTTTGTAGTTAGTTGTTAGGGGGTGTGGAAATGTCGGCAGATTCTGACGGGTTTGCTACCTTAACAGCCCGGAATGGCTGTAAATGTATACCAGATGACTCGATCACGGTCGAAGACTGCTTGACTGCTGTTAGTAGTGAAATAGGTGCTCGGAACATTCTGTCAGCATCTAGAATGAATAAAGCTGTCGTTGTGTTTTTGAAAGAAGAGTCTATGGTTCATCATTTAGTAGAAGTTGGCTTATCTGTTGGTGATGTTTTTCTGCCTGTTTTACCGCTGTCGAGCCCTTCTAAAAAGGTAACTCTTTCTAATGTGCCGCCTTTTATTTCTAATGATTCACTTGAGCGTTTACTTGGGCGCTATGGCAAAATATTGATGCCGATTAAAATGATCCCCCTCGGTGTTAAAAATCCAAATTTGAAACATGTGATGTCTTTCAGACGGCAAACTTTTATGATTTTGAATGCCGAATTTCAAAATTTGGACGTTTCCGTGAAATTGGCTTTGTCAGGTAAAGATTATAAAAATTTTATCAGCACGGATTCAATGAAATGTTTTTCTTGTGGGATTTTTGGTCATACAAGACAAAAATGTCCATCTAATAAGGTGACTGAACAAAATGAGACCGAACCTAATATACTTCTGGAGCAAGTGGCTTCTACTTCGGAAAGTGTTAATCAGGATGTAACGTTAGGGAACAAAGCTGATCTGGCTGTATCGGATTCTTTGTCTAAAGACGAAGAAAATCCGAAAGAACATGCAGTTAACAGTTGTGTTGTGGACGCAGAAAAGTGTTTAGTGAACACTAGTGAGTGTGATAATGTCAGCAGTGGGGCTGAGATCGCCGCTGCGGGAACAAGTGACCCAGAGCGTCCGCGGGAGTCAGGTGAGCTCGCGGATGCCGGAGAGTCGCGGGACTCGCGAGCATCTGTTGGTCTGTCACTGAGTGACGAGGAACAGCTCACCGGGAGAGGTGATTCTGACAGCGAGGAATCTGATATTGTAGATTATCTCACTGATGTTAGTTCACAAGGAAGTTATGCAGAAAACAATGCAGCCTTCAAATGAAGCCACCTTATTATACAGTGCAACAAATTAATGATTTCCTTGATAGCACTTTTAATCAGCGAAAACCAAGATTAGAGAAGTATTTCTCTGATTTGCAACTTTTTGTTGATTCTTGTGCCATGGCTACGAGAAAAGCTTCATTGGAGGAGCTTGATCAGCCAAAAAGATATCGACTCAAGAAACATGTAAGCACTGTTAAAAAAAGACTGAAAATCAGTTCTAAGAAATACTAGTAGAGTCATGTTTATTAACAGGGTGATATCTTGGGCTTTTTTTCTTTTTTTCTTTCCTTTCCTCATGACAACCTTAAACATTGGAACTTTTAATATTAATGGTTGTCGGGGTATAGAAAAGAGAGTGGCTTTAGTCGATTATTTGCGCTTAAAGAAAGCGGATGTGATTTTATTACAGGAAACGCATTCGGATCAGCAGAATCAGACACAGTGGACTGGTGATTGGAAAGGCAATGTTTTGTTAAGCCATGGAACAAACCTTAGTGCAGGTGTTGCCATTCTAATTTCTCCATTTGTTAGTAGTCAGCCAGATATGGTTGAGGTTGTGCCTGGTCGGATTTTGAGAGCTGATATTGCTTTGGGTGATGCACATTTTTCTTTTTTTAATGTGTATGCTCCAAATATTGGTCAAGAACGTATTATGTTTTTTAAAATACTTTCTCATGCTTTATCACAGTGTCCTCAAGGAAATATTCTTGTTCTTGGCGGTGATTTTAATTGTACTGTTAATCCAGATCTGGATAGAAATCATGATGAACCTCATCCACCTTCTGCTGAGAGCTTAAAGAAATTACTTAATGATCATGATTTAGTTGATTTATGGAGGGAGGCCTTTCCTGGGGTTAGACAGTACACATGGTTAAAAGCTAATTTAAATAATATGTCAGGAGCTAGACTCGACCGTTTCTATGTTGCAAAAGGCAATAGGGGAAGGTTCTTTAATAGTTCAATTTCGCCATCTTTTTTATCAGATCATCACTATGTATCTATTAAAGTTTCTGTCTCTATTCCTAGATTATCCAAGTCACATTGGCACTTTAATAATAGATTATTGCAGGATTGCACCTTCATTCACTCTTTTAATCTTTTCTGGAAAACTTGGAGAGAGGAGAGATGCAGTTTTCAGTCATTGAGTCAATGGTGGGACATCGGTAAAGCACAAATTAAGACTTTTTGCCAACAGTACTCTGCATATAGTACTAGAGCCCTTAAAGAAAAAATGAAGTCTCTTGAAAAGGATATTCTTGGGCAAAGCAGTGACTCTACCCACAATAATTCATCCTTTATTGACTCTGTTGCAAGAGATAAGATCCTTTTAAAGAACTTATTGGAGGAACGAGGAAAAACAGCTCTTCTAAGGACCCGGTTTGCTCAGCTGAATGACATGGATGCTCCAACAGTTTTCTTTTTTGGACTTGAAAAAAAGTCAAGAGAACAGAAGATCTTTCATCAATTGAAGATTCCATGTGGTGGAGTTACGACTGATCAGCGGGAAATTCAAGCATATGCTCTTTCCTTTTATGAGGATTTATACTGTTCCGAGGAATGTGATGGAGCTGTAGCTGATGAATTTTTATATGATTTATCTAAGCTACCTGAAGAGGAACATGATGACTTGGACAGTCCTTTATCATTTGGAGAACTTTCTCAAGCTGTTCAGGAGATGTCTTCTGGGAAATCACCTGGGTTGGATGGACTTTCAGCAGAGTTTTTTAAGTCTTTCTGGAATTTAATCGGACAAGACCTATATGGCGTTTTTCTTGAATGTATTGAGCAAGGAACTCTTCCTTTGAGTTGTCGAAGGGCAATTTTAACCTTAATCCCAAAAAAGGGTGATCTTGGGTGTCTAAAGAACTGGCGTCCAGTATCATTGATCTGTGCTGATTTTAAGATATTGTCAAAAGCATTGACTAATAGACTTAAAAAATGTATGGCATCAGTCATTCATAAAGATCAAACATTTTGTGTTCCTAAAAGGTCGATTTTTGACAATCTCTTTTTGTTGAGAGATATCATTACTGTTGCTAAAATGCATAATTTGGACATTGGTTTTCTTTCGCTTGACCAAGAAAAGGCGTTCGACAGGGTGGATCATCAATATTTATTTAAGACCCTGGAAGCCTTTGGTTTTGGTCCTTATTTTGTTTCTCTCATTAAGATGTTGTATAATGAAATTTACAGCATGTTAAGATTTAATGGTTCCCTTACTAGGCCTTTTACTGTAACCAGGGGAATAAGGCAAGGGTGCCCTCTGTCAGGTCTCCTGTATGCAATATCTATTGAGCCTCTCCTGGTTTCACTTAGGAGGCAACTACATGGTGTAAATATTCCCATTTTCCCCAGTCTAGATCCAGTTAAACTTACAGCTTACGCAGATGACATAACAGTAGTTATAAAAGATTCGGAAGATGTTTCAAGATTGATCTCTTCTTTAGATAGCTTTCGAAAAGCTTCATCTGCATGTATCAACTGGGGGAAATGTGCATCCTTGCTGTTGGGAGAATGGTCGGGTGGAGGACCTCCCCAGCTGCCAAAGCAATGTAGATGGGCCCGAGATGGCTTTAGAGTCCTTGGTCTTTACTTTGGGACTAATAGTTATACAGAAAAGAACTGGGAAGGGCTATTTGACCGGGTGATTCTTAGAATCCAGAAGTGGCGATGGATTCTTCCACAACTCTCTTACAGAGGGAGATGTTTGGTTATTAACAACTTGGCAGCTTCAATGCTATGGCATAAATGTACTGTTTTGGATCCTCCCAAAGAACTACTTATTGGTGTTCAAAAAGCATTTGTTAATTTTTTTTGGGATGGTTGCCATTGGCTTCCTCCAGGTGTCCTGTATCTCCCGGTGGCAGAGGGAGGGCAGGGATTAATACATCTGGAATCTAAGATTATGGCAATGAGATTGCATACATTGCAAAAACTCCTGTACTGTTCAGATCAAGTGCCTTGGGTTGTTATTGGTTTGCATATACTCAAGAGTCTTGGAGGAATTGGTCTTGACAAGCAGTTGTTCCTAATGCAGAAATCCTTTGTGGAGAAGACACTTTTTTTGCCTTTCAGTTTCTATGGATCAGTGATTAAATCATGGGATTGTTTTAAACTGCTAAGAAAAGAGGATGAGCATTATGGTATTGCAGAACCTCTTTTTTTTAATCCTCTCTTTGAAATGCCATTTAATGTGTCCTCATCTTTAATCACCAAATTTTTTAATGCTGGCATTACAAAAGTTATGGACTTGATTGATTTAACAAAAGGCCAATGGCGAACTGAATATGAGCTTGCTAATCAAGTTGGGCTAACTTCTGTTAGAATTGTGGAGGGATTAGTTAGGAATCTTAAGGCCTCTTTTCCTCCGATGTTGACTTCTTTTATAAATAATGTTTTTTTGAATGGTTTTATTCCTCAGACATTTCCTGAATTTAAGGTGGTCCTTAAAGATTGGGAATCAGTTGACGATACAAGTCCAACAAACTTACTGAAAGGTTATGGGGATTTGGTATTTTTTTGTATTGAGAAAAAAAAGTTATATCATATTTGTGTAAAGTCTGTACATCTTGGACAATTGAAACAAAGACTGGACACTAAATGGAGGACTTGGCTTTCTATTTCTGATGAGGTATATCCATCTTGGAGATTACTGTACAAACCTCCTATCTCCAAAAGATGCGGGGACCTTCAGTGGAGGTTATTGCATTGTATTATTGCCTCAAACTCTTTTATTTCAAAGCTTAATGAGACTGTTTTACCGGTATGCCCTTTTTGTAATACAACTGACACTGTTTTTCATATGTTTTGTGAGTGTCTTAGACTCTGTCCATTGTTTGAATTGTTGGGAGAAATCATTGTAAAATTGGGTTTCTCGTATACCGATAGTCTATTTATACTGGGTTGCCGATATAAGAAGTCTTGGCAGCAACAGTGTACACTTGCCAATTTTTTAATAGGGCAAGCTAAACTAGCAATTTATAAGACACATCAGTGTAAAAATGCTGGAGAGGATGTAAGCATGGTGCCTCTTTTTAAGTCTTTGGTGAAGTCAAGAGTGGTCATTGAATACACTTATTATCGGTACACTAATAATGTCGCTTATTTTGAATGGAGATGGGGTTTTGGAGCGGTATTGGTGACTATAAGTGAATCAGGGAATCTGGTATTTAATTGGTAATTAGAATTGTAATTGTTAATGTTTTTTATGTTTTTTTTTTTTTTTTTGGTTGAATTTTAGGTTTATTTGTTAATTTTTTTGTAAATTAAAGTGTTTTTAAAAGTCAAGTCTCTCTCTCTCTCTGTGTCTCTTTCTCTGTCTCTCTCTCTCTCTCTCTCTCTCTCTCTCTCTGTGTCTCTCTCTCTCTCTCTCTCTCTCTCTCTCTCTCTCTGTGTCTCTTTCTCTCTCTCTCTCTCTCTCTCTCTCTCTCTCTCTCTCTCTCTCTCTCTCTCTCTCTCTCTCTCTCTCTCTCTCTCTCTCTCTCTCTCTCTCTCTCTCTCTCTCTCTCTCTCTCAGGTCTTGCTCTAGGAGACGTGCTTGATAACCAGCCGAGAGGGATCGTGATGACGGTGTTGGGGGTGGTGGTGCTGGACTTCTGTGCGGATGCGACCGAGGGTCCCATACGAGCGTATCTGCTGGACGTGGCCGACACCGAGGAGCAGGACATGGCCCTCAACATCCACGCCTTCTCCGCAGGTACAGCACTGACACACAGCTTCAGTCATCACACATCACACTGCAGACGAACACACTCGTCTAGATCTGGGACTCAGTCTATGATAGGATACTTTTGAAAACTGGTTTTAAAGTGCACGTTTTTGAAAACTATATCATTATCGTCTCCGTGTAAACTGCAAAAACATGAACTTGTGGAAACCGTGACGTCGTGCGTATTACGTTTTCGGTCTATACATAGTTCCTACATGACGTCACAACATACGGGCATTTGCCGACCCGGCGCCATTTCTGTGGGCATGTTGTGGGCAGAACATTAGAAGAAGAAGCTGAAACGAGTTAATTTCGTGATAAAAAGTGAAAATGGTCATCTCCTGCTGGGTCAATGGATGTTCAAATCGTGCCGGAGGTTCAGTTAAATTTGGATTTTACAGTATAGCCATCATTAGACTTCATGAATGTGAGAAAACTAAGCTTTTGTCAGCACAACGACGGAGGTTATGGCTGGCGAGGATAAACAGGAAAGAAACTCCCTCAAAACACGCAAGAATTTGCTCAGAGCGCTTTGTGTCAGGTGCACAATGTTGTGTTTTATTGCAAGTGTACACAAATATAAGTTAACACTTTGCAGTTTGAATGATGTCCTGTATGAACAAAATGACAAGGTATTAAAAACATGCAAAAACAACATTGTTTCCACTGTTTGATCGCGCCCGCGCCTCTCTCTCACTCACACACACACACACACACACACACACACACACACACACACACAGACAGACAGCGTTAGCGCATACGGATCCACACCATTTATGACTGAAATTTTCGCATTGTACCTCTCTCTGTCGTGTTAATAGAGTCTCTTTATAATCTCTGTCACTTTGTCTCTTCATGATTTTCGTAACATTATAAACAGAAAGAAATATTCGAAATTTGCTTGTAAAACTTTTTAAACACAGCAGCTTATGCCATCAAAGATGGCGTCTCCGGGGAGGTCACGTGACATTAATTGGCCTGTGGGAACTATGTATAGGCGTGTGTGTATCTTTTACAAAGTGACATCGCCATCTACTGGCCTGGCAGTGCTTTTAGTCGTTTTCGTGGATCTGTGTGAACGGGGATCGTTTTGATAATCGTTGTCGTCTGTACGTGGAAAGTGCAAAGGAAAAACTTTTCTGTTTTTAGTACATCGTTCCCTCAGTGCTAAACTGTGTGTGTGTGTTGTGTGTTCCAGGGCTCGGTGGCGCGGTGGGTTACGCTCTGGGCGGTCTTGACTGGACACACACCTTCTTGGGTCGAATCTTTAAGTCTCAAGAGCAAATTCTGTTCATGTTCGCCGCGGTTCTGTTCACGATCTCCGTGGCTCTGCACCTGTTCAGTATCGAGGAGCAGCAGTTCAGTCCGCAACAAGACCGTCTGGACGAGGAGGCGGAAACCCAGTCCAGCGTAAAGATCGCGCCGCAGCTCGACATGATCCACGAAGACGAGCACTACGGCTATTACGACACGGACCGGCGATCGGAGCGCGAGCTCGATATGGACTTCTTAGACGTCGAGATCGTTCGCTGTAAAAGCGACTCTGTTTTAGCGATGACCGACGCCACGCTGGACCACCTAGATCACGATATGCTGTTCCTACGCGAAATCGAGCCGTCAATCTTCCAAGATCGCATTTCTTCCTATCACGGGTCTCCGCCGCGCCGAAGCAGCAGCGCCGGGAGTCAAGAGTTCATGCGCGGAAAGTTCAGCCGCTTATCCACGTTTTTGCAGCAGGTTGAAAGCGAGGGAGAAGAAGCTCTGCTAAACAATCAGCTCAACGAATCGAAAGCTCCTAATGGACATCCGACGGACCTCAACGGACACGGGCCGCCCGGCTTGCAAACCTCAAGCACGAACGCATCAATACGCCGAAAACGCCACACGTTCTACCGACAGTCGTCCTGCACGTTCTCATACTACGGCCGAGTCGGATCGCACCGCTACCGCTACCGGCGCGCCAACGCGGCGTTCCTCATCAAACCGTCCCGCAGCATGAACGACATCTACGAGATGGAGAAGCGTCAGAAGCAGAGGAACGGGCAGAGAGCGAGGCATCAGAGCGGGAACACCAACTCCAGCGGGGACACGGAGAGCGAGGAGGGCGAGACCGAGACCACCGTCAGGCTCCTGTGGATGTCCATGCTGAAGATGCCCAGAGAACTCTTCAGACTGTGTGTGTGTCACCTCGTCACGTGGTTCGCCATCATCGCGGAGGCCGTGTTTTACACCGACTTCATGGGGCAGGTCATCTATGAGGGAGACCCTACGGTGAGATCCTGGGGTTTCTGTAGGAAAGGCTACGTTTGAGGAATAGCAGAGCCCGTCTACGGAGAGCCTGGCCACTCCCTATTAAGTCCTATTGTACTGAATTGTGGTTGTAGTTCCACCAGAGCTCCACTGGGGGCGATCGCCCATGAGTGCAGAATGAATGGGAGTCTATGGGGCTAGACGGCTAAATTTGTCTCTTTCACCCGATTGCTGTTGAGAAATCTCAGATTTGATTGTAGGTTTTGCAAGTTCAACATGGGTTATAGGTCGAAAGTTGAATAAACGAGTACTTATGTCCTTTCGGTTTCTTACAGGTTGAGTTGCCCATAAAACGCTAGCATTCTGCTAATGAACGCTGATTGGTCAGTGAAGGACTGATTACGACCAGAGATCCCGCTTGATGGCATCGTGTGTGTGTGTATTTTCGGCGTGGTCTTTTAAAACAACAAAACAAAAACTCGTCTAGCACGTGTGTTTACCTGTGTCAGCTGTGTTGTCGATGCCTCGAGAGAAAAGAAAGTGACTGAAGCACCAAAGCGACTGAAGGATTGCCGTAAAGCAGTATCTCTGGTCGTACGATGTGTATGACGTCATTGACATTTTAAAAGACTTTTTAAAGCAAATAAGTGACTCTAAAAAATCTAACACCCAGCAATGTGTAATTTCTTTGCATCTCCTTTCGAATACAACATTCAAATCACTAGACAAAAAATTATATCCTGGGAAAAGTGGATTTTGAGGGGTATAGCGCCATTGACCTCCATTCATTCTGCACTCGTCCTGTGAGCGCCCTCATGTGGAGCCAGAGTGGAACTGCAACCAGTTCAGAAGCCGGAAGTTCACTGAGAGTGGAAGTTCTCCCCTTATTAGACATTCTCTGGGAATAGTTCACCACAAAATTCTAATTTCATTATTGTTGTCATCAAGCACCATAGAAACTTGAACATGCAACTTGAGAGCTAAATACCGTATAACTTTGTCTGAGAAAAAGACTATACTTCACCTGAAACGAGATTTGGGAACTTCTATATTTGCAACATGGCAAGTTTGATGTGGCATAATAATAATAATAATAATAATTATTATTATTATTATTATTATTATTATTATTTATTGATGTGGTTGTGTTTTTAATAATAATAACAATAACATAATATTTATTGGTGTATTCATTTGAATAAAAAGCAGATTTTTAATTAAAATAAAAGCTGATAATTAAATCATAAAAAATAAATTAATAAAACAAATAATAATAAACACTTAATCAAAAAGATAAAATATTTGTTGTAATAATATTAATAATAATATTTATTGATGTATTAATTTGAATAAAAAGATGATTTTTAATTAAAATAAATATTTAAAAAATAATAAACACTTAATCAAAAAGATAAAATATTTGTTGTAATAATATTAATAATAATATTTATTGGTGTATTAATTTGAATAAAAAGCAGATTTTTAATTAAAATAAATAATATATATATATAAAATAATAAACACTTAATCAAAAAGATAAAATATTTGTTGTAATAATATTAATAATAATATTTATTGATGTATTAATTTGAATAAAAAGATGATTTTTTTATTAAAATGAAAAGCTGATAATTAAATAAAAAATATATTAATTAAAAAAAATTTAAAAAACGCTTAATATAAAAGATACAATATTTGTTGTAATAATAATAATAATAATATTTATAGATTTATTCATTTTAATAAAAATCTTATTTTTAATTAAAAGAAAAGTTATTAATTTAACAAACCAATAAAAAACACTTAAAGACAAATTATTTGTTGTAATAGTAGTAATAATTATTATTATTTTTATTGATGTATTAATTTTAATTAAAAGAAAAGCTTATCATTAAATAAAAAATATAACATTAAAATAAATAAAATAATTAAATGCAAGCAAAACATACATACTAAAAAACATGAAATATGCATTCACCTGTCATGTGACCATGTGACATCAGAGAAGTGTTGCTTTAAGCATAAAGCAGAAAACGGTGTGTTGGAAGCTTCACGCTAAACATGAATGCCTGTTTCTGGCCCTATAGGCCCCGCAGAACTCCACGGCCCTCCTGAACTACCACCGCGGGGTCCAGATGGGCTGCTGGGGGCTGGTGATCTACGCTGCCACCGCTGCCATCTGCTCAGGTACACCTCCTCAAACCACACCTGTGCAACTACACAACGCTTCTGTCAGGACCACTGTCCTCAAATACGAATGACTGTTAGCGTATAGTTAGGATTGGCGGTCTGGCCAGCCTAGCATGGATAAGAGCAGCAATAACCCTCCTTAGGGCAAACAGAACACAACCAACATGAATGTAGTGCAGATATCATTAATTCAAGATTTGAATGTGGATTGCCATGAATATAGCCATTGCTGCTGATATGGCGTTTAATCATAAATAACTTCACCAGATCAACTGCACTTCTTCATTCTCCATTTCTCCTGTGAACGCAGCTTTACTGCAGAAGTACCTGGATAACTTTGACCTCAGCATAAAGGTCATCTACATCCTGGGCACTCTGGGGTTCGCGATCGGGACGGCCGTGATGGCGATCTTCCCGAACGTCTACGTGTCTATGGTGATGATCAGCAGTATGGGAATCATCTCCATGAGCATCTCGTACTGTCCGTACGCTCTCCTGGGACAGTATCACGATATTAAAGAGGTCAGAGTCGCCTGTGCACTCACACTCCTCTCTCTCTGAGACGCTAATCCTGCCGAATTAAAGCTAATCCCGTCCCTTCACCTCATCTTTGTCATGACCAGGGTTGAGGGGGGCATTTTTACATGTACCAGGCATTATCTGTGTCTTCACATTACTTTATGGGTACATAACTTGATTACATTGTTCAGTAGCATGACAGCAATTTAGCCATTAAAAAAAATAGCTTTACCAATAATTAGTAGTGGTATAGCATGGAAAAAACATTACATTACTTTATTTATTTTTTTCACAGTATATATCGCACCAGGAAACTGAATAGTAGTAGTAATACTGCAAATTCTGATTCATTTTATTTATTTATTTTTTTAATTCCCCAAAAACATTAAAATATATATTTTAAATATTTAATTTTAAATATATATTTATTTTTTATAATATCTTAATATTTAATCTTCTAGAAATTTGGAAGTGCAATCCCTATATATTATGCAAACTGAATAGGTAGTGCTGTAAATTCTGATTCATTGTAATGTATTTTTTTATAAAAAATATATATTTGAAAAATATTTTTATAAAAATGATATAATCTTCTAGAAATTTAAATTGCAATCCCTATAAATTGATCAAGCTTAATAGGTAGTCCTGCAAATTCTGATTAATTTTAATTTAATTAAATAATAATTTAAAATAATATATATATATATATAATATTATTATTATTATTTATTTTTTATTTTTTTATTTTTTATATATATATATATATAAAATCTGCTAGAAATTAAAATTGCAATCTTTATAAATTTAAAGGGTCTGTGTCCAGCATCACACAAGCAAACGGAATAGGGAGTGCCTTTATTTTATTTTATTTTATTTTTATTTTAGTATTATTTTAAAAAAGAAAATGAATGCTGCAGAATTTTATTTAATTTTTTATGAAATATTTTAAAATGCATTTAAATAAATATTAAATCAGCTAGACATTTAATTTGCAATTGCAAAAGTCTGTGTGCTGTAATCATAAACAAATGTAAATATCATGGCTATTCACTGGTCACAAGGTTGCAGGTTTACAGGTCATATCAAATATATTATTAGTTGTTATTAGATTTCTCCAAATAAACAGCGTTCTTAGAGCAGCTCATGCAATGCAAGTTTCAGAGGTGAATGTAAAGGTGCTAATAATGTTATATTCTCCTCATTATTTATCTAAATAAACTGCTGTCACAAAAAAATGTCCTATTGGAGAGCATTATGATAATCAAAAGTTGGCCAGTGCATTATGAATCTAATGAATAAATGTCATGTTGCTTTAGTTCTTGAACAGCGGAGTCACGGGACGTTTAGATGCGACCGATGTGTTTTTGATGTGTTTCTGCAGTACGTCCAGCACAGTCCCGGGAACTCGAAGCGAGGCTTTGGCATCGACTGTGCCATCCTGTCGTGTCAGGTGTACATCTCTCAGATCCTGGTGGCGTCGGCACTGGGAGCAGTGGTGGACGCGGTGGGAAGCGTGCGGGTCATTCCCATGGTGGCGTCCGGCGGCTCCTTCCTGGGGTTCCTGGCGTCCTGCTTCCTCGTCATCTACCCGGGGTCCAGTCGAGACGGAGACTCCAAGGCCGAGCAGAAGAAGGCCTTGACCTCGTCCAGTAAGACTAACGGTGTCACGGAGAAGCCCAGCTTCCTCAAGCTCACTCGCAAAGGCGCCGCAACCACAACCTGCAAAGTGGAGTGTGAATCCACTCTGTGAATGTGATCTAGCACGGCTAACATTCCCCACGGACGACGGGAGACACGCTTTTCTCCTTGTTTTTGTTGGTTTGACTGTTTTTGTCCTGGTGTTGCGGGTCTCAGGGCTGCATCTCAGGGCCACCAGGGGGCGACTCTGGGCTGAACTCTTCAGGAGAGAGAGAGAGAGAGCACTGCGCTGGTGTCTCTCGCTCTTAACCACATGCACTTCCCTTGCACACTTTCATTCAAAGCTCATCCTAAACTAATCTACTGTAAAGAGTCTTTAATATTAGCTAATCGCTCGATAACTTTATCCAGTTCTTTTCCTATTTTTGTAACTGATGTCCTGGTGGAGGGCGTTATGATTACCAAAAGTTGCTCAGTGCAATAATAGCAGTTGTTTCAGTATAATGGCTTTATATTAGTCGTGTTATGCAGGTGAACGGGTGAATCTCACGAATATATGTCATTTATTCATTTCTCAAGAAAAATACCAGAAATTCTGTTTGCGTTCGCAGAAAATGAAGGGAATTTCTAGAATCCGTAACTTTTTTCCATTGGGACTATTTTCATGACAATCCAAATCTGACATTATAGAAAACTTAAAGTTTATTATTTTTTTGCTTGTTGCTTTAAAAAATAAAATAAAGCAAAAAGCTAAATATCAGCTAGAAGATGAAGTTGCAGTTGTTTATGAATAAAAAAATAAAACAAATCTTTATCCAGTAATCATAAACATCTAGGAAACTAGGAAGTTTTCTTTTAAAATAGAATACATATAGAAATAGAAATAAATAGTAACAGTATAATTGGCATATTTCATTTTACTTTACAAATTATTTAAAATATATTATTAGTTTGACTTTTTTTTTATATGTAGCCCATATATTTAATATATATATATATATTTGCATTACTATGGAGACATACACCGGGCATTCAGGAAAAAATATGTATGATGTGGCCACAAATTAAGTAAATCGCACAATATAATAATTCGTTCCTTTGTTTTATATGGTGCACATGATATAATAATAATTGTTATGATTTAGTAAATCGTGGCCACTGACTAATATGTCAGCTCATTTTACTAATTCGTTCCCTCGTTTTGATTGAACTAAAACAAGGGAACTAATTATTACAACATGGCCACGATTTAGAAAAGCGAGGGAACGAATTATTATATTGTGCGCAAGGGAACTTGTAAAATGTGCTGCGTATTAATAAGTCATTGGAAGGAATCATTAATTCATGGCCATGATATATATATGTTTTCCTGCATGTCATGTGTGGGACTCCATACATTAGGCCTACAGTTGTGGAGAAATGTTTAATGTCATGAAAATAATGCCCGAATAAGAAATGCTTTATTTTCTTAATGCAAAATGTCTTTCTTTTGATTTCGAGGTGAAAAATGAAACGTCTGACTGTTTTCATGAGATTCCCGCAAAAGAAGGAGACGTAGAGCATCAGTGCCTCTGCTCATGACGTACTGAAGTGCTTTGATATATGTAGTGCGAAGCTGCTGAGCTCAATGAGTGCGAGAAGTTTAGTTTTCCATGTTTCCTCAGACGACATAAGCAATGCTGAGAACGAGTAATAATCTCAATGCTGCATCCGTTTTCACGCATATACCAAACCAAGAAAAGCATGACGCTAGTTCTTACACTGACAGACTTCCACGTTGCGATGTCTTTATAGTGATTTTTCTTCAGCTGTGTAATTTACATTTGTGATTTCTGAGGTTGACGGCACTTTTTGGCAGAACGTTATCTTCTGGTTTGTACACACTCGCACTAGCGGTCTGTTTACATTAGCTCCTGGTTGCTGTGTTCGGTGGAGAGAAGCGTTCGGTCGCTCTGGTCTATATCTCCGCCATCTTGGCTCTTCTCGAGCTCCAGCTGCACTCCAGTTTCCCGACACTGAGGAAGATTGTGCCAGACTGTGATTGAGTTTTTCTGGACCTTTCGGGGTGTGTGTGTGTGTGTGTGTGTGTGTGTGTGATGAAGGTCTGGTTTCTGATTTGAGCTGCACACTGTAAGCTGGATGTGTTGAAGTCTTTACCGGACACAATTCTACTTCCTGTCTTGATGGTTTACCACGCCAGTGGAAAGGACGTTTTGTTGAGGCACATTTGTACTGGCTTTAAGAGTATTACAATCTTATGATAAGCTATATATATATATATAGATTTTTTCTGGAATGTTTATTGATAACAAAACCAAACTTGAAGACGAAAAACCATCAAGTTTCTGACTAATCAAACAGCGTTGCAATACGTGCACCAGCCTCGGTCAGTGTTGGCATTACCGTTGGCGAATCACTGGGGTTCGGGACACTAAAACACTTTTCATTTGAATACTTGAAGTGCACTCTTGGTTGTGTTTGGATATTTTGGGATGCGTTCGACGACTCCAGACCTCGAAGCAAAGACTTGGGGAATGTCGGGATTGTAAAGGACTCTCGGAGAGCGTTTCTGACTCCGTCAGGGATTGAAGTTTCCAGTATTGAATGTAACGTTTGTTTGTTTTTTTAGGGCAAGAAGATTCAACGTTGCACCGAACTTGCACATACAGAGTTTTAAAAGAAATATGAATCACTATATCTTGCAATAGACAAACCTAAACTGTGGTTATTTATTTTTTTGAGCGCTTTATCCTTAAATATTTAAAGATATTATAAGTACAGAGAAAAATATATTTACAGCTTGTGTAAAAGTGTGAGATGGGATGTGTGTGTGAGAGAAAGACATGTATATGCATGATCGTGTGTGTGTGTGTGTTTTGCATCTCACTCTTTTATAGGATGAATTTCATGAAAATGTCCAGCTCACATTTCACCCTAAAATTTAATGAAAAATAACATAAAATATTTGATTTGCATACAGAAAATAAAGCATATTATTTTAATTTTTCATTAAGACCCCCCCCCCCCCCCCCCCAAATTCTCAGTATTGTAGTAGAACAATAATCTTTTATTATTATATATTATATATAATTTAATATATACTGTGCGTGTGTGAGTGTGTGTGATATATATCTATATCTAATATAATTATTTTCCCATTAAAATAATGAGAATTTGAGCTTAATTTTTTTATAATGCAAAATATAATTCCCTATTTCTTTCTTTTGATTTTGGGGTGAAATGTTTTGTGACCTTGAGATTCACTCTATATAATCATCTTTAGTTTACAATTCACACATTTCACTCCAGCAAAAGGTCATGGTAATTCTGAAAACTGTGTAGTCTTTCTCTTTCTGTGTTTCTGTGTTCGCCTCACTGTCACACAGAGTGTGTTTCAACATTCGGGATGATCGTGGCATGTTTTCCTGTGGGAAAACCAGATGGATGTTACTGCAGCGTATAATGTATGACGGGAGAGTGTACTATATGCCTTGTCATTTAAAAGATATGTGTATATATAGATTCTTTTGCTTATGTACAAAAGCTTATTATTTTTTATTAGTTTTATTTTCTATGAGGACTGTATATAAATCCTGTACATATATGCCTGAAAATGTAGAGGAACTGAAAAACACTGTATTGAATGCACCTTTAAAGAATTTAAACCAAATATGACAGTCTGTCATCTGTGTTTGTTTTTTGTTTTGGATTCTTCACACTCATATTTCATATATGATCACATTGATCTGTGCTTAAATGAAAAGTTCATCCAAATATGAAAGTCATACAGGTTTGGAGCAACATTTTTCTTTAACAATACTGTGTGTGTGTGTGTGTGTGTGTGTGTGTGTGTGTGTGTGTGTGAGAGAGAGAGAGATAATGTTTATATATAATCTATAGCGCCATCTACTGGACAGAGAGACGAACACCTGCTTCTGCACTGACATCACTGTAGATCAGAATGTCACATTTTCATGAGTAAATATTAAAAATGACCAGGGATTTCTAGCAAGAGTGCATTCGTTTACAATTCATTCTCGGTTTTTTTTCACATACAGAAAGAGTTAACAATGCTCCTTGTTTTTACAATTTTCCCCCTTTCCCACAACCCACTCACTAAACAGAGAATGATAATAATAAATATATAAACAATGTATAAACAAAATAAAAACAAATTCCAAAATGGAAAAACAGAATCTCGAAGTTCTTATATTACAAACAGAGAGAAAATAATTGACATCATTGTTAGCCCATTGTGAACTTCATTCTCGTTTTAAGTCCGTTTAATATCATTTAAGTTGAAATGACAAAAAATGTAAGGCAGCAACTGAAGTTTTTGAAGTATATTTTACAGTGTGTCTTTTTAATCTTAATAATCTCACATTCTTTAGATGATGTCGAGCTATTATAATATATAATTTAGTCATTTTTTAGGCCACTGTTGTAGAAAATAGCCTGAAATCTTGACATCTTCATGTAAAATTCTGCATGTTGAATGCTTTAGTGACTCTAGCGTTAGTAATGCAAAGTATATTTGCCCAAATTTGCCCCAAAAACAGATGTGTTTGTCCAGAGGTTCCTGCATATACATGTTATTATATCAATTATCTGGAAATTATATTTGATTCAGGGTTATTATAGTTAACAAAAACTAAAACCTGAAATTAAAAAAAAATACTGAAAGTATTTTATAAAAAAATAAATTTATTTTATTTCAGCTAGTTGGCAAGGAAACATTTCTCATTTTCATTTAGTTTATCTTGATGTAAAATAACTAAAACTCAAACTGAAATAAAAATGAACAAAAGCTATACAGACATATTGTTTTTAAAAAGCAAAACCTAATAAAAATGACAAAACACACAACAAAACTATTAAAACTTCAACTTAAAATGAAAACAAAAAATTAGATTTTTATTTTTAAGTATTTTTTTTTTTATTAATTTTTAGGATACTATGCATCCTGATAAAGTTCCCTTGGCCTTTGGGATTAAAATAGCCGCACATCATCACATAGCCTTCACCATACCTAGAGATTGGCATGGTTTTATTTCAGTTAGCCTAAAAGCTAGTTTGATTTGCATTGAGAGATGATCTTATGGAAAGTACTCCATGCCAATCTCTAGGTATGGTGAAGGCTATGTGATGATGTGCGGCTATTTTAATTCCAAAGGCCAAGGGAACTTTATCAGGATGCATAGTATCCTAAAAATTAATAAAAAAAAATACTTAAAAATAAAAATCTGCCTGCCTCTATGGGAATTTAACATAGGGGTGTCCAAACTTATGCACCCTGTATTTTAAGGAAGAACATTTATTTATTTACGATACATTATTCATTCACAAAGAAAATTGGTGTCCTTAAAGGTTGGATTTTTCCTAATTTTTTAAATTAAGGCATTAAGTTCAATTTCCAAAATATGATTTTTTATTCCTCTTTTTAGACAACTTTAGCATGGGTGTATTAACTTATGCATTGCACTGTATATTTCAAAATTGAAATCATATATTCATAAATCATTGGTTTAAAGACTAAGATTCTGACTGCAGAAACATTGTTGTGGTCAAAAGCGTTATATTTATGCAGTAATAGTAAACATTTGTGTCATATACAGTATATATATATCCATACATACACCCATAAATGCACAGAAGGTGTATCTCTCTCTCTCTCTCTCTCTCTCACATTCACTTATAGTGGAAGTCTGTCACACCACGATGTTTAGAAGCAAATGTGCAGACATAAGCTGAAATATTGCTTTTATATATTATTTTTTGCAGTGCTGCTTGGCCACTATGTTTCCATTGTAAATGTATAAAATGCAATGCGTTTTCTGTTCTTCTTTTTTTTTTTACCACCGTACAGCATTTACAGCTGCTGTCAATCAAGCGTAACTTGTAAATGAACCCTGAGTCTTCCTGTAACCCAGAGATGCGCGTGCTGGATGAGAGAAGGAGCCCGTCCTGGGGTTTTCACAGCGAGCCGATGTGCTTTGATAAATCACCGGGAAGAGTCTGCTTCTCAGGGCCATTTTAAGAGACGGGGAATCTTTATTAACTTTTGCGGATGTCTTTGCCTGGTAATGAACAAATCAATTATTCATCTTTTTCTCATAATTTTAATTCGTCACACTGATCTGATAGATGAACATTTTATTTTTTCATCCCTTTTCTGAAAGGAAAAGCACATCCCTGTCACAACGTACTGGTGGAACACCCAATATGGTGATTCAGTATTTTCAAACAAAGACTCCTCTTGGTTTTATGCTTTCAGAAATATTGACCAAATTAACAGGCCAGTATTATAGACGCATGATTAACAGAAAGTGTCATGCACCCGCAGTGCCAGTTACATGCAATTCATTAGAAATTATAGTACTTTTACACAATATACTCAAACCTCACTGAAAATCAGATTTTATAACCACTAGTCAGAAAAGTCCTCAATTACTGTTTACACCTGTATTTTACATGATTTTTAGGAGATCAAGAATTTCCAGGGATCAGCATTCTCCCCTAAAAATGACCGGGAAGACCAAACCGTAGGTCGTAGAGGCGTGAAACTTTGAGGGATGCTAGTACCCACCCTGTCTACAATTTCACCAAAGGTCGTCCCAATCGGCCTGATGGTGGCGCTACAGCGATCAAAAGTATGTCATGGCCCATAACTCCGAAGCAGTTCATCGCAAGCTTGAGTGTCTTATCTCATTGGAATCATTGGCTCAAGACAATCTAAATGGATTTTCAGTGGATTCTGGGTTTAGATTCACCACAAAGGAAGGATGGTTGCACATATTTATGAGATTTCTTATCTTTTACTTCCTCTACTTCAAGTAATTGAACTCATTATTTTGTTAGCAGAATACAAAGTTCTGTCATGAAACTCTAAATGCCACAGGCTGATCAGTCCTTAACTCAATCTGCTGGCAATCACATCATTCTCTAATGGCCACAGCTGATTGGTTCCTGCTGTATCAGTAGCCAATGAGATCGCAGCTCAAACTTCAAATACTTCAGCATTTGGTTTAGCAGTGCAGCACTTTCAGAAACCCTCCCCCTTCCCCAGCTCCACCTGTATAGATCTGCTACGGGTTATTCACTATATTGTGAAGCAGCAGCCTGTCTTACTTGCTCACAGCAGTGTGTCGTGTGTGTATTGGCGGCAGCAAGTCCTGTACTTGCTCTGCAACAACATCAATACGAGCAGCAATAACATCAACAGCAGCAGCAATAATAACAGATCTATTCTGCCGAGACCAAGAAGATCATATTGTCATATTCATATCCATTACCATGCCAAACACTTGTCATGACAGAACTGTTTTCATTGTCTGATTCTACAAGCAGCCGAACGTCTGGGAAGAGAAAGATCCCACACATGCAGTGAGAGAGATTCTCTGACATTCACTGTAAACACGAGCGCTTGTGCTTTCTGTAATCTGCCTGACCATTGATCTAGTGTAGTCTATCCGAAACCTCCCTCGAGTCATGAACACGGCCTTGGGATAGTTCCACGTGTGATTCTTGACAGTCATTACAAATATGTGGCCTTTTTATACGTAATTTTCCCGCTATATAGCTTTCCAATTAGGAGACATGCAAGCTGAATTATGCTCACCATGGCAACCGAGTCAGCATGTGTTCCCTTTGATATGAGCCTGTCCCACAGTGAAGCAAGGTTTATCACTGCATGCTAAAATTAGCACTTTCTGTCTGTTTCACACTCTCTCTCTCTCTTTCTCACACACACCTTCTCCCTTCTTCAATTCCCATTCCGTGACCCATCTAGTAATGCCAGCAACCTGAAGACGACAGGCGAGTCAGGAGTGTGAATGCGTTCTGAAAACACTGCTTCACAAAATGTGACTGGTTTGTTGCCTAAATATTGATATATTCTAATTGGTTGTGATCAAAGTGACCATTGCATCCCTTAAGAAAAGGATAACATTAGTTAATATGAACTATTCTAAAGCATTTAATGATCTTAGTCAATGTTCATTTCAACAATTTCCAATACATTATTAAAATAGTGTATACTAATGCATGTACAGTCTCAAGCATTCTCGAGTATAAATACCCAGCTATAATTCATGTAGGTGATTTTTAAGTAATATTTTATGTCGATGTACAATGGTTACGTAAGGGTTAATGTAGAGCGAGGCGGTTGTTATAGCGAATACAACCCCGACAGGCTGATCAGGACCGCGACGCGAAGCATTATACATTATCCCGCTTATTACATGGCTACCCACCAAATAAATCAATAATTTGACACAAAATATTGATTTAAAAAGGAGTTTGTTGATTTAAAAACGATTGTATTGCTTCCGTTAAAGAAATTAGTCCATTCCGTCTCTACGGTTAGAATCCTGCGTCCATAGCAACGCTCTGTTTTTCATGGCAACGGTGTGTTATACTTCGCAGCGGTCTGTTATCAAGAAATAACACACCGCATTCTACATTAGAATTCCACCAAGCCATGTGATAAATACTGTTAAAACTAATCGTGATTGATGTATTGATTTCTTAAGACTGCCAACTCTATAGAACAGTGGCATGGAAAACTAACTTTACTGCGCTCCGAGAGCCCTCTAGTGGTCGGGAGCATTTACGTTGTGTTGCGGCTTTATTTCGTTGTTGTGTTGTGGCTTATTTTCATTGGGTTGTTGCTTATTTACGTTGTGTTGTACATTTTCCGTTGTGTTGTGGCTTTATTTCATTGTGTTGTGGCTTTATTTCGTTGTGGCTTTATTTCGTTGTGTTGTGGCTTTATTTCGTTGTGTTGTGGCTTATTTACATTGGGTTGTTGCTTATTTACGTTGTGTTGTACATTTTCCGTTGTGGCTTATTTTCATTGTGTCGTGGCTAATTTTCATTGTGTTGTGGCTAATTTTCATTGTGTTGTGGCTTATTTATGTTGTGTTGTGGCTTAATTTCTTTGTGTTGTGGCTTAATTTCATTGTGTTGTGGCTTATTTTCATTGGGTTATTGCTTATTTACATTGTGTTGTACATTTTCCGTTGTGTTGCGGCTTTATTTCGTTGTGTTGTGGCTTATTTTCATTGGGTTGTTGCTTATTTATGTTGTGTTGTGGCTTAATTTCTTTGTGTTGTGGCTTAATTTCATTGTGTTGTGGCTTATTTACATTGGGTTGTTGCTTATTTACGTTGAGTTGTACATTTTACGTTGTGTTGTGGCTTATTTACTTTGTGTTGTGGCTTAATTTCGTTGTGTTGTGGCTTATTTACGTTATGTTGTGAACTTGTTTGCTTTTTAAATTGCGTTGTGTTGTGCACTACTGGGCCACCGTAGAATTTCCTATAAGAGCCGCACTGTTCTCTTCATAGTGTGTTTCCTCAGAGGAACTGGAAGATGGATCACACCACTGGTCCTTCATGTGATGTTTGTTTCTCGTGGGGAAAGAAGGCCTTCCTCAGCCTCTCACACATAGAGGACGGCAGCAGTTTAATGGATCGATCGGTTGACTAGCTCTTCCATCGTTGACCTTTGCTAAGTGGCTAACGCTTGGTCTTGTTACAGGCTGCAGATGGAGAGCTATTGACCACTGGGAAGTGTAAACTCCTTTATAAACTCTGAGGTTTGTTAACATGAACCAATTACAGCGACATATTCCTCTAGATCGGACAGAAGCCAAAGCCTGGCGCTAATGAAGTCCACACTGATCTCACTGAGCTCTGGAAGAGGAGGAGGAGGAGGAAAGAGAGAGAGAAAATAAAGTGAGAGAGAAGCTGTATCTATCTATCTATGAATCTATCTATTCGTCCGTCCATTTATTAATTTATCTGTCTATCCATCCATCTATCTGTATATCCATCCATTCATCCATCCATCCATCTGTGTATCTGTCTATCCATCCATCCATTAATTTATTATTCTGCCCATCCATCCATTCATCTATCTGTCTATCTGTCTATCCATCCATTCATCCATCCATCTACCATCCATCCATCCATCCATCCGTCTATCTGTCTATCCATTCATCCATTAATTTATTCTTCTGCCCATCCATCCATTCATCTATCCATGTCTATCCATCCATCTATCTGTCTATCCATCCATTCATCTTTCTGTCTATCTGTCTATCCATCCATCCATCAATCCATCCATCCGTCTATCTGTCTATCCATCCATCCATTAATTTATTCTTCTGCCCATCCATCTATTCATCTATCCGTCTGTCTGTCTATCCATCCATCCATCTATCTGTCTACCATCCATCCATCTATCTATCTATCCATCCATCCATCCGTCTATCTGTCTATCCATCCATCCATCCATCCATCCATCTTTTGTCTTCACTTCCAGTGGTGTGCCATTAATTTAAACAGTACAAATATTTAATGTAATTAGTAAAAAATCTCATTAATATGAGCTCATAGAAACTGCATGCATAATAATGAAAGACTTAGCAAGACTCTGTTTAAAATAGTTGTAGATGGTTTACGGTTTATCCCACTGCGGGACGTGAACTTCCAAAATGCATTGCATGTCAAACACCAATCTACAAATCTGCAGATTCAGCAGTTTCTACACACACATTAAGAAGCTTATTGGGAGGAAACTGCCCACCACGAGAATGAATCACCTTTTCCATCTTGACCTTTCTGAAGTGCACATATGCTGAGATGACCTATTCCCACTTGAGAATATTAATGGCCGTTTCTCGGGCTTAAGTACCTATAAAGCAAACAGCCAGACATGATGGCGGCGCAGGTAGAGCAGGTTTATTCTCCTCAGTGTGAAGGTCAAGTTCAAACGACTGAGCGTTGGAATTAATTTCCTGTGGTTCACTAAACCTCTGAAGCTGTATGACACTTCAGATGACCCTGCTCACGTTTTCTTAAAAGGCTGGTATAATGCCCTTTTCACAAGACGTAAAATAAGTCTCTGATGTCCCCAGAGTGTGTATGTGAAGTTTTAGCTCAAAATACCCCACAGATATTTTTATATAGCATGTTAAAATTGTCACTTTTTGAGGGTGAGCAAAAACACACAGTTTTTGTGTCTGTCCCTTTAAATGCAAATGAGCTGCTGCTCCCGGCACAGGGGGCGGAGCTTCAACAGCTTGTGTCCTTTTGAAGCACACACACTGACATGCACTGGAGACTTCAAAAACTTTTAGCCTTTTATGTTCAAACCGGAGTCAGACAATAATGGAGAGACTCAAGAAGAAGTGACAACATGTAGAAGCAACAGGACATTTCTGAATGGTTAGTTGGTGAATTTATGTAGCTTATGTGTAGTTATCTTCAAGTCATTGATTAGCATATTCTGTCTTGATAATCTATAAATCGTGTTCAGGGGGCGGGGCTTATGTAAATTCTAGAGTTGTTGATGTCACTAACCCGGGAGGAATGTGGTGTAGTCTCTACCAGCCGTTTGTTGTAGTTCTTAAAAAGCAATTTCTTTAAAAGCAAATATCTCCCTTTGCTTTGAACTCTGAGCGTTGTAACTTTGCAGATGTTGATTATGCTCAAACAGCAACATTACACACTACCTAAAGTTAGAAAAATGAAATCATATTCAACCACGCCTTTAAGATTCAAGGCTGAAGTTTGTCAGAATCACATTGGGTCCTTGGGTTTGTTTCTGGTGAGAGTTCAGATCTCATGAATCACTCTGCGATACAGATAAAAGTCTACAGTCTTTAGTTTTAAAGTGCTTTCAATTTAAACAACGTGCTGTGGTTACTAGTCCAGACACTAAATGTGAGGTCAGAAAATGTTCTGTTGATAGATGATATTGGCTGTTCAAGGTTTCTGCACAAAAGTAGCTTCATGAATTTTACTGAATATAAAAAATAAAATAAAGCACTGAACACTGACATGCAACCGTTAGCATCAGGCACACACCACTCACATTTTAAACAGCTGAGAGAATACTAATATTAATGCTCTTGTGTGATAAATTGCTTGTTTTCCCTCATTTGTAAGTCATATTGGATGAAAAAAAAAAAGTCTGTTGAATTATTAAATGTAAATATGTTACTTTATCATATGACTCCTGTAGACTTATTGGAAATAATTTCCATGAAATGTAATCATCCCGTCCCTCTCCACACAACTCAAACTAATGTGATCATAAGCGCGATACCGCGGGACACCATTAAACACCGCCACAAAGAGAAAGAGCAAATCTATTACACCACAGATAAAGAGATGGAAAGAAAGAGGCTTTCCGCGCTGTAACTACATCACAAACATCCCTCCACAAACACAAGACTAGTTTGCTCTCGGGGGGTTTACAGAAGTCTCATTTAACGCCATCATTCTTTCAGATTTGCGTATTATATTTGAATACATTTGAGGTTTGAGTAACTGCATGTTCATATTTTGAGGAGATTTGACGGGGTCTCACCTTTCTGGCAGAACAGAATGAAAATAATCATTTCATTTCAAACCCAGAATCATCAGAAGCCACATCCATCCTCGCGCCTCGCATGAAGTCTGAACTTTTGATATGTTTTATGAATGTGGAAACTGGGGACGTAATGAAGCCCACATGAACGTTTCCATATGAGATTCTGTCTCATCTGATCCCTCCTCTCATCCTCTGCTCTTCTTCCCACAGGAGTGAAGAATCACCGATGAGATTCATTTAGAGCTGGAATATACACTCTCGCTTCCCAGTTTAATATCCAGAGAAAACCGTGAGAAACAATGTGTCTTTTTAGCAATTTTAAAACATTGATCTGTGCGTTTGAGTGGTCACATGACTGAGCTTATGCTAACCATCGGTGTTTGTTTATTTATTCACTATTAACTCATTTGTGTCTATTTGTATTCCTCCTAAGGATTTAGGAGAAGCAAATATAAGTAAATAACTAAACAAACAAACAAGCTTAATCTAAGCATTTTATTGGACAAAAATATGGATTTAAAGTCTGACTTCAATCTGAATTTGGACTCAGATGTTTCTCCTAAATTCTTTGGAGAAATAAAGATTATAGTTGAAACTAAATAAATAAATATATTCATTATCTTTGAAGTACAATTTCTCCCATTCTTTAATTTATTAATTTATTAATTAATTTTTTCAACTATTGGAACTATTGTGCTGGTCATAAAATTAGAATATCATCAAAAAGTTGATTTATTTCAAGAATTCAACTTAACATGTGAAACTAATATATTATATAGACTCGTTACATGCAAAGTGAGATATCTCAAGCCTTTATTTGTAATAATTTTGATGGTTATGGCTTACAGCTTATGAAACCCACAAAATCAAAATCTCAGAAAATTAGAATATTAAATGAAATCACACAGTAATTACACAGTGATACCATGGTCATTGAACCAGGTTTTGGTTATTTTGCCAGTGTGGGCAGGTGCAAATCCTGCTGGAAAATGAAGGCAGCATCTCCATAAAGCTTGTCTGCTGAAGGAAGCATGAAGTGCTCTGGAAATGTCCTGGTAGACGGCTGCGTTGAGTGGACAGCACAGTGGACCAACACCAGCCGATGACATGGCTCCCCAAACCAACACAGACTGTGGAAACTTCACACTGGACTTCAAGCATCTTGGATTGTGTGCCTCTCCATTCTTCCTCCAGACTCTGAGACCTTGGTTTCCAAATGAGATGCAAAATTTGCTCTCATCAGAAAAGAGGACTTTGGTCCACTGTGCTTTATTAAATCCAGAGTCAACGCAGGCGTCTACCAGGACATTTCCAGAGCACTTCATGCTTCCTTCATTTTCCAGCAGGATTTGCACCGGCCCACACTGCCAAAATAACCAAAACCTGGTTCAATGACCATGGTATCACTGTGTAATTACTGTGTGATTTCATGTAATATTCTAATTTTCTGGGATTTTGATTTCGTGGGTTTCATAAGCTGTAAGCCACAATCATCAAAATTATAACAAATAAAGGCTTGAAATACCTCACTTGCATGTAATGAGTCTATATAATATATTAGTTTCACCTGTTAAGTTGAATTCTTGAAATAAATCAACTTTTTGATGATATTCTAATTTTATGACCAGCACCTGTAGTTCATGTGTTTTTGATTCATTTGTTTCTGAAAACAGATTTAATTCATTATCATCCAAATTGTTGTCCAATAAAATGCGTTCTGTAGGTTAAGCTTGTCACTGTACTTGCCCCTGACATTATTTAATGCAATTTAATTTAAAATATTTTTTTTATACATTTTTCTGTAAGCTTTAAAGCCATTAAAATGCACTATTATATACCCCTGTAATATAATATACCCAACTGTATAATTCCGAGAAAACGCAGAAGCTTTGACATTTTTCCTCCCATCTCATATTTTTTATCCATCATCATGTCCCTTCAGGGGCTCTGTAAAATATGTCAATTCCTTTCCGGACATAGTATTAGGCTTTCAGATACATTAAGCTTGTCGCTCCACTTGCCCCTGATCATAGCGTTAATAAGTATAAATCATAGTTTTGACATTAACTAAAGCCTATTGACTATTAGGTTTATTTTATTGGCTAACATGAGTGAGATGAGTCCCGTGAGCTTGGAAAGAGCAGTAATATTTCCCCTCTTCTGTTCCTCAGAGGAACACCGACAGATGAAGCTCCTCCTGCAGAGACGATGAGGTTTATCAGTCTTTTATCCAAACCAGTCGAGGACCATCTGTCAAACCACACACAAATACATTAATAATCTCACATGCACACTCAGACGCACCATCTTTGGGTTTTAAGATCCGTCGTGTTCAAAAACTGCATACAAATACAATACAAATTCAGAACTGCAATAACAATTGCGATGCCTGACGTATATTTGCCTGACTGTCAATGAACTTCTTGCCTGTTTTACTTGATTTTATTTATTTATTGGACTGAACAGATTACTGTAATTCTCTTTATCACATTCCCTTCGCTCTTCTTTTATTCTGATCTGAAATGTACTTTGTAGTTTCACTCCCTGCATGTGTGTCACAGGCATTAGTGGCACGCGGATCTCCAGCGCTGGTAAACGCCCGCGGCTCCTGAGGGCCCTCAGCCGAACCCACAGTCTGTCTGAAGCTGCTGGCGCTCATGAAGATCCGGAGACATCGGGACGGAGACACTCAAGGACGTCACCGGCAACATACTGACTATTGTTGCATCATAATAGAGGAGTGTCAATGAGAAACTTCCCATCATGCATCAGATGAAACGATTCCTGGCTTGAGTTCAGAGGAGAGAACACTCTCTACAGACGAGAGGGCATTTGTGTTAGTGAAGGAAAACCGCACCTGAGGAGAGACGGTTCATCTTAATGAAGACGTCTAAATCCAATACAGTTAAGATCTGTGTGTGACAAACACTGACCAGCAGAAGCTCCAAAAACAACAAATAGGCACTGACCAAACCTCTTCTAATAGTTGTTCATATCACTTATTTTCGGAGAATAACATCTATCTATCTATCTAT
>NC_137129.1:41011246-41038746 GCF_949319135.1 Squalius cephalus | reverse complement strand
GTTAAATGTTCCACAGTTCTCCGGCGCAGAGAGAGAGAGAGGGAGAGAGAGAGAGAGAGAGAGATTAAATCATAATGTGATAAAGATGGGTAATTATGCTATCCAGCAGCTCTAATTGCCACATAAGCATGACTATTCTTTGCACTTTATAATGAAGCATCTTAGTTTTTCAACATCAAGGAATGTTATCCAGCGGCAGGTGAATTTTCAATGTTCTTCACTATTATGATTGCTCATCCTTATGGATTTTCGGGACTTGCACTTTGACCCAGTAAGCAACCATGCAACAATGCCTTAGTTTCCAGCTAATAAAAATATACCGTTTTGCTAACATTCCCATTAAGTGAAAAAATATTTTTATTTCTGAATGTTCAAAACGTAATTTTTTTTTCAACATTTAAAAATGTTAGACGAACGTCCAACTAAAACGTTTCAGAAAAAACATTCCATGAACATTGTATAATGTTTTTGTGCTATCATTTCGAGAACATTAACTCTTTCTCCACCAGCGTTTTTTATGTTTTTAAAAGTTTCCTAAAAAAGCAACTTTTTGAACAAAAAGGTTAAAAAATAGCTTTTTTTTTTTTTTTTTGTCAATGAATTCGTCCAGATCTGATTCAGAACGTTGATGAAAACATAGATGAAGTCCATCAACACCCCAAAGCTTTACTGTCCTAAACCTCTTCATTGGTTCGACATTTCATCTGGTAATGTTTGGCAGCTTTGATTTATATGCTGTCTAATATTTGATGATCGCGTTTGATTACATGTTTATATCTCGCAATTCTGACTTTATATCTCGCAATTGTGAGTTTATCTTGCAATTCTGACTTTATATCTCGCAATTCTGAGAAATAAAGTCAGAATTGCGAGACGTAAACTCGCAATTGTGAGATAAAAAGTCGCAATTATCTTTTACAAAATGTTTAATTCTGTAGCGGAAACAAGCTTCCATACCTCTGGATCAAAACACAGGTGAAGAAGAAGCAGAAACAAGCCATAGAAGCATTGCTCACGCGCATATGTTATTAAGTCAGAATTGCGAAATATAAAGATGCAGTTCTGAGAAAAAACGTCAGAATTGCGAGTTTATTTCTCGCAATTGTGAGTTTATATCTCACAATTCTGAATATATAACACACAATTGCGACTTTATATCATGCAATTCTGACTTTAAAACACATAATTGCGAATTTATATCATGCAATTCTGACTTTAAAACACATAATTGCGAATTTATATCACGCAATTCCGATGTAAAAACTCGCAATTGTTAGAAAAAAAGTCTGAATTGTGAGATAAAAAGTCGCAATTACTTGTTTTATTTTTTATTCTGTGGCGGAAACAAGCTTCCATACGGAGGTTCTGTACTCTTTCAGGAAATGTGTAACAGCGCCCCCTATCTTATAAAAGCTAAAACATGGACTGCCGGAAATATTTGTCAATAAAGCGTTGCGTCATAAATAATGAACAGATAGCCTAACTTTGAACAAACGTTATATTACCGTTACTGAAAGAACATTCAAAAGTAACGTTTCCATAATGTTTGTAAAGTGATCAGATGGAATGTATCGTTAACATTCACATAACAAAAAAACTGGGTGTTTTGAATGTTCAAAGAATATTCAGAAAAAAAACATTTTCAAAACTTAATGGGAATGTTAGCAAAACGTTCTTCATATTTTCGTTAGCTGGGAAGCACTAGCATATTGAGTTTTGTTTAATTTGCTCTCGGATTAAAGCGAGCCCTGGCGCAGCCTCCATTACTGATAGTGCTTCTTTCTAAGAGCATCTGAAGTCTTGTAAAGTTGCTTTGGGACCCATGGTGGACATTTACCTTCCTGCTCCATTACGAAGAGCCTGCACAAAGACTGTCATCATAAATAATACATTATTATTAGGTTCACTGAACCGGATCGAACACAATTATGAGAGCTCAAAGTCAAAGGAAGAATTATTAATGTTCTGAACTTGAACGCTGTGGTCCAAGTTTATTGATGTGTACTGTTTTCCACAACGCATTAACTCCACTTCTAGCGAGAGGGAAACCAAGTGACTTTTAACATCTCCTTCCAGACTGCCAAACAAACAATAAGACATTTTTGCACAAACTGTATTTATCTGAGATGAAAACTGGATGGCATTTGCTGAATTAAACATGGAATTTAGTGAGATCATGTGGCAGAAATATTATATAGTATTGTTTAAATGGTATAACACTGTTTGAAATGTGTATTTTAGTTTTATTGTGCTGTGCTATTGTTTGTTTTTATAAGCATCACTGTAGGAAATAATTCCGTAGAAAAACAGAAAGCGTATTGGTCATTGCCTGTAAGGACATTATAGGTTAAATTTTACATTATACTTCCTTTAAAGTGTAACTCTCGCCAAAATGCAACCTAGGGTCTTTTTGTGAATCTACCCGAGGCGAACTTTCGTGTAAAAGCATAATTAGGATGGAAACGCCACTTTTAAGTTTGACCGTATTTTCGTTTTCGGTCAAATTGCCTTTTGAATGGGAGTGATTGGGGCTCGACTATGATAGCATCAAAATCGCTATTTTTAAAACACTAAGAAGGCTCGACACAACATGAAACTTTGCTGGAAGTGTCACCAGAGGCTCTACACATGAACATGAGCATTGAGAACATTGTTTGTGTACACAGAGTTTACTAGAAAGAAAGGTTTTGAACAACTCACTGTCGCTGTTGTTTCCGGCCGCCGGCATTTTGACAGTCAAAAATAGTCGATCTCCGAATGCGAATGAACTGACTCTGAATTTTAGTATTGCTTCTTATATGAGGATCCTTTTTCAAATACAAGGTCAATATTGATTTTCACTAACGACAAAACAACAAATTATCCGTGATGGAACTGAGCTTTAGGAGCTTTCCATCTTTCCTCTCCTCCCTGTGACGTTGCATTCGGAGATCGACTATTTTTGACTGTCAAAATGCCGGCGACCGGAAACCACAAGAAAAATCTTTCTTTCTAGTAAACTCTGTGTACACACACAAAGTTCTCAATGCTGGAGTTCATGTGTAGAGTCCCTGGTGATACTTCCAGCAAAGTTTCATGTTGTGTCGAGCCTTCTTAGTGTTTTTAAAATAGCCATTTCGATGCTATCATAGTCGAGCCCCAATCACTCCCATTCAAAAGGCAATTTGACCGAAAATGAAAATACGGTCAAACTTAAAAGTGGCGTTTCCATCCTAATTATGCTTTTAAACGAAAGTTCGCCTCGGGTAGATTCACAAAAAGACCCTAGATTGCATTTTGGCGAGAGTTACGCTTTAACCCTAACAAACAACGCAATGCATGTGTGAAAAAAACAGTATGGAAAATTCCTTCATATTAACACAGTATTTTTACTAACTTTTCTGATGTATAAGCAGTAGCATTACTCCATTCCAAACATATCTCAGCTGCCACTTCTGATGAACGTATGATGGCAGAATAAACCAGACTTTCATCAGCCGATCTCTCATGGATGGGTGATATCTTCCGAGAGGTCGGATCTGTGACACCGCTCATGTTCTGCATCGATCAGCTTGACCTTTCACTGAGTTTAAAGGTCAGATAAGAGCCGCAGAGGATTACTGTAAATGATCGGAATAATTCAGGGGTCAAAAGCGGTTCAGATGACATCTGAAACATTTAAATCAGGTTTGGGGAGGTTGGAAATGGAATATGCGGAGCTGTAAAATGGAAAAAAAAGCGCTGATGGTTTTATTGCATCTATCAGAGGTGAGTGCATACCATCAGACGGAGGAGAAGCGCATATCACATCTCGAGAGCAATATAATAATCAGAAATGTAGCCATTAAACACTCAGCAGGGGTGCAGGACTGAGAGCTTTCATATTCAGACTGGAGTCAGTTTTTAAAAATATTTCGTGAAGCAGTTTGCTGAATGCAACCATAGCCTAAATGTTTCAAAAAGTAGAGTTCTACATGGGTCACATGACCTCACTATGTTGGATGTTTAATTCAGCAGAAAACTGTGTCCCACAATCCAATCCACTGAATTTGGCTCATCACACAGTCAAAAAAACAAGTTGTAAATAAAACAAAGATTATTGGTGTACGTTTTACAAGATTTATTTGTGTTACTTGCCATTTCTGTGCAATAATTTGAGAAAATTACTAGGAATTTGGGTGAAAACTGTTTTAATGTAATTTTACACTCACTTTTTTTTCAGTGTACTGCCAAAACTGAACATATTTGTACATACAATTACATTAAAATGTAAAATAAACATATTTCTGATATGATAACTCAATACCACTTGTCGTATTAAACTTGCAACATCATAAAGCAACTATCTAGCACACAAAGAGTTTGCCTCTGCACACTTTCACACTTTATTTTGATGGTCCCTTTTGAACATTCTGTTGACTATAAGTAACTTTGCAACTATGTCAACTATCTCTCATTAGAGACTATGATAAGTATACTTATTAAGTATTAGATAAGTATTACTAGACTATCTGCTTAATATCTTTACTGTGATTCTCCTCCAACAGACATTCTCCTGACTGTCAGCAACTACATGTCAACTCATTCTAACCCTAACCCTACAGTCTACTAATCCTCTACTAACACTAATGAGAGTTAGTAGATATGTAGGTGTAACGTTATACTTATAGTCAACAGAATGTGTCAATGGAGGAGAGGCTTCACTACACTGGATAAACCGGTTTTGTGATATAATAGTTTATCATTTAATGAATCTGAAGCGCATTGGCTAATGTTTGCTCTTAAACATTCATTATGGATTGATCTAATTTTAGTGTTTACACCAGGAAAAAATGCTGTTTTATATAAGAAGTCATAGACAGGTGTGATTTATGGCCAGGCCCGGAGTGGGTAATCGGGAGAATCGGGAGAAATCCCGGTGGGCCACTTCACTTTTGGGCCGGTCGAGGAAATTTTTTTTTTTTTTTTCACATTTCAATGTCACGTTAGTTAGCTGGGAGGAAGAGGCCAGGAGGTATGGAAGCTTGTTTCCGCCACAGAATAAAACATTTTAAAAGATAATTGCGGCTTTTTATCTCACAATTGCGAGTTTACATCTTTCTCAGAATTGCGAGATATAAAGTCAGAATTGCGTGAAATAAAGTCTCAATTGCGTGTTATAAAGTCAGAATTGCGAGATATAAAGTCAGAATTGCGAGATATAAAGTCAGAATTGCCTGAAATAAAAGTTGCAATTGCGTGTTATAAAGTCAGCATTGCGAGATATGGTCAGAATTGCGTGATATAAAGTCGCAATTGCGTGTTATAAAGTCAGAATTGCGACATATAAAGTCAGAATTGTGTGAAATAAAGTCGCAATTGCTTCTTTTAAAGTCAGAATTGCGAGATAGTCAGAATTGTGTGATATAAAGTCGCAATTGTGTGTTATAAAGTCAGAATTGTGAAATATAAAGTCAGAATTGTGTGAAACAAAGTCGCAATTGCTTCTTATAGTCAGAAATTGCAAGATATAAAGTCAGAATTGCCTGAAATAAAAGTTGCAATTGCGTGTTATAAAGTCAGAATTGCGAGATATGGTCAGAATTGTGTGATATAAAGTCAGAATTGCGAGATATGGTCAGAATTGTGTGAAATAAAGTCGCAATTGCTTCTTATAAAGTCTAAGTGAATTATTATTTAACCTTTACATTATTTGTTGAACCATTACAAACTACACAATAGTACGAGCTGAACTGTTGCTTCATTTATCCAATTTGGAAAAAGTGCTAATTTGGAATTCCACCATGGAAAAAGTGGGCCAGTCTTGGGCCTGAAACTCCCGGGCTGAAAAGTGGCCCCACTCCGGCCCTGTTTATGGCACTTCTCATTCATTTCTATGGTATTCGCAAACAGTGATTGACTGTTGCACAACTCTGAATGAGATTCAATGACGTCAAGGCTGTAATGTGATTGGCTATCAAGGCTCACGTGATCCGAATTAGCTGCGTTCTCCAATGGTAGAGCCACGGGTCCTCGTATCTCCCAATAATAAGACCATCTCTGCTGTTTCATAATATGAAAACTTTAGGCATGCATGTTTTTATGAATATCTAATGGAGGAGAAATCTAGTTATCTCAGAAATGAAGTATATTCATTCAGCATTTTAATAAAATTTTGTGTAAAACTGGAAATATGATCAAAATTCAAAGAGGATTCATTCATTCGGCATGACAAAGTACATTGCAATTCTATGATTGGGTCTGCTAAACTGATACAGTGTGTTTCTGTTCTGTACACAATTTTGCAAATGTAGTAGATCATCATGCATACACAAAATGTGCACACCATGCATGGTATACAAACTGCAAAAAAATAGTATGAGTAATATGGCATCATTCCAAACAACCAAAGAGAGAATTTGCATGTGCAAACCATGTGCATGAGTTTGACGGGCCTATAGGAGATGCATGTTGTTAATAGATTTAATTAGGCTAATTTACTCCCACAGAAATAAGCCAAATTACAGACATGCACTATCTGATGAGTGTTGGCCTTGATTTGGCCGTGATTGTATTTGGATGCAGTCAAAGACTGATGACCGGACGCCCCTTTCCCACACCAACACATACCTGCCTATTGGCTGCAAAAATAATTAGCCACTTAGTATGCAAATGAGCGTTACAAAGCATGACCTTTCAAAAGCATGAATGTAAATGTCTTGTTTCCAATCAGTCCTTTTGCAAATTAATGAAGGAGCAGTTTGGGTTTGTCTGCCGTTCTTTTGGTTTGTTTTGGTTTGTTTGCCAATCAAATTCAGTGTATCAGTGCGGCACAGAACGGAGGGAAAACTCTAAATTACATGCTACACAGGCAACCTGCCAATTTGAGTCTTGAAAATCATATCAAGGCATAATACCGCAGCTGCAGTGTGAGCGTGTCATGCGCAAACACGTTTACTGTGCCACAAAACAAGACTCTTTCTGCTTCCACGAAGAGTGTAAGCTACGTCAATGTGCATGAAACACTCAGTTATATCTGCACCAATACAAAAATCTATTGTGCTTTACAGCAAAAATGACGTTTTTGATGTATTGTGTTTTTGAGACACCGGTTTGCAAGTTTAGCTGGTTTAAACGCCCCTCGAGCCCCAGTTATTGGAACTTCAGTTCATTTGGTGCTGATGGATGTTTTTCTGTCATAACGGCATTTGATCACCCATACACTGACTAATTAGCTACAATGATTGATATTTGGTGCAGTGGAAGTTTCTCCGCTCTGCTGCAAACGGATGAGCTGCCTTTATCACAGACACACAGTGTTTGTCAAGGACAGCACGGCTAATTGTTGGTTTCTACAGCGCGCTGACATTGAATGAGTATTGAGATGGCTCATTGTGTATTGCTGCTTGTTGTTGGTATTTACAATAAAACTATCAAAATATGTATTGAACCGTGGAGTTAATGTGATTATAGCCTAATTAATCATGAGTGGTTTCATATTATTTAGCTGATGCCGACGACACACAGTGCAGGGTCACTCTGGTTTGGAGTGGTTACAAATCAGTCCTTGAGGGAGTTTGACGCTTCAACCATTTAGTTGTTCAGATTTGTAACCCCTATGCTGCTGTCAAACTCAAAATTAGGCCACTTGTTTGGAGTTGTCCACATTGTTCCACCAATAAATTGCTGTCTAATGAAAATATTGCAGTGGAAAGGCACATTTCAAGCACAATAAGTACCGTGTTGATAACATGGTGCAGTGATGGGATCAGATTTACAATTTATAAAGTGTTGCTGAACATCTATATAGGCTCGTCAGATTTAGTTGTGACAATTTACCTCAATGTAGTGTGACAACAAGCCCCAATAGTGGTCAATGTGAAGGCTATTCAATGAGCTCAATCTTTTATACTGCAATAAAGGTTCAAATGTTCAATATCTTTTTTTTTTTTGTCAACATTTTAAGTTTTTTTTTTACAGAAGTGGGATATGAAAAATGTCATTGTAGGCTACATACATAAAGTAGCCTATAAGGTACAGTATGGAAATCATTCGGTATCCTGGGTATATATTAAGATAGGAGATCAGGGTCAAATTTAATCATATAATAATAATAATTCGTTACATTTTTTATAAGGCTAAACATAATTAATTACTGTACCTCGCAAAACGTGTTTCAGGGTGGATTTCCTGTCTTTAATCGACGTGGGATCCTTCAGAAGGGCTAATTTTGACTGATTAGAGCGAAAATTACAAAACAGGGCACACAGACACACACGCACGGCACGTACACAAACTAAGCGCGCGCTACCGAGAGAATCAGTAGTCTGGGAAGTACGATTCGTTTTATCGAATCGGTTCGTTCAGATGACTCGTTTCAATGAACCGCCATTCTCAGATTGTTTTGCTCACTCAAAGGGTTCCTATAGAAGTCCTTTGCAGGCTATCTTTGATTTTTCTTGTCATTTAGCGAGGGGATTTCGGTTAGGGTACATATTGTGTCATTTCTGTACTAACGTTACGTGCCTAAAACATGAACAAAAAAAGGAAAATCCTTCTTAAATTGGTGATTCGGAAATTCATCTTAAAGAGATAGTTCACCAAAAAATTAAAATTCTGTCATAATTAACTCACCCTCAAGTTGCTCCAAACCTGTATGAAAGAATGTCAGTTGTTGCCAAACAGTTGATTGGACCCTATTATTGAAATAACATATTTTGTGTCAGTTCAACAGAAGAAAATTTTTTATAAAGGTTAGAAAAAACCTGAGGGAGTCGCCTAAATGATGACAGAATATTCATTTTTGGGGGAACTGTCCCTTTAAACTTGTGCAAACAGGTGTTTCACCTGCTTGTCACCATGGTCCAAAACATGGTTTAGGATTTAGATCATGTGGATTGTTGTAAGGGTTCAGAAGCATTGTTCCTACTAAAATTATTAAAGCATTTTTGTTTTCCCCACTGTACAGTAATCGGCTCGGCTGAATCACTAAAAAAAGAATCGGCTCAAAAGAACCAATTTCGCTCGCGAATCGGACTCCACTACCACGGAGCGATCGAACCCCTCCCAGTTACTCCCGTGGTTCTTGCCACTAACATCAGACAACAATCTCCAAATATGTGCGAGCTCACATGAAATAACACCCGAGAGCGTCACATCATATATGTTGAATGATTCCCCGAGGATGTGAGAGTCACGGATGCGGCGATCGATGAGTGTTTCTGTCGCAGGTAAGAGACAAACGCATGTCGCCTGTTGCTCAGCCACACATAAACACACATGATTGAGAGAGACTGACACGCATTCGTCTGTGTCACATATGCATTTTGCATGCTGAGAATAGGCCAACATGCTTGTGTTAGGTATAAAATAAGCGAATTGTACATGCGTCAGCTGGTGTTTGTTTGTGAGTGAATTATTGCAGGCGCTTCAGAAGATATGCGCCTTTTCAACAGCAATTGACAGATCATTGATGGCAGTTTTCATTTGCAGTGCAACTGACATTTCTGATTTTTTTAAGCCAGCCAGGCATGAGCAACTTATTTGCAGTTATTGATTCATCTCTCATAATGGGACTAATAATCATGTTTAATGAACGCAGTCATGCTTCACATTGATTAGGGTGTGGAGAGTGAGAGCCTCGGCTGTAATCTGTGAGATCACTCTTCACTGCTTTACAAGTCGAGAAAAGTTATTTTCAGCGCTTAGCTTTCTGGTTTAGACCTGCCTTCGAGTGCTTCTGATGCTGTCTCTGCTCGTGAAATTGCTAGAAGAAGGTGATGTTCCCTTTGATCACACCGGAAGGGTCAGATTTCAGGATTAATTCAGGGATAATGCATTGGGATCAAAGCTCTGCTTCTGCTCATATCTGATTGGATTATTATCACATTTGACACGAGACGCCTTTAAAGCCAGATTCAGATCTCATGTGATGCTTTTAAACAACATATTTTACCCTTTGTGCTGCAAGATCTCCTTATTTTAATGCTTCTGTCAAATCCAGTGAGGAGGAAAATGCTTGCATGCATAAAATGCATCAAAAGAAATATCCATGCAGACTTAAAAGTCAATTAGTTTAGGATAAAATATCAGCCACGATACCCAAACGTTATTTTTGCACATATTCAAAGCTTTATTGAATAAATGAATGATGGCAAGTGCATAGCCATTAGGATTTCTTTCCTCCAGCTCCAGAATCTTCACATTATGAACTTTAATGTGTTATGATGATGGCAATGGTAATGATGGGAAAAGCTTCACAATCTGTTTTACTTTAATTTGAGCTGTGAGCCTGTGACGTAGAGCCAAGCTCTGCCTGATAATAATCTGCATCAATGTGTTTTAATATTAAAAGCGGATGTCAGTCTAATTATGACTCTTCCATTCATGATGAGCAGGGTCTGTCTGTACTCATTCTTGTGATGCCAACAGCAATATCATTTCTTCTTATTAACCATGTAGTAAAATATCTAAACATCCTTAGAAGAAAATAGATGTATAAGCAAATTGCATGAAATATTAAGACTTGTTTTAAGAGAATGCATCAAGTATTAAATCTTTAAAGTCAGCATGACATTTAAAACCAACCTATCTATTTTCTAAATGCATGCTATTGAATGTTTCATCAATGCATGTTTCATTGTTTTTTATTTGACCTCATACTTTTTTAGTTGAAATGTCATAACTGGATCATATTGTGAAATGACAGTCTTCTCCGCGTAAACCCGCCCCTTTACTATTGGTCATTTTAACGGGAAAATATATAACAATGCTACAGTAAAACCTAATAATTGGTGTGCTGTAACTTACCTAACAGTGAAAAATATATATTTTAAATTCTATTTAATAATATTATACATATATTTTAAATTATCTGAATATTTTTTGTAATTTAAAAATATATGTAATTTTATTTTTAATATTATATTTTAATAGATTTTTGTTAAAAAGTGTTAATCACCTTATGTATTCCTTTACTATAACTATATATGTATTAGCTATATTATTTGAAATGGTATACATATTTTTGGTAATTTAATATTGTATGTAATTTTAATATAATCATACTGTAATATACACTGCCCAGTCATAAAAAAAAAGTGCTGTTTGGATTTAAAAAGGCAAATGCGTAAGAGTCTATGACTGGATCATTATTGCAGTGATTATTATGTTTCCAGCATGATATATGTTTGGTAACAGTTCTTCTAACACTAACTGATGGAGTGTGTAGCTTTTCATTTCTTAAACATGTAGGAAACACATCATGGTCATATTCCAGGAGGACAGTGAAGATTCATCAGACTCAGATTGTGAAAGAATGATTGAGAGGAACAGATCCAGAGTCCAGATCTTGAATTCACTGAGAGTGTTTGAGATGTTCTGGAGGAGACTTTACACTGGACTCTTGCTTTGACAATAAGATTGCTGTGATGTTATTTCCATCAAGAGGTGCATCTATTTTTGGTTAATATCTTGTACTGACAATGCAAGAGTCATTATATGCTATTTTAATATAATCATATTTTTAATAGATTTTATTTAAATTAAACTATATTTTAATAGTAAAATGTGTGAATCAACTACCTTTACCATAACTGTAAAATATATTGTTACCTACAATTTGATATTCCAGAACTAGCATTTAAGATACAGCTTTTTTTTTTTTTTTTTGGCATATTCATAAACAAAAATAAGGTATGGCTTGGTTTAAGGTCTTGTAACTTTCTTATATGTTGATCACCGGCCATAAACCTCAATCTATCAGATTTATTCATCCTGAAGAGTGATGTCAAAATAAAAATGTTCCTCCATAAGTAACTGCAGTTTACCGATACGATAATTCTTTATATTTGAAAGCCGATAACCGATATATTGGCCGATAAATATAAATCCAAATGTTTATATAATTTTTGAGAGCTGATTTAATTTTTGATAATTCTGATTTAAAAAGCAAGTGTCTTACCATTAAAAGTCTTGTCCCAAATACACAATATATAATATTCTCATTATAATTTTATGTAGCCGATATGACACACTTGCGCTGCTCATGTTGCACTGAACCGTATTTTCTTTTTATGAAGTGATTCCAATCATATTTCAAGCAATTCAAAACCATCATGACGAACAGTGCGCATCTGAAGTGTCTCAGCTGAAGGAAATAATCCAATATTTATCGGCTTTAATATATCAGACAAATTTTCTTATTGGGCCGATAACGTTAAAAATGAACCCGATATCGCCCGATACCGATATGGTGGCCGATATATCGTGCATCCCTAATGTTTAAACAACAAATGGAGATAGAGAGCCCAGATGTTTTATAAGTCAGCATGTAATTATGGCTATACATTTATTTGTATAGCGCTTTTCACAATACATATCGTTTCAAAGCAGCTTTACAGAAAATGCATGAGTCCACATTACAATTTAGAGTGATCTGTTATCAGAGGTGATATTTTATATTACATTAGCTGAGCTTACTACTTAATACACAAGCACAGCTTTATTGAAACATGCAGTTTCCTGGATGAGCAGTCATTTAAACATTGTTGCCATGGGCAACAGTCATTTTCCAGGAACATTTGACTTCTGAATGTCACGATTGACCAATCAGAATCATTCCAGAGAGCCATGCAATAATATCATGTATTTTTATTTAAGATTCATCTAGAATTCATCTCACCTGAATTTCAACACAAGTAGTTTGCTGTTGACAGCATATGAATGACACGTTGTTGGTTTTTTTCTCGTTTTCTGTAATGGCCTGTCAGAGTTGTAATAGTTTGCACCCAAACGCCTGAGATCTTCCTGAGATCTTCCATCATAGATCCCATGTGACAGACGCACACACACATTACATCAGCTGGACAGGCCTGGGATTCATTGAGTCAGTCCACACACTGGCTCCCAGGAGCCTCCGGCAACACACACACTCACTGAGCATGGCATGTCAGGACTCCTGGGATACTTATTTTTACATCACTATTGATTTATTTACATGCAAAAGGTCCAGATGTGCATGCCTCTGTAAACGAGTTCAGCTAATTCAGTCCGCTGTGAAATGTAGCACCCTCAGAAATGTGCAGGTGACACTTCCAGCTGCTATTATCTCTTGCTTCTCACTTCTGTTGTGTACATCAATCCAGGCTTGGCATCACGTATGTTCAGTATGTGGCATGTGCTCTGTGTTAATGTGTGTTAATAATAGTTCTCCCTCCCCTCCTGAAAGACAACCGGTTCACAGTGTGTTAGGGGACCTTAACTGTGTTGCAGTGTTGGTGTACAACTGTAGTTCGTTGTAGTTTACCGTGGTGCTTGGATGTTTGTGAACCCTTTAGATTTTTCTATATTTCTGCATAAATATAACTCAAAACATCATCAGATGTTCACCAAAGTCCTAAAAGTAGACAAAGGCTACATTCAGATCTGCCTAAATCAGATTTTTTTTTTCTTATATGTGACCCTGGACCACAAAAGCAGTCACGTGGGTAAATTTTTTGAAATTGAGATTTATACATTGCACTGAATAAAGAAGCTTTCCAGTGATGTATGGTTTGTTAGGATAGGACAATATTTGGCAGATAATCTGAAATCGAAACATTAAGAAAATCTCCTTTAAAGTTGTCCATTTATGTTCACGATTGTGCAGCATTCACTCATAAAAACAAATGTTTTATATATTTACGGTAGGAAATTTACTAAATATCTTCATGGATCATGATCTTTACTTAATATCCTTATGATTTTTAGCATAAAAGAAAAATGGATAATTTTGACCCATACAATGTATTGTTGGCTATTGCCGCAAATATACCCGTGCGACTCGAGACTGGTGACGTGATCCAGGCAGGGTCACACATGTGACTCGGATCTGTTTTTCTCATGACAGTGTGAATAAACCACATGTAATCTGATATTTTCTATTCTGATTTGTGCCACTTCCACATGTGGTACTAAATCTGATACAGGTCTGATGTTTTGCAATACGACTATTACGTCTAAACTAGACTTTGACCAATAGTGGATTTTTCCGATAACGATAACTAGGTTAGCCCACGCCGATAACCGATTGATCAACCAATAGTTTTTTTAAATGGATTTTGAATGAAAACAAACATAAATAAAATAGTCCTTAAAGGGTTAGTTCACCCAAAAATTAAAATTCTGTCAGTAATTACTCACCCTCATGTTGTTCCAACCGCGTAAGACCTTCGTTCATCTTCGGAACACAAATTAAGATATTTTTGATGAAATCTGAGCCATGTTTCACTCCTCCATAGGCTTCCAGTGTGACCGAAACTTGCTGGCCCAGAAAAGTTATTAAAGAGATCGTTAATATAGTCCAAGTGACTCCAGTGGCTCAATCTTAAGTATATCAAGCGACGAGAATACTTTTTGTGCGCAAAAACAAACAAAAATAACGACTTTATTCCACTATTCATTTCCTTCTCTCTGGATGTCTAGTTGGTTCGCGTAGTGTTTTTGCGCAGCGCGTCTGTGTTACACGTCAGCACGTAGGCTCACTATTGGTCGACGCCGGTCATGTGTGTGTTGCGTGATGACGTGCAACACAGACGCGCAGCGCAAAAACACTACGAGGCCCAGAGAGAAGGAAATGAAAAGTGGAATAAAGTCGTTATTTTTGTTTGTTTTTGCGCACAAAAAGTATTCTCGTCGCATGATAAACTTAATGTAGTGCCACTGTAGTTACTTGGACTATTTTAACGATGTTTTAATAACTATTCTGGGCCGGTGAGTTTCGGTCACACTGGAAGCCTATGGAGGAGTCAAAATTCTGTCAGATTTCATCAAAAATATCTTAATTTGTGTTCCGAAGATGAACGAAAGACTTACATGGTTGGAACAACATGAGGGTGAGTAATTACTGACAGAATTTTCATTTTTGGGTGAACTAACCCTTTAAGTTTATTTAAAAAACATTTTGTAATAGTACTGAACAATGAAAATGTACTATACTTTTAAAATACAAAAAATATGAATATATTAATTATACCTTAATCATTCATGTTAGTTCATAGTGCATTAACTAATGTTAAGAGATGCAACTATAAAATGTAAACATGTAGGCTCACAGTGTGAACGGAGCCAAAGAGAATACAATCAAATGAGGACAAAATATATACTTTGTCAAATCGTCAATTATTTATTGAGAAAAATGATCCAGTCATTGTCTTGCTGCATGAGCCACTTTCTCTTGAGCTTCAGTTCACAGACAGATCTCCTGACATTTTCCTTTAGAGTTCACTGGTATAATTCAGAATTCATTGTTCCATCAAAACCCAAACCATAATATCAGCACCAGCATGTTTCACAGAGGGGATCAGGTTATTATGCTGGAATGCAGGGTTTTTCTTTCTCCGAGCATAACACTTCTCATTTAAACCAAAAAGTCCTATTTTTGTCTCATCCATCCTCAAAACATTTTTACCAATAGCCCTCTGGCTTGTCCACACGATCTTTAGCAAAATGCAGACGGACAGCAATGTTCTTTTTGGAGAGAAGTTGCTTTCTCCGTGCACAGCGTTCTTCAATGAACGTTAACATCAGCCAACGTGAGAGAGGCCTTTAGTTGCTTAGAAGTTACCCTGTCATCCTTTGTGACCTCGTGGACTATTACACATCTTGCTTTTGGAGTGATTTTAGTTGACCACTCATGGGGAGGGTAGCAATTGTCTTAAATATCCACTATTTGTGCACAATCTGTCTGATTGATCTGTCTATCTTGCACCCAGCGCTCTTGACTTTGTGCACCGACGCATGTATCATTCCTATTTTGCACCCGACGCACAGCGGACTTTCCCTCCACAGACGCACGTCGGTAAATTAGGGAATGAACTTGCGCTCCCGGGGGCGGTTCAGCGAAAAGAGGAGGCGTGTTCCAGTGCAAATGTTCCCTGGTGCTATTTTGCAGTTTCAGAAAACAATTCCACCACTGACCAGGAAAAACCAAGTCTAAAGTCAGTGGCGTGTTATTCAGATGCTATTTTAAGGGCGCATGCTTGGCCATAATGTAGCGTGTGCACAACGCGCATACACTTTGCTTCTCTCATCTACACACAGACACAGCAGTTCCCATTTTTAGCAAACCATTCATAATTACAAGAAAAATATTCCACATGAGGGAAATCATTGAAAAATAGGCATAAATCTAGCTTACACATTTACCCAAATTATCATACGCCTGTTTAACCAAAGCTAATTTGGGTGTGTTTCTCCATCCCCAATGTCACTTCTCTGTCTTTTACGTCCCTGACGAGAACGTCGGTCTCCTCGGCTGTGAACCGCACCTGGTGTGCGTCTGGCAAATCCGCCGTTATAATAGCAATCCGCCATGGAACAATCGCGCATGCTCTTAAAGGGAATGTGAGATGACGATCTGATTGGTTTATTTCACATAACGCCTAAACCACACCTATGAATAATGAACCTACTTCAGACCAACCCATTTTAGATTTCGAGATACGCCCACAAAGTTACTTGCGTTTCGCGTTTGATACTAGCGTTTCAGATCATTAAAATAGGGCCTGTGGAGTCAAAACTCTTTAGAATAGTTATAATTATAGTTTTATAAACTTTTCTAGTCTGATGATGAGCAACAACAGGGTCCTCAAAAACCTCCTTTGTCCGTGCCATGATACACTTCCACAAACACGTGTTGTGAAGTTGATCCCTGTTCTTTAAATAGACGCTGACACAGGATTGTCAACACATTGACTGAAAACATCTAAGAATAGCCTAATTTTGCCTTCACATGAACTGCTAATCAAGCTTCACATACTTTTGCCACTCATAGATATGTAACATTGGATAATTTTCCTGAAGAAATAAATGACCAAGTGTATTATTTTGTTATATATTTTAGGTCATATTTATGCAGAAATTCACAAACTTCCGAGCACCACTGTAAATTACAGTGTAGAAACACTGTAAACAACATAGGTGTTGATTAGAGTGATGCTATAAATTGAACAGATAAGTTTACACTAAATGCAATTAGAGAAATGTCTGTGAATCTTATTTTTGCATTCATGTAGTTTCAGATTTAAGTTCAATGTACAAAGTTTTAAGTGATTATTCACGATTTCTGTATGCAAACATTAACTCATTTATGCACAAAAGGTTTTGCCCACTGTATAATAATAAAATTGCCCACTGTCCACAATAATAAGGCCCCCTGCATTCATTCTGCCTGCTTATGCATTTGTCTATCATACATAAATAACATCATTTTGAATTAAACAATTACTGTAAACACTAGGGATCAAACAATACAGGCTTTTTCAATGCCCGATATTTATAGAGCAAGGTGGCAAATGTTGATACAGTGTATGTGTGTGGAGAGAAAGAGAAATGTGTGTGTGTGTGTTGACAAAAATGTTGATTTTATGGAGTAAATGCTGCTGAAAATGCAACTTCAGAAATGCAATCAGAGAAATAAATTACACATTAAAATATATTCAAATAGAAAACCATTTTAAATTGTAATAATATTTCACAATATTACTGTTTTACTCTATTTTTCTTATATAAAATACTTTCTTGTATAAAATACTTTGTATTTTTCAAATAAATGCATCCTTTGTGAGCAGAAGAGACTGAATTTTACATTTCGGAACAGTTAAATGAACAAAATACCACTTCTGTTAATTGATAATCTAAGAATGTTCAGATATCAACTGATTAATCGGCAGATATGGCAGTCTTTCTTTAGTTAGCCTCATATCACTTACAGCACTGCTGTGAGTTTTCCTGACAGGAGGTTCTGTATGTACTGAGTAATGGAGAAAGGTGTCATTCCGACCCATAAATTATCTGGTCTCCTTCACTGTGTCTTCTCCCTCCGCAGGCTCAAACAGACGATGAGAGTTGACGAGACCCACGGATCTTGGTGACGACGCGGTCCCGCTATGGGGCTCCCGTGAACGGCCCTGGCGTCGAGTATGTTGACTGCCTGTCAGCATGACGCCGTTGGACCTGTGGCTTTCGCGCTCCATCCCCATGTGTCTGCTCCTGCAAAGCCTGGTGCTCATGGTCCTGTGCTTCCCGTCTGCCAGCACCTGTCCCAAGGGTTGCACCTGCCAGCGGTCCGAAAGCCCTCCACACGGCCTCAACGTCACCTGTAGTCTCTCACGCTTGAAGGAGATCCCGCCCGACGTCCCGCCGGAAACCCAGCTCCTGCAACTAGACAGAAACCACATATCTCTGGTGCCCGATCGCATATTTCATGGGTTGAGGATGCTTCGGAGGCTCAATCTATCTCACAATGCCGTGGAAACCCTCGGCGAGGGGGCGTTCGTTGGTTTAGAGGGATCTCTTGAAGTGCTGGACTTGTCTCATAACCGCATCACTAGCGTGCACAAGGAGGCGTTCGCGCGGTTGAAGGCGCGCGTGGTGGTGGACAACAACCCTTGGCATTGCGACTGCGCCTTACAGCAAGCGTTGGGCGGTATGGCACACAACCACGAGGCCGCCACGCACGTGCTGTGCCGTAGTTCGGAGCTGAGAGACCAGGAGGGCCAGCCGTTCCTGGCCGTGGACGCGGACTTGTGCAACCTAGCCAAGCGGACCACCGACTACGCCATGTTGGTGACCATGTTTGGCTGGTTTGCAATGGTTATCTCTTACGTTGTGTACTATGTACGGCAGAACCAAGAAGACGCCAGACGACACCTCGAGTACTTAAAATCGCTTCCCAGCAAGCCCAAGAAGCCGGACGAACCGGAGGACATCAGCACGGTCGTGTGATGGCGCAAAGATTGCGCGATACCAGAGACTAAAGGCCCGTTCACACCAAGGACGATAAAGCTTTAATAATCTTTTCTGATTCTGTGAGAATAGTGAAATCCACACCACGGCTATAACGATAACAACACAGAAGAAAGATATCGTTAGGGATGCAATCGGCCAACATATCAGTATCGGCCGATAAATGCTCATTTTTAATGCTATCGTTAATGGATTATTTCCTTCAGCTGAGACAATTCAGATGCACACTGTTCGCCATGATGGTTTTAAATTGCTTGAAATATGATTGGAAACACTTAAAAAAGGAAAATATGGTTCAATGCAACATGTGAAGCGCAAGTGTGTCATATCGGCTACATAGAACATGAGAACATTATAATTGTGTGCTTGGGACATGGATTTTAATGTTGAGACTTTAGTTTTTTTTTAATCAGGCTCTCAAAAATTCTATAAAAATATGAATTTAGATTTATCGGCCAATATATGGGATATCGGCTTTCAAATATAATGAATTATCGGTTATCGGTTTTGGGCAATATCGGTGCATCCCTAATTGGAATTGGAATCGTTGGACTTTTTTTTTCCAGCTGATGATGGATAAAAACATTGGCAGCCAATCAGAATCCAGAACTTGAGCATTTAAAGTGACAGACGACAAAACTGCAGTGCGTGCTTATAATAAACAGAATGTTATCAAGCGTTGGTGTGCACGCTAATACAGTTATCGTTCTTCGTGTGAACGGCCCTTAAACCAGAATGTTGATTATTGTGACGCGAATCGTAAATGTCGTCTAGCGTACTACACCTGTCTTCTCTTTTTCGAATGTGCTTTCCTGTTTCTGAGTAAGTATTTAGAATAATTTGTAATAACTTCCAACTCTGTGTCCTTACGAGAGAGAGACAGAGAGAGAGAGAGAGAGAGAGAGTCTTTTAAAAGCGACGTCAAGGTGGCATTAAAACAATCGTAAAGTCGTCCTTTAAATGTGGTCCAGTCCCACCTTTTAGAGCGAGAACTTGTCTTCAGGCACATTGACACGAGTCATTTTCTATTTTAACTAGTCAGTTGGAACAGATCGTCAATCGTTGAGAGGCGATAATGATCAGTACAGGTATTTTGAGAACTCAAATCTCAGGTGCAAATGTTGATAGACTCCAATGATTTGTAAAAACCCTACGATGTTTTGATGCTACCAAGTTTTATAAGACAATCGCGAGTCATTTTAAAACCTTTAAAAAAACGGTGTGGCATGCCCTTTATTAGTGAACCTCGGGCTCGATGCGGGACATTTCTTCCAAAGTTCTGAAACTATTATTGTGTTCCTCTGCATTTTTAGCTTGTCTTTTTGTTTGTTGCGTTAAAACTCGTCCACATTAAATCGTGAGTCGTAGAGCACAGCAGTGCTGGTGTGGTGCTTGTCACGTGATTCTCGGAAAAGTAGTCGAGGAACGTAGTCGATACCTCCATTCGAGTCTTTTGTCGGTAACTTTACTTGTGAGACTCTTTGTCGATGTCGTAACTCACCGTGCGTAAAAAACGTGAGTCCTCGTGTAACATGAGATGGCCAGTTTGTTTTCGTAAACGTCAGGTCTCATCCCTGAAACCAAACTCTGACTCAACTTCTGGTGTCCTGGAAGTATATAGGGACGTCGGCCTCCCCCGGCGCTGTTGCGGTACAGCCACCAGCACTCATTGTTGTGTGTGTGTACAGTAATTCTGGCTGGTCGTGAGCAGAAAATTATAGCTGTCACTCTATTACTGGCCTCATTCTTACGGCTGACTGCTGAGCCCAGCAAAGCAAAGCCCCGGGGAGAGCTAGAGGACAGAAAGACGGCAGGAGAAGAGAGGAGATGGAAAACAGGAGGAAATCAGGGCCCTTAGGAAGACGGATTATGGTGGTGCCGTAGTATAGTAAGTTTCAGATGCCTTTCATATATCATTGCATTCACCTGATCCAAGGACACTGTGGTATTTCCATGATGTCCACAAGTTGTTAATACCATAGTTAAATGGTATTATGATGGATGCAACCATGTATATTCAAGATTGGGGGAACCAAATGTAAACTGTAATGTATTGATCATTGGGGAACTGCCAATCAGAATATATTAGTACCATGTCCACAAATTGGAAATACTACGGTAGTTTTGTGAGTGTTGTTTCTTTATCGTGACTTCTTTGTTGTGTATCCAGTGAAGTTCTTTTTTAACGAAACTTTTTAAACGGTGATTAAATTCCAAGGTTGGTGCCGTTATAACAATGACGTTTGATCGTGGCTTCAACATCGGTTTCATCGGAAAACATTAGGAGAACCTTAGAAGAACATTAGGAGAACGCTTACCCGACTTCACTGTAGATAAAAGAGCTTGGTCGTTTGCGTAGGAAGGTACCTGAAATCCCTTTAAAGAATCGTGTTTTTGAATGTACTTATCTAGTCTTTTGCCTTGTCTAACTGCGGTTGTTCTACACGCTGTATTGTGCTGGGAAAGAAAGCTGATTCTCAATGCAGACTCCACAGTGAAGCACGCTGTAGCCAAGGACACGGGGGGAGATTTTCTAAGTGCCTGAAATACTCGTCTATATAAGTCTCTCATTCTTCCAGCTAACGATAACTTTGCTTTGAAGCGTTTCGTTCGGACTCGAGTCTTACTCGGTGTATGTCTTTACTGCACAAAGGTATGGGGAAAACAGATTAAGTTAGCAAGTCTTTTAGAGCGGCACTGATGCGTGATGTTTTCTTAAGGCCCTTTCACATGATTCATGTCACGGCTTCAATGCGTCGTGCAATGCTTTGGCCTCCAGGGCGATTTTACAAGGCTGCTAAGTGGCAAAAAGTGTGAAAATAAATAATGAAAATATCTGATCTTAGAACAGGGAGTCCTAGCAATTGCTTAGATACATTGGACAAACTCTGAATGTCATTTCATCATTTGTTTTCTAGATGATGTTCGAGATGCACATTATTCTGTCTTCTGATTTTTATTTCCAGCTGTCTGTTCTTTTCGAAAGGTCAGCGACAAGTTAAGTTTGACATCCACAATGTGGCGCCACAAGTAACACTGTGTCCTAAACAGGTTAACCATCTTTTCCCATGTAAGAGATTTAGAGATTTGGTCTTCATCAAAAGCATTTTCTTGTCCAGCTGATTCTGCATTGTCACTCAATATTAAGGTCCACACATTAAACATCAAATACAATCTGATTGCCTGTGATTGTCACATTGCAAAGCATTTTTGCATTCATTTTGCCATAAAATGACTTTATTTGACTCACCTGATGTTCTGCTGGATCATGGATCTTGAGTTGGGGAATCGAACGTGAATCATGTGAAGGGGCTTTTATTGGAAGAAAATTAGAGGCATGTGTTTCTTCCTATGTTATGTTTATTTTTATTTTTATTTTCTTTAAGTAATTTCTTCATCTTTGTGTACCATGTTTTGGCTTGGTATACATGATACTGACTTATGCTCAAAAAAGCGACATACCTTGACGACGTACAACTGGAGGAGGACCAATGGTGCATCACATTGTAAATGCATGATGTAGAGAAAATGAAATAAAAGATTCATTCACACTGTTCCTGGTTTACTTTTTTTCGCCTCTGCTCAAAAACTTAGTGAGCTGCCCACTTAGGCGTTATTTTAAGGTGCTAAAAAGATAGACGGGGCATATTAAAACACATGTAAGAGATGGACAGTACGGCAGCTCAATAGGTTTTTTGTCTGTGAACGGTGCATGTGTTTTTTACATGGAAGTATTAACGATTGTACATCTCATTAAAATTTAACCGACACACAAGCCAACAATATCAACAAAAACATGTTCAATGTTTATTTCTCTTTCAAGCATGCATGGTGTCAAATTTGCATCTAGTGGCAATTCTCTGGCACTGAGATGCAAAGTATAGAGTCATGAATAAAAAAGCAAGGGCCGAATTCTGACAAGAGGCCAAACCTGAGATGATTGGAATGAAAACAAAAGGTTTGAAGGGAGACGAAACACGGTTTGTCATGGGTTCTGTGAAATCTCTGACACTGACATCTGTTGTCCTTTTTTATCTGAAGTGCGGACGCCAATTATCATTGTGCCGTGTCTAAAACAGCACCACAAATTGGATCTATTTTAATGCGGTTAAAGCTGAGACAAGTTGAGCCTTATGATGAGCTTCATTCATCCACACATTCAGATCCTCCGGAGGATGTTGAGTTTAAGAAATAATTATATGTATTTGAAGTGGATTTAATAATTTGGTCTGGAATATACAGCCGTATCAAGCTTCAAATAAGCTTTACAATATAGTAAACAAAAAAAAAATGGTTACTTGACAAAATAAACATTAACAAATATATATAACTCTGCTTTAAAAGTCTGAAACTAGGATTAGATTAAAAGCATCAAAGCAAATATACAAATGACACTTGCTTTTGAAATGTTTTCATTTTAAAATGTTTTCTTTTGGTTAATGCAACAGAAAAGCCAGTATTCATTATTGTATCACTGCTACGTCTTCACAGATATATTTCATTTCTTCATCAATTGATGCAGATTTATCACCTTGGATGTTATTGCATTTTCACACTTTCAATAATTGAGGATTATGAGAATAATGATGAAAAAGGTATTCGGTGCTGCAGCTTCTGTGCTTAAATGAAATGCTAAATCAAACCGCATCTAATTCAAGACAAGCTAAAAAAATTAATAACTCCCAAGGGCGAATGTTTTAGAAACAAAAGCACTCAAAAACTTGAGCAATTTAGAGCAATTTTGTGAAAACATTGACAGGTCGACACGTCCTCGCAGGAACAGGCGAATCCTCAAGCGTACAGTGAAGCTCCAGTTTATACTGGATTAAAAGTTTATAGTTAAACATTTTTATGGAAGCGAATAAAATAGCGTAAAGCACCTTTTGAAAGTAACTTGGTGCTTCAAATAAGGATTGTATATGATTACATTGTTACACCTTTGGCAACAAGTGATTGTTGAAGATGTATTTGTCATTGATTCAAGGGATTTGTTCAAAAAGCGCTGATTCATTAAACGAGTGAGTCATTGAATCATTCATTCAAACCGATATTTTTTTATTAATTCATTCAGATTAATTAAACATTTTAAATAGCAGCAATTTACATTTTGTCAGAGCCTCTAAATTACATGTTATTTTGTTTGTTGTCTGTTCAGAATTGTGATCTCTGATTGAAACACAAATCATCAATCTAACCACAATTATCAAAAGTGTTTCTTTAGGTCAAATCACACACACACACACACACACACACACACACACAAAAAACGTTCAGGCTGCATGCACAGAAAAAAGGTTCAATGGGATATATATATACTCAATTTTAAAGAACCTTTTATTCCTAAAGGAAAAATGTCTAAAATTATTGCAAAATACTTTCATGTTTAATGAGTTATTTCAATTTATTTCTAGTTTATTGTTTTATTAGGATCCCCATTAGCGGCCCATTTAATGGCAGCTAGTCTTCCTGGGGTCCAGGAAGGTTCTATAAGGTTCTAGTGCCTGACAGAACCCCATATTGAACCTTTTCTTCAAAGCTTTGTGAATTCTGCAGCAAACAAACACACCATTGGCTCTTTAAGCTTTACCTGCCATCTTTATATATATTTATCTGCTATAATCTGTGATATTATTATATCTGCTTACTGTATACTGTTACAGCTGCCAGATTTATTGAAAGATTTTGTTTTTTTAAGGCAGGACAATTACATTTTGTATTTTATTTATGATGTGCTTTTTGCATGGCTTTTCCCTATAACCCGTCCTGGTGCACATGGTAGAAGGCCTATTGCGATCAGGCCCGGACATGTTCACATTTAATTATCTGTACGTGTTTGAACGCTCCAAAGACAGTCCCTGTGGATTCTGGAAGTCCGTTTGCTTGTTCTATAAATATGAAGACAGGCTGAGAGACAGTTGAGCCATCGCTGAGACGACGCTTTGTTGTTTCCTCCTACTGTGGATCACAGATTATTGTGTCCCAAATGCAATAAACATGAAATAAAAGTACCGTTCATATGATACATGTCCTCCAGAGAAATCTAGTCTGTGTAAGACCATATTTTTCTGTAGAGTGGAATCATTATATCTTATCTTAGAGGTCATAATGCATCTCACAAACAGCTTTTGTAATGAAAATTTTGTGCACAAAAGATTGGCGGATGCCATCAAATGATGTCCATGAAAATGTTATTGCATACAGTTTATCAAGAGATGTCAAGTTATCTCAGATGTTTCTATTAATATTTCAAGAACCAAATGTGTGAGATCTCATTTGATATGTGCTCAGATGTCGTTTATATATAGGTAGGGCCTACTAATTAAACGATAGCAGATCTATATATAGATAACAGATAGATATATATATATATATAACTTGGTCTATTAGTTTCATTTTAGTGAATCAGTTCAAACGGTCCGTTTCAATGAACCGTTCTCTGTGAAGTGAGTCGATTCATTGATTCGAAACTTTGATTCCTTAGGAGAATCCGATGAGAAATATTTGAGATCTCTGACTTTTGATATATTCTCAAATCTGATCCTATTCATTATATTTTAATAGTGTTTTTACTTTTTTGATCAATTTGATGATTGATCAATTCCTCAGGAGAATCTGAAGAGAAATGTCTGATTGTTGATATGATTCAAACTCAGATCAAGTTGCTGTAGACGATTCCTTTGATTCAAATGTGAGATTTCTGGGATCCCGAGAGCCAGGAGACCCGAGCAAAACCCAATTGCTTTCTCTGAGATAATCTTAATTCGGATTTTTCTTTTATTTGAGGTTCAACGAGGTGAATCGCCTCTATATTCCCCAGGTGTTCATGGCCTCTGATCGCTCACAGCCAAACAAACCCCTTCACGATTGAATAAAACGGAAGGATTAATGCTGAAGCTTTTCTGTCTCGTGCGACATTAACAATAAAACCCGATTAAAAAAGCTCATATTGATCACGCGGCGAGGCGAGGAACTCTCTTATTAAACAATTAATCTAATGACAGCGAAAGCACAATAGCCCATCTCACTCCGGAATGACTGTTTGATTTGTGAAATGAAGCCTGTGTTGTGTGGAGAGTGTGTGTGTATGCTAATGAAGCGTTTGAGTAAAGCACACTCCTCATTCTCATGCACAGCATCCGGAACATTCCACTAATGAGAAAAACTCTTTCCAAATAAAGCCGTGAGGAAATGTGGAAAACACTTCTGGTGCTCCTGCAAGAATGTGATTTTTCTATTCAGAATCACACTGGCATCATTTACTTGCATTATTCCACACTCAAATGTTGTCCTTCTTACAGTGTGACATAATAATAATGACAAGATGTCCATTGCTGTATGTGTGAAGCTGAGAGGGTTGTGTATTTGCACACAGAAAGCCGTCGCACAGACAGTGAGGCGATAAGGAGGGTCTTTGAGAAATGTGTGAATTCGCATTGATGAAAGCAGAATCTTCCTCTATTGTGTGTCTGAAGACTTGTGATGATAGCCAACAAAGAAAAGTCTGATGGAAACCAGTCTGACTTTAGTGAGCAGAAGTCTGAGCTCATTCCTCATCAGTTTAATCTGAGCTATAATTAGGGTAAAAATAACATGATCCGCCAGAACTTTCAGTGTTACTGTGATGCATTTAATGTTGGATGATATATATTGAAAATTCACAGTGTATAATTTTGTCTGCGATATAAAATTTAATCACATTGAGAATATTATATAATAATGTTTTTTTATTTATTTAGTAAGTTTCCTGAAATTACACATGATTTTGAGAGAGTTAAGACAGAGATGTCTTTAGACATATAAATAGTGTCTTTATTTGTTAATTTGGTTCATTTTTGTGAATCAGTTCATTTCAATGAATCGTTTCAAAACTTTCATTCAAAGATTCTTTTGCACAGTCTTTGTGTGGTGAATCGACTCATTGATTCAAAACTTCAATTATTAATTTATTATTTTGTTCTAGTTTATAGAGCGTTATAGGCTATATATATACACACGTATTATATAAACAAAATTTGTTATGTTAGATGCAATTAATCGATTTGACAGTTTATATATATATAAACTGTCAAATCGATTAATTGCATCTAACATAACAAATTTTGTTTATATAATACGTGTGTATATATATTATATTATATGTGTGTGTGTGTGTGTGTGTGTGTGTGTGTGTGTGTGCTTAATCAATTTTAGTTCAACTTAATGCATTTGTTTAAATGTAGCTAAAATCAATTGTGTGCAACCACTTACGATAAAAAATTTGATAAAATTCAACGAATCATTTTTTTCAGTGCACACACACACACACACACACACACACACATACACACACACACACACACACACATATATGCATACATTTATGAGTGTGTATGCACACACATATACATATATAATATATAATTATTTATAATATATATATAAATATAATATAATATACATAAGTGTTGTCCAGAGGGAATTTTTGTTTTTATTGCCCTACAAGTTCGATTAAACCATCAAAATATGCTGAAAATATTGTATAAATATTATAATCACAAATAAAGCAATGGATTCCAAGCACAACTACTAATTTGCTTACAAAATCTTTAATAAAACTTGAATAAAGGGTGAAGATGTAAATTGTCCTATAGGCCAGACATCACTTGTGGCTACTATATATATATACACACAGTATCAACAGTATCCCAACCCTGGTTAAAGTTACACAAAGTGAAACTGGCCTGTTTTGTCCTTCCTACTGTGTTACGCAAGATCTG
>NC_137129.1:40988746-41006246 GCF_949319135.1 Squalius cephalus | reverse complement strand
TGTGAGGAATAGTGTGTTTGAGGTGTGCCGCACTGACTTCACGGGTGAGGAATAGTGTGTGTGAGGTGTGCCGCACTGACTTCACGGGTGTGAGGAATAGTGTGTGTGAGGTGTGCTGCACTGACTTCACGGGTGTGAGGAATAGTGTGTATGAGGTGTGCTGCACTGACTTCACGGGTGTGAGGAATAGTGTGTGTGAGGTGTGCCGCACTGACTTCACAGGTGTGAGGAATAGTGTGTCTGAGGTGTGCCGCACTGACTTCACGGGTGTGAGGAATAGTGTGTGTGAGGTGTGCTGCACTGACTTCACTGGTGTGAGGAATAGTGTGTGTGAGGTGTGCCGCACTGACTTCACGGGTGTGAGGAATAGTGTGTGTGAGGTGTGCTGCACTGACTTCACGGGTGTGAGGAATAGTGTGTATGAGGTGTGCTGCACTGACTTCACTGGTGTGAGGAATAGTGTGTTTGAGGTGTGCCGCACTGACTTCACGGGTGAGGAATAGTGTGTTTGAGGTGTGCCGCACTGACTTCACGGGTGTGAGGAATAGTGTGTCTGAGGTGTGCCGCACTGACTTCACGGGTGTGAGGAATAGTGTGTTTGAGGTGTGCCACACTGACTTCACGGGTGAGGAATAGTGTGTTTGAGGTGTGCCGCACTGACTTCACGGGTGTGAGGAATAGTGTGTTTGAGGTGTGCCGCACTGACTTCACGGGTGTGAGGAATAGTGTGTCTGAGGTGTGCCGCACTGACTTCACGGGTGTGAGGAATAGTGTGTTTGAGGTGTGCCACACTGACTTCACGGGTGTGAGGAATAGTATGTGTGAGGTGTGCCGCACTGACTTCACAGGTGTGAGGAATAGTGTGTCTGAGGTGTGCCGCACTGACTTCACGGGTGTGAGGAATAGTGTGTCTGAGGTGTGCTGCACTGACTTCACTGGTGTGAGGAATAGTGTGTGTGAGGTGTGCCGCACTGACTTCACGGGTGTGAGGAATAGTGTGTGTGAGGTGTGCTGCACTGACTTCACGGGTGTGAGGAATAGTGTGTATGAGGTGTGCTGCACTGACTTCACGGGTGTGAGGAATAGTGTGTGTGAGGTGTGCCGCACTGACTTCACAGGTGTGAGGAATAGTGTGTCTGAGGTGTGCCGCACTGACTTCACGGGTGTGAGGAATAGTGTGTGTGAGGTGTGCTGCACTGACTTCACTGGTGTGAGGAATAGTGTGTGTGAGGTGTGCCGCACTGACTTCACGGGTGTGAGGAATAGTGTGTGTGAGGTGTGCTGCACTGACTTCACGGGTGTGAGGAATAGTGTGTATGAGGTGTGCTGCACTGACTTCACTGGTGTGAGGAATAGTGTGTTTGAGGTGTGCCGCACTGACTTCACGGGTGAGGAATAGTGTGTTTGAGGTGTGCCGCACTGACTTCACGGGTGTGAGGAATAGTGTGTTTGAGGTGTGCCGCACTGACTTCACGGGTGTGAGGAATAGTGTGTTTGAGGTGTGCCGCACTGACTTCACGGGTGTGAGGAATAGTGTGTCTGAGGTGTGCCGCACTGACTTCACGGGTGTGAGGAATAGTGTGTTTGAGGTGTGCCACACTGACTTCACGGGTGTGAGGAATAGTGTGTGTGAGGTGTGCCGCACTGACTTCACGGGTGTGAGGAATAGTGTGTCTGAGGTGTGCCGCACTGACTTCACGGGTGTGAGGAATAGTGTGTGTGAGGTGTGCTGCACTGACTTCACTGGTGTGAGGAATAGTGTGTGTGAGGTGTGCCGCACTGACTTCACGGGTGTGAGGAATAGTGTGTGTGAGGTGTGCTGCACTGACTTCACGGGTGTGAGGAATAGTGTGTATGAGGTGTGCTGCACTGACTTCACGGGTGTGAGGAATAGTGTGCCTGAGGTGTGCCGCACTGACTTCACGGGTGTGAGGAATAGTGTGTATGAGGTGTGCTGCACTGACTTCACTGGTGTGAGGAATAGTGTGTTTGAGGTGTGCCGCACTGACTTCACGGGTGTGAGGAATAGTGTGTCTGAGGTGTGCAGCACTGACTTCACTGGTGTGAGGAATAGTGTGTTTGAGGTGTGCCGCACTGACTTCACGGGTGTGAGGAATAGTGTGTCTGAGGTGTGCTGCACTGACTTCACTGGTGTGAGGAATAGTGTGTTTGAGGTGTGCCGCACTGACTTCACTGGTGTGAGGAATAGTGTGTCTGAGGTGTGCCGCACTGACTTCACTGGTGTGAGGAATAGTGTGTTTGAGGTGTGCCGCACTGACTTCACGGGTGTGAGGAATAGTGTGTCTGAGGTGTGCTGCACTGACTTCACTGGTGTGAGGAATAGTGTGTTTGAGGTGTGCCGCACTGACTTCACTGGTGTGAGGAATAGTGTGTCTGAGGTGTGCCGCACTGACTTCACGGGTGTGAGGAATAGTGTGTCTGAGGTGTGCCGCACTGACTTCACTGGTGTGAGGAATAGTGTGTCTGAGGTGTGCCGCACTGACTTCACGGGTGTGAGGAATAGTGTGTTTGAGGTGTGCCGCACTGACTTCACGGGTGTGAGGAATAGTGTGTCTGAGGTGTGCCGCACTGACTTCACGGGTGTGAGGAATAGTGTGTCTGAGGTGTGCCGCACTGACTTCACTGGTGTGAGGAATAGTGTGTCTGAGGTGTGCCGCACTGACTTCACTGGTGTGAGGAATAGTGTGTCTGAGGTGTGCCGCACTGACTTCACGGGTGTGAGGAATAGTGTGTCTGAGGTGTGCTGCACTGACTTCACGGGTGTGAGGAATAGTGTGTCTGAGGTGTGCCGGACTGACTTCACGGGTGTGAGGAATAGTGTGTCTGAGGTGTGCCGCACTGACTTCACGGGTGTGAGGAATAGTGTGTCTGAGGTGTGCCGCACTGACTTCACGGGTGTGAGGAATAGTGTGTCTGAGGTGTGCCGCACTGACTTCACTGGTGTGAGGAATAGTGTGTCTGAGGTGTGCCGCACTGACTTCACTGGTGTGAGGAATAGTGTGTCTGAGGTGTGCCGCACTGACTTCACGGGTGTGAGGAATAGTGTGTCTGAGGTGTGCTGCACTGACTTCACGGGTGTGAGGAATAGTGTGTGTGACGTGTGCTGCACTGACTTCAAGGGTGTGAGGAATAGTGTGTCTGAGGTGTGCCGGACTGACTTCACGGGTGTGAGGAATAGTGTGTCTGAGGTGTGCCGCACTGACTTCACGGGTGTGAGGAATAGTGTGTCTGAGGTGTGCCGCACTGACTTCACGGGTGTGAGGAATAGTGTGTTTGAGGTGTGCCGCACTGACTTCACGGGTGTGAGGAATAGTGTGTCTGAGGTGTGCCGGACTGACTTCACGGGTGTGAGGAATAGTGTGTCTGAGGTGTGCCGCACTGACTTCACGGGTGTGAGGAATAGTGTGTGTGACGTGTGCTGCACTGACTTCACGGGTGTGAGGAATAGTGTGTCTGAGGTGTGCCGGACTGACTTCACGGGTGTGAGGAATAGTGTGTGTGACGTGTGCTGCACTGACTTCACGGGTGTGAGGAATAGTGTGTCTGAGGTGTGCCGGACTGACTTCACGGGTGTGAGGAATAGTGTGTCTGAGGTGTGCCGCACTGACTTCACGGGTGTGAGGAATAGTGTGTTTGAGGTGTGCCGCACTGACTTCACGGGTGTGAGGAATAGTGTGTCTGAGGTGTGCCGCACTGACTTCACGGGTGTGAGGAATAGTGTGTGTGACGTGTGCTGCACTGACTTCACGGGTGTGAGGAATAGTGTGTCTGAGGTGTGCCGGACTGACTTCACGGGTGTGAGGAATAGTGTGTCTGAGGTGTGCCGCACTGACTTCACGGGTGTGAGGAATAGTGTGTCTGAGGTGTGCCGCACTGACTTCACGGGTGTGAGGAATAGTGTGTTTGAGGTGTGCCGCACTGACTTCACGGGTGTGAGGAATAGTGTGTCTGAGGTGTGCCGCACTGACTTCACGGGTGTGAGGAATAGTGTGTTTGAGGTGTGCCGCACTGACTTCACGGGTGTGAGGAATAGTGTGTCTGAGGTGTGCCGCACTGACTTCACGGGTGTGAGGAATAGTGTGTCTGAGGTGTGCCGCACTGACTTCACGGGTGTGAGGAATAGTGTGTTTGAGGTGTGCCGCACTGACTTCACGGGTGTGAGGAATAGTGTGTCTGAGGTGTGCTGCACTGACTTCACGGGTGTGAGGAATAGTGTGTCTGAGGTGTGCCGCACTGACTTCACGGGTGTGAGGAATAGTGTGTTTGAGGTGTGCCGCACTGACTTCACGGGTGTGAGGAATAGTGTCCTGCAGTGACACAGATTAAATATCATCCACAATAAACTCCTAATTACTGCTTATTTATAGTTAAGGTGTTGTTGAAGGGTTATGTTTGCGTATGGATCATGAATATGGTCATGCAGAATAAGGCATTAATATGTGCTTTATAAGTACTAATAAACAGCTAATATGCTGTAATATCAATATGCATGCTAATAAGCGACTAGTTAATAGTGAATAAAAGTGTTCCTTGTTTACCAGTATTGTTTATATACTTTTATAGTATTCATTAATATTGTGATTTTACCCTTTTTTCAGTTTTCTTTGTATTTTTAGTTTCAGTAATTTCATGTATTTTGTAAAATATTTTGTATGTTTTGTTATTTTTATTTAGCTTAAAGTATTCAACTTTTTTTCATAAGGCAACATTATGCTTTTTATATATATTTTTTTTTTATATTTATTTCAATTAATGATTTTTTAAAATAGTTTTACTCAAATCAGTGGTATTTTAATGTATTTTAATGAGATTACCATTACAGTTTTGATTCATATTTTGAATTTTGAATTTTTATTTTTCTATTTTCCGGTTTCGTTTAAAAAATTTATTAATATTTTGTTATTTAAATATATAATTTGTATTAATTGTTATTTCAGTTTTAGTTATTTTAGTGCATCAAGTTACACTAAATAAAAATGAAAAGCTCTGCCTTGGCAACTAGCTGAAATAAAATAAGCTTAAGTCAGAGTGTCAATGTAGCCTATATTTTATTTTATTTCAGGTAACGAAAATGTTTACGTTGAGTATTTACGTTTCATTTAAGTATCAACTTACATGTTTCTGCTCAAATAACATACAAATGTTCATACAGCAATGCATTAATATGGAGCGGTTCAGGTTATTTGATGAGAAGTGTTTGAGTTCACATTGAGATCACTGACTGACTCAATCTGAGCACCGTTGCTGAGATCTTTCTGGATTTACTCCTGAAAGTCTCTCTTTCATTGTCAGTCTAACAATATAGATATAAAAGAGATCTCTTTAATGATGCCTGTCCTACAGAACGCAAAATAATGTTATTTCATGAGGTCACGTGACCGCAGTTTGACACACTGATGTTTATATTGCTCAGTATATGACTCAGTTGTTGTTAATCTGATGAATGGTGTTTGACCTGCAAGCGTTCAGCTCTTCGGTGTGTGTCTGATTCCTCTCGGCTCGTGTTTACTCAAACGCAGCACGCCTGAATGTGTCTGTTTATAGCGAGCAAACACGCCGCTCGGCACCTTCTGCTGCTTTCTGCCGCGCTCTCCTCGTTTCCTGACTTCTTCTGTTTCTCTCCGGCTCTCGCTTTGTTTCTTGTCTTCCTTCTGCTTGTGAAGCTTGAGGTGTGAGCGAAGAGTGAAAAAAAAAAAACCCTCAGTATCTCCACACATTCGGCATGTGTTTGCTAAATGTGACAAACCTGTAGTTTGACAGGAACAATATAAGAAAACTATATATGGATGAACTGTCTGAGACACTGTTAATAAGAGACATTCTGTGTGTGAATGTCAAAGACAAGTTGATGCCATGATGTGAAGAGCTGATGAGACATAAAAAAGTGTATTAAATTAAATTATATTTTATTTGAGGTGTGTTTACCTGTGCAAAATCAGCCACCACAGTGTGAGGATGTTGCAGGGGGTTCCTAAGACAATCCATGTGGTTCCTGGTGTTTTGGGTGGTTGTTATGGGGTTGCTAAGGTTTTTTGGTGGTTGTTGGGTGGTTGCTTGGGTGTTTTGGGTGGTTGCTAAGGTGTTTTGGGTGGTTGTTATGGGGTTGCTAAGGTTTTTTTGGTGGTTGTTGGGTGTTTTGGGTGGTTGCTAAGGTGTTTTGGGTGGTTGCTAAGGTGTTTTGGGTGGTTGTTATGAGATGGCTTGGGTGTTTTGGGTGGTTGCTAAGATGTTTTGGGTGGTTGTTATGGGGTTGCTAAGGTTTTTTTGGTGGTTGTTGGGTGGTTGCTTGGGTGTTTTGGGTGGTTGCTAGGTGGTTGTTATGTGGTGGCTTGGGTGTTTTGGGTGGTTGCTAAGGTGTTTTGGGTGGTTGTTATGGGGTTGCTAAGGTTTTTTTTGGTGGTTGTTGGATGGTTGCTAAGGTGTTTTGGGTGGTTGTTATGTGGTTGCTTGGGTGTTTTGGGTGGTTGTTATGGGGTTGCTAAGGTTTTTTTGGTGGTTGTTGGGTGGTTGCTAAGGTGTTTTAGGTGGTTGTTATGTGGTTGCTTGGGTGTTTTGGGTGGTTGCTAAGGTGTTTTGGTTGGTTGTTATGGGGTTGCTAAGGTTTCTTTGCTGGTTGTTGGGTGGTTGCTAAGGTGTTTTGGGTGGTTGTTATGTGGTTGCTTGGTTGTTCTGGATGGTTGCTAAGGTGTTTTGGGTGGTTGTTAGGTGATAGCTAATGTGTTTTAGGTGGTTGTTAGATGATTGCTAAGATGTTTTGGGTGGTTGCTAAAGTTTTTTAGTTGCCTGTTAAGTGGTTACTAATGGGTTCTGGGTGGTTGTTAGGTGAGTGTTAAATTGTTTTGGCTGGTTGTTAAGTGATTGCTAGGGTGTTTTGGGTGGTTGCTAAGGTATTTTGGGTGGTTGTTATGTGGTGGCTTGGGTGTTTTGGGTGGTTGCTAAGGTGTTTTGGGTGGTTGTTATGGGGTTGCTAAGGTTTTTTTGGTGGTTGTTGGATGGTTGCTAAGGTTTTTTGGGTGGTTGTTATGTGGTTGCTTGGGTGTTTTGGGTGGTTGCTAAGGTGTTTTGGGTGGTTGTTATGGGGTTGCTAAGGTTTTTTTGGTGGTTGTTGGGTGGTTGCTAAGGTGTTTTGGGTGGTTGTTATGTGGTTGCTTGGGTGTTTTGGGTGGTTGCTAAGGTGTTTTGGTTGGTTGTTATGGGGTTGCTAAGGTTTTTTTGGTGGTTGTTGGGTGGTTGCTAAGGTGTTTTGGGTGGTTGCTAAGGTGTTCTGGATGGTTGCTAGGTGACACACACACTCAAACTTAATACTTATTGTTAAAGGTTTGATCACATCCATAGTAACACCTAGCGCAAACTCCACTAAAACAATGTATTCTGCCAATGACACCATTACATCATATCATGATATCAAAGAGTGTGAAATGTCAAAGACAGGAAGATGATATTGTGAGGTAAAATACAGACAAGAAATAAAATGTCACGTTGCGTAACAGAAGAAAATGAGAAAATAGAAGTAGACTTCACAAAACTACAACTGAGTCATTGCATGAGCAACAACTGGCATGAGTTTGTCATCAATAATAGTTCTTATGCTGAAGAAATGACTCACGGTCATTGTGTTTTCATGTGAATCACTGAAGCTTTTTGAGACATTAATGTGATTCTGATTGGTGTCTTATCCAAAGCAAACAGTCATGGAGTGAAAAAATGACCAAATGTAGGACAAGACTCAATCTTCTCCTGTCGAAGTGATGTGATGGTGTAAAGTGTGTGTGTCAGATCTGAATGTAAGTTTGCAGTGCATTATGGGGAAGCTTTTAGACCAGGACATGGAGAATGGACATGATGTTTCACATCTATCATTATTTAAAAAGGAATTATGTAAGAAATTAAATGTTGACTGGCATTAAATTAATAAAGATTTAAAAGATTTTACAACAGCAGCCTAAAACTATGACCAAATAGATATTTGAATGTTGGTATTTATCAACAATCATGCTAAAATTAGGATTAATAATGAAGGAATAAGGGTGTATGAAAGTACATTTTTGGTCATGATGATCATAAAAAAATGTTGGAAATCACATATAAATTATGTAAGAATAAAAATGTCTGCAGTGATTGAAATATATAAAACTAGAAATATGCTGAATCTGCATTCATTATATACAGTATACACACACACACACACACTGTATATAGTACCAATTATTTTTAGATATTGATATATGAAACACTTGAATCAATTGCATTAATTCGTGAACAGAGTCATTTTGAGTTATGTATAAAGGTCTTAAAAGTTTTGCCTTAATTGACTGTTTTGTTTTTGTATCTTTTAGTATAGATTCAATTTAGTAGTGGAAGAAATGTTTATAATGAGGTAAAATGAGGCTTCGGCCTACACATTTCTCAGTCAATATGTAAAAATATTATTAATAAAATGTGTTTAAGGACCAAAATATTTATGATGATGGGGGTAACATTTTTTGACGTCTGTCAAAAAGGATAGTTATTTCAGAAGTTTTTTTCAGTCAATAGTGCACTGATGAATCACTGAAGGAACATGTATTGAGAAAGTAAATGTTTAGTGTCTTGTTGACTTTAAATGATGGTAAACTGTGGCTGAATCCGACATCGCCCCCTAAACCCTCATTCACTATTCCCTACGTTAGTCCACTAACTTGAAGAAGTGAGTGAAAAGTGAAGTGAATTCACAAAAGTGAAGTGAGTGAATTCGGACAGCCGTTGAGTGTACACTGGCTGTACACTCGTTATTGCAGTGCAATGTGGGATTGAATAAGTGCACTCAATATCATTCACTATGGTTTCGGACACCACTGCAAATGGCTGTCCCCTAAAATGACGCCCTATATGCGGGTATAGGGGGCGATTTCAGATTCAGCCTGAGTTTTCCCGGAGAGCCGGTGTTTACTCTTCCAGGAGGAGATGCAGTCTCTCACATGTGGAAATGAAATGTGAAGCTTGTTGTGACAGTGGCTCGAGTCAACCAACCGGTTGCATCATTTTGCCTGTGGATAAAATGCCACTTTACTGTTATTATTATTATCTTCTGATATTTCTCCCTTCATAATGAGCCAGTGGTGTCTTTAGGAATGGAGATACAGTATGTAAATGGAGGTTGTAGTTGTTGTGTTTGCTTTCATGCGGGATCCAGCTTGTTAGAGAAAGGCTTTCACAGTTTCCCGTGTGTGTGAGTTTGGCAGCGAGTGCAGTGACGGAGAGGTGATGTGAGGAACACACACACACACACACACACAGAGAGAGAAATAACAGATCCTCACAGCGACTCCAGCACAATAACTCCCTCCTCTGCTTTCCAACAATGGCAGAAGTCTTTCGGTAATTAATTTCTGCCGACGGAGGCCTGAATGCCTGATCGCCTGAACACCTGAACGCCTGAACACCTGAACACCTGAACACACACCTGAACGCCTGAACACCTGAACACCTGAACACACACCTGAACGCCTGAACACCTGAACACACACCTGAACACACACCTGAACACCTGAACACCTGAACACACACCTGAACGCCTGAACACCTGAACACACACCTGAACGCCTGAACACCTGATCGCCTGAACACCTGAACACACACCTGAACACACACCTGAACACCTGAACGCCTGATTGCCTGAACACCTGAACACACACCTGAACGCCTGAACACACACCTGAACGCCTGATCGCCTGAACACCTGAACGCCTGAACACACACCTGAACGCCTGAACACACACCTGAACGCCTGATCGCCTGAACACCTGAACGCCTGAACACACACCTGAATGCTTGAACACCTGAACACCTGAACGCCTGAACACCTGAACGCCTGAACACCTGAATGCCTGAACGCCTGATCGCCTGAACACCTGAACGCCTGAACACACACCTGAACACCTGAACGCCTGAACACCTGAACGCCTGAACACCTGAACGCCTGAACACCTGAATGCCTGAACGCCTGATCGCCTGAACACCTGAACGCCTGAACACACACCTGAACACCTGAACGCCTGAACACCTGAACGCCTGAACACCTGAACGCCTGAACACCTGAATGCCTGAACGCCTGATCGCCTGAACACCTGAACGCCTGAACACACACCTGAACGCTTGAACACCTGAATGCCTGAACACACACCTGAACGCCTGATCGCCTGAACACCTGAACGCCTGAACACACACCTGAACGCCTGAACACACACCTGAACGCTTGAACACCTGAATGCCTGAACACACACCTGAACGCCTGATCGCCTGAACACCTGAACGCCTGAACACACACCTGAACGCTTGAACACCTGAACGCCTGAACACACACCTGAGCGCTTGAACACCTGAACGCCTGAACACCTGAACACACACCTGAACGCCTGATCGCCTGAACACACACCTGAACGCTTGAACACCTGAACACCTGAACACACACCTGAACGCCTGATTGCCTGAACACCTGAACGCCTGAACACACACCTGAACGCCTGAACACCTGAACACACACCTGAACATCTATCTATCTATCTGTCTGTCTGTCTGTCTGTCTGTCTGTCTGTCTGTCTGTCTGTCTGTCTGTCTGTCTGTCTGTCTGTCTGTCTGTCTGTGTCGTTGTAACTTTCATTCTATCTATCGTTCCATCCATCCCTCTATCTGGTTATGCAACCATCCTCATCCTCTTTTTTTGTCCTTTTTTTTTTTTTTTTTTTTGGCCTTTTAGATCTTCAGCCTAAAAATCTCAGTTTTTCGCTGCCTAGTGGGAATCAACTTTATAAAAAGATAAGGAGGAAAAACCCCTTTAAAGAGCAGATGACAACAAAAACTCCCACAGATGGGAATCAATAGGACAACGGGGCGTTTTTCACGTCCAGCTCAGAGGGTTCAAAGCCAGCGCTTCTACACAAAAGCACAGAAACAGATTCTCCCACAGATGGGAAAAACACTGAAAATATGCTTTCCTCTTCAGGATACAAAAATGCAACGAGAGGTCGTTTCAATTGCTTTGTCCTCTTCTCCATCTCTCTCTCTTTCAATGCCTTTTTGAGAGACCATGTGAGCCAATGAATATCCACACAGTGTTTGACTGCCAAAAGGTGCAAATGTTGTTACAGGATTTAATCTGAATACATTTGCATAATTTCAAGGGACAAAAACCTGTAGAAGAAAAGCAAATTCTCTTGAATGCAATCTACATTTTTCTGAAGATAGGTTGCATGATCAAAATGTTATCTCAACAAATATTGGATTTTGTGAAACAGTGCACGACTTTTTTAATTTTAAGGCAGTTATGTCTACATCTTCGAAGTCAATGTGATGAATTCTTACATATTTTAAAAGTATTTTATAATGCAAATATTTATGATTTATCTATGACATTTTTATTTATCACAATTTTTATTATTATTATTTATATCACACAATTACAATGTTCTCATTATAATTTTATGTAGCCTAAATGACAGACTTGCACTTCTCATGTTGCACTGAACCGCATTTTTATTGTTTGAAGTGATTCCAATCATATTTCAAGCAATTAAAAACCATCATGGCGAACAGTGCGCATCTGAAGTGTCTCAACTGAATGCTATATATGTATTTATTTTTGAACATATCAGCCAGTATGTGACTGCGGCTGATATATCGTGCATCCCTAATATTTATGTATTTTATATTTTGTCCAGTGCAATGACATTCACACGTTTTAAATGTGACTTCAATGTCCAAATGCATCTGGCAAAAAGGTTGAAATATCCATTCACATGTATCTGTCAACTCAAAGAACGAGCATTTCGAGACATTTTGGGTTTAATTGAACAGAATCCAGGGATGTTTGAATGATTCTTTGTTTATCAGAAGAACAATTTGATCAAGTCGACCTTTTGACAGCTTTCAGATGACCCGGACCACGAGAACAACATCCAGACGTGTTCATCCCTCCTTCTCTGTACAGGAGGACGAGGAGACAGAACTAATGCGTCTCAGACTTCTGACAGCAGGGTGTTCAGATGAAAGCTTTCGGAAATGAAGCCGGGCCGAAGCGTTCTGGCTTTGGTTGCCGTAATAAGGCCACCTCAGAGAGGTCTTGTTGTTAAGACCCAAAGACAGGCTCTTCTACCTCATTAAACACTGACAAGAGCCTGGCATGTCTTCTCTTATGTAAAACTCTCCGTGTCGAGTCAAAAGATAAATGTAAATGCTGTAGCCGTCTGCACTCCAGGCATTAATCCCCAGAAATATTGAATTTCATGTAATTGGCATGAATGGCCTTGCAGTTTCACCTCAATCAATCAAAACACTTGTGCTGGAGGAAAAGAAAAAAGATTGTAATCGTAAATTGAAATGCAATTCAAGAATGTTTTCTTCATGTTTTAAAATTTCCCTCTTAACAATTTAATTAGTTTGACATGGTATGAATGCTATAACGTCTCATTTGTTTGTCAAACGACAGCCATGAATTTCCTTTACTTATTAGCACATTTGCTTTTAAATTTAGATCTGGTAAATGTGACTTTTATACTGATTAATGCACAGATTTTAATATAAAACTTGTTTTAACACTGACATCTAGTGTACATAACATGACATTATAATACAGGCTGATATTCTGTTAATTTACATGTTTGTAGTGCAGTAGATCATGACTTAATGCTTTATGAATTGATTTATTTCATTAACTGTTTTTTTCCCCCCACATTTTGTTCTTATAGAAAACTTCAGTGAACTGGTGATTTTAATCCCTTAAAAACACGTCATGCGCTTATTAATAAATAAGATAATAAATGCTTAATAATAAATGCTCTTAAATAAACTTGTGTAAAAATTGTTTAGCCAAAAGCAAAACAATTGATATAATAAAAATAAGAGGTATTTATATACCTATCTTAGGCCTATTTATTGGCCTATTATAGGCAGATCTTTAACCAATAAAACCAAGAATTACATTGAAATTACTGAAATGATCTGTAATCATGTAATAGAAACCATAAACCATTTCCCAAAAGATCTATACATATATACTCAAAATATAAAAAAATAAATAAAAAAAATAAACGGTTGAGGTCAAACCTGAAGGGGGACTTTTATTTTGACACGTGTTTCTTACTTCACATCATTTCTGTTACTGAAAACCTACACAAACATGCCAGTGTCCTTGTCAAATAAACTTTCCCCCAAAACTATTAGTGTACTTAAAATACTCAAACAGACTAAAAAAAACAAACAAAAAAAAACAATTCTGTTTGGAGATTAAAAGAGCCATAAATATGTAGTCCTTTTTTTTTTTTTTTTTTTTACTTTAAAATTGAAATGGACTTTTATTGCATCCATTCCCAGACGGCCATCGTGGAATGCTGTCGCTTCCTTCACATCATTCCCATCTTTCATATTTACATGCAGAGCTGCACGGAAAAGCTCAGTGTTTATTAAATAAACGTTCTGATCATATACACAATAAAGCATGATGAGCATGGCCGCCACACCATGCGAGAAGACATTAGCACCTAAAAAGAAAAGCGAGAAGAAGATTGCATCCAAAGAGGAGTACAGATTACTGTCCAATATCATGGGAGTGATGAATAACTTGAGGAAACAGGTAAACATCCTCAGATATCTGACATATAATATGAAGTTTCTGACATATGCATGACATAACCTGACGTATGTGATATATATTCATCATATAATATGAGTAATCTAACATGCGTCATTATGAGATCATGCATCTGACATAAAGCCTATCCATAATAAAATATGTGATATCTAACATCTTCTGCGATATCTTTACATTAAATGAACTACATGAATCTTACATAAAGTGAAAATAGATAATAGGTACATTTATGTTTACTTTATTTAATTTCTAAAAATTAATTTATATTTTCATGTCTATTTCATTTGTATTTCTCCTTTTTCTATTTTCCATTAATCACAAAAATAACTAAATTTTTGCACGTCATTATTGCTGATATTATAAATCTGATATTATATCTGAAAAATAATATATAATCATATATATACATACTTTTTTACATATTTCTAAATAATACAATATTTTACATATTTGTATATTTATTATTATTCTATTAATTTGTTGTATTATTTTTAGTTGCAGTGATTGATGAGAACATATAATGATTTGTGGTAATGAGATAAAGGGTTTGGACAATGTTAGATATAATCAAAACTGTAAAGCAATATCTATGCATGCCTGTGCATGTATGGTCTCTAATGCGCTGCGTGACCTTTGACCTGTGCTCAGGGAATCCTCTGTGATGTGGTGCTGGTTGTGGACGGGAAACACATTCTGGCGCACAGAGTGGTGCTGGCCGCCGCGAGCCACTTCTTCAACCTCATGTTCACATGTGAGAGTGATGACTGTTACTATGGTGTGAGCAGTTGTAGATGTTAGATGTTTCCAGTTGTAAGAGAAAGCCTGATGTTTTGCATGTGCAGCCAGTATGATGGAGGCCACGAATCACGAGGTGGAGCTGGGAGGAGCAGAGCCAGAGATCATCGAGCTGCTGGTGGAGTTCGTCTACACGGCACGGTGAGGCTGACACAAATATGATGTAACATACCTCACACACACGCATTCATAATGCTTATATCTGATCTCAGAATCTCAGTGAACAGTAATAATGTTCAGTCTCTGCTGAACGCTGCCAACCAGTACCAGATCGAGCCGGTGAAGAAGATGTGTGTGGAGTTCCTGAAGGAGCAGGTGGACGCCACCAACTGTCTGGGTGAGGCGGCGCGTCTCTCTGTGCGAAACTCTTCAAATGCATTTTTATTCTCAATGCAGTCTGTTTGATTCCAATATAATTGCAATATAATTATGTTTCTGTGAGTTATTATTGCTCATATTATAAATCATACTTGATATATGCATCATATATTATTAGATCTGACATATGCATCATATAATCTGAGATATCTGACGTATACATAACAAAATATGGCATATCTGCATGCATCATGTCGTCTGCGATATCTTTACATGCTTAAAATGTATATAAAATGCATAGGATTTACAAATAATTATATCTAACAATAAACCGATAATAGATTATTTTTTATATATTTAATAACAAACTTTTTACATATTTTTCAAATATTTATATTTATGAATTATTTTTTTATTAATTTGTGTTAAAATGTATTATATATTCTAAATCTGATATTATAACTGACAGATTGATATATATTCATCATATAATATGAGCTATCTAATATAATATAATATGAGATCATATAATTGTATAATCTAAAGTATGGATCATATTGTCTGCGATGTCTTTATAAACTTCACAAACATTTTTACTAAAAGTAGTGTATAATAAACTGAAATATAAATGGATAGCAGGTACATTTATGTTTGCTTTAATTGTAAAACAATTTAAAAAATGTATATGCATATTTTTAAATAATTAAATATATATATTTATACATTTTTTTTTACATTTGTCTTGAAATGTATTTTTATTTTCATGTCTATTAAACTTCTGTCTCCTTTTTATTAATTACAAGATAATTACTTGTAACTGAAAATAGAGGAAAGGTAAATTTATATTTACTTTAGTTAATAAAAAAAAAAGTAAGTTTTTTTTAGATAATACAATTCTTCTAAATATTTACATTTATTAATTATAAATCTTAACATACTTTACATATAAATTGCTAAAAATAATGTATTACAATAAACTGAAAATATATAATAGATAGATGTATGTCTACCTTATTTAAGTTATGTCTTCTTTTAATTGTAAAACATTTTTAAATAATAAAATATTTTAAATATTTATACTTATTACTTTTTAAAATTAATTTGTCTTGAAATGTATTTTTATTTTCCTGTCAATTTAATTTCTATTTTGGGTTTTCTATTTTATTTCTATTAATTGCAGGCAAAATATATTTTTATTGGATATATATATATATATATATATATATATATATATATATATATATATATATTAGTAATTAATATATTTAGTTTGGTTATTATTATTTACATTAGATATCTGATATGATCAAAACATTTTAATTGTGTGTGAGTGCTGTTGTGATTGGTTGTCTCTTCTGTAAGGCATCAGCTCATTGGCCGAGTGTCTGAACTGTCCTGAGCTGAAGGTGTCGGCGGATGACTTCATACACCAGCACTTCACAGACGTGTATAAGATGGACGAGTTCCTGCAGCTGGACGTCACGCAGGTCACACACCTTCTCCAGCAGGACACACTCACGGTCCGAGCCGAAGATCAGGTCAGAGGTCGCGGGACGCTGGGTCGTGAGCAGGGTTACAGTGGCGTGAGTTATACTGTGTGTGTGTGTGTGTGTGTGTGTGTGTGCAGATATACGACGCCGCGGTGCGCTGGCTGAAGTACGACGTGTTGAACCGACAGCAGTTCATCGTGGACATCCTGGGGAAGGTGCGGTTCCCTCTCGTCTCCAAAAACTTCCTCAGTAAAACTGTTCAAGCCGAACCGCTGATCCAGGACAACCCGGAGTGTCTGAAGATGGTCATCTGTGAGTCACCAACACTGTCTGTCTATCTATCTATCTATCTATCTATCTGTCTGTCTGTCTGTCTGTCTGTCCGTCCGTCCGTCCGTCCGTCCGTCCGTCCGTCCGTCCGTCCGTCCATCCATTGTTCTATCTGTTCATCCATTCATTCATCATTCCCTCATCCATCCAGCCATCCATCGTTCTATCTGTTTATACATCAATCCATCCATCCATCCATCCATCCATCCATCGTTCTATCTGTTTATACATCAATCCATCCATCCATCCATCCATCCATCCATCGTTCTATCTGTTTATACATCAATCCATCCATCGTTCTGTGTTTATACATCCATCCATCCATCCATCCATCCATCCATCCATCCAGCCATCCATCGTTCTATCTGTTTATACATCAATCCATCCATCCATCCATCCATCCATCCATCGTTCTATCTGTTTATACATCAATCCATCCATCCATCCATCCATCCATCCATCCATCGTTCTATCTGTTTATACATCAATCCATCCATCGTTCTGTGTTTATACATCCATCCATCCATCCATCCATCCATCCATCCATCCATCGTTCTATCTGTTTATACATCAATCCATCCATCCATCCATCCATCCATCCATCCATCCATCATCCATCCATCCACCCATCCATCGTTCTATGTGTTTATACATCAATCCATTCATCTATCCATCCATCCATCCATCCATCCATCCATCCATCGTTCTATCTGTTTATACATCCATCCATCCATCCAGCCATCCATCGTTCTATCTGTTTATACATCAATCCATCCATCCATCCATCCATCCATCCATCCATCCATCCATCCATCCATCCATCGTTCTATCTGTTTATACATCAATCCATTCATCCATCCATCCATCCATCCATCCATCCATCCATCCATCCATCGATCCATCGTTCTATCTGTTTATACAT
>NC_137129.1:40893746-40986246 GCF_949319135.1 Squalius cephalus | reverse complement strand
TCCATCCATCCATCCACCCATCCATCCATCATCCATCCATCATCCATCGTTCTATGTGTTTATACATCAATCCATCCATCCATCCATCCATCCATCGTTCTATCTGTTTATACATCAATCCATTCATCCATCCATCCATCCATCCATCCATCATCCATCGTTCTATGTGTTTATACATCAATCCATTCATCCATCCATCCATCCATCCATCCATCCATCATCCATCCATCCATCGTTCTATGTGTTTATACATCCATCCATCCATCCATCCATCCACCCATCCATCATTTTATCCTTTTATCCATCCATCCATCCATCCATCCATTATTCTATCGTTCCATCAATCCATCCATCGTTCCATCCATCCATCCATCCATCCATCCATCCATCCATCCATCCATCCATCCATAAATAATTTTGTATAATCTTTTTTTTATAAATATTTCTGTGTAATTATTCTATGTTTTTATCATCTAAATGTAGTCCTTGAAGATCTTCTTTCACTAAGAATTCTGTAAAGCAGAGCTGTCGCTGTGTGTGTGTGTGTGTGTGTGTGTGTGTGGTCAGGTGGGATGCGTTATCATCTCCTGTCTCCAGAGGACCGTGAGGAGCTCGGCGAGAACAGTCGACCGCGACGCAAGAAACACGATTATCGCATCGCTCTGTTCGGAGGCTCGCAGCCGCAGTCCTGCCGCTACTTTAACCCCAAGGTACTGAGCGCTCACACTGATCACTCCAACAGCCGTGGAAAAACGGGAAATATTTTATTTATGTAATTTTTTTTTTTTGGCATAAAAAATTTAAATGAATAAAATGAATGTAATCATTAATATAATCATAAAAAATCAAGTCTCTACAAAATGATTTAAAAAAATCATTATCCATGAAATCACAAACCACTGGGACTGAGTTCCACAGTCATGGAAATACTGGAATAACTTTTAAAGTTTCTTTATGATTTTTGAAAGTCCAAAAATAATAATAAATACCTTTTTTTTTTTTACGTTAGTCTTTATTCAATCTATTTTTAAAAATCCTTATCCTGCAATCACAAACCACTGGGAGCATGTGTGTGTGTGTGTGTTTCAGGATTACAGCTGGACAGACATCCGCTGCCCCTTTGAGAAACGACGGGACGCCACATCCGTGTTCTGGGATAATGTGGTGTACATCCTGGGTGGCTCGCAGCTCTTCCCCATCAAACGCATGGACTGCTATAACGTGGTGAAGGACAGCTGGTACTCCAAACTCGGGCCACCAAACCCACGGGACAGTCTGGCCGCCTGCGCCTCTAAAGGAAAGATCTACACCTCCGGAGGATCGGAAGTGGGTGAGTCTGCCCTTGTCGTCCTGTGGGTTTGGATTTGAGGGGGGTCACAAAATAAAATGGCTCTTACAAAATCTCAATGCTGTTGATAGGAAGCTCAGCTCTGAATCTGTTCGAGTGCTACGACACGCGCACTGAGACGTGGCAGACGAAGCCCAACATGCTGATGCCGCGCTGCAGTCACGGGTCGGTCGAGGCCAACGGGCTCATCTACGTCTGCGGAGGAAGTCTGGGAAACAACGTGTCCGGCAGGGTCCTCAACGACTGCGAGGTGTACGACCCCAACACCGAAGAGTACGTATGACACCTCACACTCGTTTAAAGGGACAGTTCACACAGAAATGAAAATTCTGTCATCATTTACTCGCCCTCAAGTTGTTCCAAACCTGGATGAGTTTCTGTCTTCTGCACAACACAAAAGAGGATAGTTTGAAGAATGTTGGTAATCAAACAGTTGATGGTCCCCATTGACTTCCATAGTAGGAAAAAAAACAACAACATGAGAAACTCATCCAGGTTTGGAACAACATGATGACAGAATTTTCATTTTTTGGGTGAACTGTTGCTTTAATGTGAGTTTTAAAGGGATAGTTCACCCAAAAATGTAAGTTCTCAATTCTATTCTGTTATATTTGTGAATATTTTGTATTAGCTTTTATGTTCATATTTTCATTTTAATTGTAGTTTTTATGTACTTTTATCATTTTTATATATTTTTTATATTTGTATTTTGTTTTTTATTTTTATATCAGTTTTAGTTTTTTTTAGTAAGCTTAAGTTATTTAAGTACTTCCACTTAAACCTTATTGCCGTTAAACGTTTTTTTTAAATGTATGTTTTTCATCTAATATTTATATTTAATTAAATTTTAAATGTATTTCAATTAATCAAAACGATTTTTAATAGTCACTACATCATTTGCTCACCTTCATGTTGTGGCTTACTTCAGCTCTTTCCTATACTTCTCTATAAATGGGCTGTCAAGCACTAAAAAGGGACACAAAAGACTATAAAAGTATAATAGAAATATGATTTGTGTGGGTCAGTATATGATTTGTCTATATTCTAAGTCAGGGTTTCCCAAACTGAGATTTGTGAGTTGATAAAAAAGCTAATAATTAATGAAATCATAAAAATATCAAATTAAAATAAATAAATAATTTTAAAGATGAAATATTTTATTTGTTTAAATGCATGTCATGTGACCATTATCTGACATCAGAGATCCACGAATGTGCAAACGTGTTAAAATTATTGAAATATTAACTTAAAATCTTAAATGGAAATATTTTTAATGCAAAAGGTATAACCAATTATTTTAAAGTGTAAAAAATTATACCAAAAAAAAAAAAAAAAGTGTATTTTGTTAATCTTAATCCATTTGCAAAGACCGAATGCAATATGAGGTGCATCTGATAAAAGAGTTAGTGAATCCCTGATGGAGGTCTTCAGCAGAAGTGTAAGTGTGTGTGTGTGTGTGTGTGTGTTGTGTGTGTGTTCAGGTGGAGGGTTCTCTGTGGGATGCGTGAGGCTCGTAAGAATCACGGTCTGGTGGTGGTGAACTCAAGAATATACGCCGTCGGCGGCCAGAACACACTGGGTATGTTTTGTGTTCATAAGTTTACATCCTCTGCTAATATTAGTTTTATTTTAATTTCTTATCAGGCAAGCATCTATTGTGACTCAGACAATGAGACATAGTAACACACTGTTTTCTTTGTTCTACATTCAACAAACTCATATTATGAAGAACTTCTACAAGGTTGTTTGATTTCCTGAGGGAAGCAGCAGTGCTGGTTTAGACACGTTTAGGTTTATGTCATGATGTTTAGCACACGTCTCTGTTGTCAAGGTAAAGACAGTTATAGATGATCAGTAGATGCAAGAAAGACCAATCAGAATTCAGTATGCAAATATTACAATTACAGTTTACATGGATTCATCTAGCAATGCTTTTATCCAAAGTGACTACATCTCAAGCTCTATTTCCTGGAGAATTTATCCAACGGTATTCATACAATACAATACCATTATTATTATTATTATTATTTTAAAATACTAGATTAGTAAATAGGTAACCTAGAGTTGAAATCTTTTTTCATTGTTTAGGAAAAACTAAATTACAGATGTTTTTTTTTGTATAAGAAAACATGAGTACATAATTTAATTTAAATTGAATTTTATATTTACAATTCTGTATTTTTTACTTCTTTTTAAAAAAAAATCTAAATCACTATCTATTAATTTTATTTCATTTATGTTTTAATATTTTTATTTGACTTTTCAATTTTTAATATATTGTTTTAAAATGAATTATAAATTAATATTAATGAATATTATCTTTCTATATAAAATAGTGCTGTCAAATCGATAAATCACGATTAATCACATCTAATATAAAAGTTTGTAAATATATATATATATATATTAGGGCTGTTAAAAGATTAATCGTGATTAATCGCATCCAAAATAAAAGTTTGTTTTTAATATTATATGTGTGTGTACTGTGTATAATTAAATTTGTATATATAAATACACACACATGCATGTATATATTTAAGAAAAATGTGTTATTTATATATATATAAAAAAAATTATATTTATATATAATATAAACTATATAAATATATATACAGTATATGTATGCAAATATTTCTTAAATATATACATGCATGTGTGTGTATTTATATATACAAAATAATTATACACAGTACACACACATATATTATGTAAAAACAAACTTTTATTTTGGATGCGATTAATCACGATTAATCTTTTGACAGCCCTAATATATATATATATAAACACACGCATTATATTTCTACAAACTTTAATGGTAGTTGTGATTAATCGTGATTAATTGATTGGACAGCACTAATATAAAATAAAACATTAATAATTACCGGTATATATAATATAATTAAACATAATTATACATTTAATTATCCCTTTTTAAAGCGTCATTGAGAAAATGCAGTGATATCTTTACACTTAAAGCTCCAATATGTAGGAATTTTGTAATAAAATTTCCGAAAATAACTTGCACAGTGTGATATATTTCCTCCAGTTGTGTACTTACAATATTTCAAAAGTCTCCAAAGATTTTTTATTTCAGAGAAATTCCGATTTTAAATAACTGGCCGTCCCGGAAAAGAAATGTCGCCTCTCAGTGACGCAATGTCCGCTCTATCCTTGTTTTCCATGTGGACCATGTGATCGGATATTCCACCACACCGGATTTTTTTTTTTTTTTTTTTTACAACAACTTTATTGAGTTTTTTTTCTTATCACAATAAACAATAACGACGTCTGACAAAGAAGAAAAATAAATAAAATAAAAAATATGACCCACCACACCGGAATATCACATGGTCAAATGCGGAAGTGGTGGTTATAGCGTTATAGCCATAGACTGTATGGTTATAGCTGTTATGGATCACGAACTCTTTGGCGAGTTTTGAAGTGCCAACAAAACGAAAGCGTCCATATTCGGATACACGCAGACTGTGTGACAAACGAAGGAATAAAACCTGGATAAATATCGGCAAGGCGTTTTCGAGATGGAGAGAGCTGCGCGACTATCTTGGACTTGACAGAGACTCTGCTCTCGCGAGTGTATTGAGACAGGTAAGACATGCAACTGTCAATAGTAGCACTTATAAACAAAGTTATATTGCTCTTTGTACTTCGGTAAGGCTTTTTATCACGTGTGGTGACCGAGATTATGGCAGTACAATTAAATACAATCGGATATGTGTTGTTAAAAAAATATATTTAGTCATTACTTGCAAATGTTCGTTCAAATTTACTTTTAGATATTGGTTTGAACACGTTAAACAACACGGCATTAACCATAAAAACGTAAAACTGCACAACATTAACCCAACAAATCATTTGACAAATAGCTGTATGTTGTAACGGGGTAATATAGCATAACATTTCACGTTCCTTGCAGTTCATTAATTATGATGACATAAAATAATACGATCAGACATACAGGTAATACAAAAACGAATAAATTACCTCATCCGTGATCATGATTCATTAATTCCATTTAGATACATCACTAGATGGTGAAAACGCATTAAAAACGACATCTCCCATCATCACCTCCTTCATAGCGTCATCAAGCTTCGCCTTTGTTATTGTTGGAAACTGCGCCCTCTTGTGGTCAAAAAAAATCACATACTGGAGCTTTAACACATTTGTTTTGTAATAAATTGACTAATTTTTGTTATAGAAGATCTTTTCCTGGGAAAATTTTGATGTTTTTCGACCATCAGTATACTGAATTATAGCAAACTAAAACCTTGATTTCCTAGTTATGTGTACTTGTTTTAGTTGATTATTTTATTTCGGTCTGGTTCATTTCATGGCCTCTGTTTGTATATAGTTAATTGAATCTGTGATGTATGTTTCTGACACAGCTGAAACCTATAATTAAATGATGATCAAAAAGTATAATGGCATCATGTAGACGTGATCACTGAAGTCAGAGAGGTCAGAGGTCAGTGTTTTCCTTCTGTCAGGTGGTCTGGACTCGGTGGAGTACTACGAGATGGGCAGTAACGAGTGGAAGATGGCGTCTCCGATGCCGTGGAGGGGTGTGACGGTGAAGTGTGCGGCCGTGGCCTCGGTGATCTACGTTCTGGCCGGGTTTCAGGGGGTCGGCCGTCTGGGTCACATCATGGAGTATTACACTGAGACGGACAAGTGGGTCGTGTCCAGTAAAGTGCGCGCCTTCCCTGTCACCAGTTGCCTGATCTGTCTGGTGGACACGTGCGGCGCCAACGAGGAGGACATGAATTCAGCATCTTCATCCTCATCCTCGGCCGATGGAAGGATGTGACAGAGCCAAACCCAGTCGTTACTGTGCCGAGATATATTAGCTGCATTACATATTCAACTGATTATGGTTTGTGTCTTTAGTGCAGATGCTGAGAAGAGTTTGTGTCGCTAAATCAAACCAATCAGGTTTAAGCGTTTAATGTTGAGATCATAAGACTGCTTTTGTCCTTACGCTCAGATTATTATGATCTTTTGAGCTGTAACTTTCAACTTCTAGGAAGGCTGATGTTCCCTGATCTCGGATCAGATTTACACGTCGCAGAAGGACTTCCATTTTTAGGAAACTCTGTTGTACCTTCTGCATTTTGGCGACCCATTTTGGCTAATATGTGTTTTATGTTGGTTTTATGTTTTAAGAATTGGTATTTTGGTGTGTTTATAGTATGTGTGAACAAACTTGTGACTTTTATTTTTTTTAATAATGCTTGTTTTATCATTTTGATGTCGTAGAACTACAAGAAAACAAGCTGGAAAGTTTGAATGAAAGGTTTTTCTAAGAGAGAATCTAAATAAAATTATCTGTTACTGATAGTATTTTGTGTTTCATTTTGTTTTCCTCTATAATATCAATACATACAAGCTTTCTGAACTTGTATTGCTTGTTTACTACGTCGTTTAGTGTTATTACTTTTGCCTGCAATAAAATTTTAGTTTTAGTTTTCACTGGCAGTATCATATAGATAATATATAGTGTACATGTTTTAAAATAGACCATAGTAATATTTTATTCCCATACTCATATACCATGTTGCTGTAAGAATATCAAAAGAAAAAGCTTTTGTAAGAGTTAAAATCCTTCATTTGAGAGCAGTAAAGATAGACACTAGGTGGCGCTTAAGCTTTAAAATTGAGTGAACACGCGGTAAGTCAAGAGTTTATACAAATAAAATGTTTTACTTACTGTCTTCATTCATCTTAGTCCATTTAAAAATCGTAATTTAGATGTACTTTATAATGTTTGCGAGGTATTGCGGAGAGGATTTGGAACTTTGATCCAACAAATGTTTTTTTTCCTGCTCGTGCGTTGAAGGCTTTGCATATTAATATTAATGACGCAATTTGACGTTCGTCTACCTGATTGGCCGAAAAGGCGGGCGCTCAGTGAGTTGGCGAATCAGCAAATCCTGTTTTGGTGACGGCATACCTTATGAATATTAATTAGGCCACATGAATGGACGCTTTCAAAGGTTACCAAGCAACGCTAGAATTACCTAATTAATATTCATGAGCTAATTGTTTGGTCATTCGGATCAGAGTTTTACATCTTTCAGAAAGAGTGTGGCGGGTCAAGCCGAAACTTTATCCCGCCTTATGTTCATAATGAGGCGTGTTCTGTAACTGATTATGAACTACATCAACACTTTCGCTTTGTTCTTTCACGACCATTGATTGACACACTTTCTGACTTGAAGTCGCAGCGGACACACTGAAGGTTTGTTTACTATTAATCTTTATTGAATCTTAATTCATGTTCTGTTGCTCCTGTTGCGTTACTTTGAATCTTCGTATCAATCCTGTAACTTTGATTACATTGTACATGCATCACATGCAACATTTATTGTAACACATCAGATTAAAGTTCGGGGTTTTTTCTTCGGTTTCGCTCGTGAACGCGCATGTCATAGAGAGCAGATGTGAAGTAGTGCATGAAATCATCAAATCTCTCAGATTCAACAAAACCAGCTGTGCTAATAACAGAATAGTTAGATTCATTTATGATTTTGTGTATTACAATTTTTTTTTTTACTGTTGGATGTATATCCAATGTATATTGTATGTATGTGTGTGTGTATATATATATATATATATATATATATATATATATATATATATATATATATGTATATATATATTTATATATATATTTATACATACATACATACAGTATACATACACACACAGTGGTATATAAGCTTTTCATAAACAGTATATGGTTTCTGAAGGATCATGTGACACTGAAGACTGGAGTAATGATGCTGAAAAAATTCAGCTTTGATCACAGGAATAAATTACATTTGACTAAATATTAACTTAGAAAACAGCTATCTATTTTAAATTGTACTAATATTTGACAGTAGTACTGTTTTTACTGTATTTTCATAAAATAAATACAGCCTAGGTGAGAAGAAGAGACTTCTTTTAGAAACATTTTTAAAAAAACTTGGTAACACCTTAGAATAAGGTTTTATTTGTAACATTAACTAACTATGTTAGTAACCATGTTACTGTATTTTTTAATCTTTATTATCATTAGTTAATAAAATACTATTTTTCACGTTAGTGGACAGAGCATTAACTAATGTTAACAAATAAAACTTTTGATTTTGATAATGTATTAGTAAATGTTGAAATTAACATTAACAAAGATTAATAAATGCTGTAGAAGTGCAGTTCATTAATAGTTCTTGTTAACTAATGAAACCTTATTGTAAAGTGTTACCTTTCAAAAACTTTAAATTACATTAAATTACTTGATACTAATTACTTAACATTTGACCTGTAGTGTATACTATGTGTGTCATGATTTTTTAATTCATAAAAGGGGGTCATATATAATAGATAGGTTATAGCAGTGTTGTTTTGAGAAGTTTTAGATGAAGTTTAGCAACACAGAAGAAGGTATGTGTTCAGGAATGACAAACCTCACTTTTCTTGGTTTTTCCCAACTGGTCTGACGTCTCTGTCAAGCTTCACTCCAGCCGTATGAATGCTGTCACTGTGTGACTCAGGGATCGTGAAGACTGGGTCTGTGTTGCATCAGAGAGACCAAAGCATCTATTGTGTATTTACATTTACAGTCGTACAGTAGATGCTTCGGTCTCTCTGAGTCGATAGAGCTGTAGCGAATCCCATAGTTTCATATTCAGTTCTAGTCTCAGTTTGAACTTGATCCAGATTCTGATTTGAAGCAGATGTTGACATTGGGAGCGATCCATTGCATGTCGTTATTCGAGTGGAAAAACAGCAGGGCATGCAAGGACAACCAGTTATCTAATTAAAGTTTTAACGTTAAAACATTCTCTTATTACCATCCAGTGGAGAAAATCTAGTTAAATATCATGTTTCACTCTTAAATATGGAGATAAAACCATTTTTTCTTTTGTTTCAGCAGAGAATGTCAGGTTTTACTTCTAAAATTTGTGAACGATAACATATAAATCAGTGATAACATGCAAATCACTCTCTTCATCCATTAACTCAGATGATAATAAGGCTCAGATGTTTTGAATGTGTAAAACATCAACCATGTGCTGACATAGCCTAATTATACGCTTTGCATAGTGATGGTTTACTTGTTTATGGCTGAAATTCTGCACCACATAATTAGCAAACTTCTATTTTGATCTGCGTGAATCCTTAAAGCTGCAGTCCGTAACTTTTCTGGGTTAAAAATGATCCAAAATAAATGTTTGAGCAAGTCCATATCCAGCCATTGTTCAAAACTATGCTTGCCTTCGCTCGATTCAAAACGGTAAGCTTGTAATAATGTCTTTAACTCCAGTGGTACTGGTGGATTTCCGTGGGAAATTCGAGCATGTCTTTGCGTCATTCCGTCACATCTGTCCACATAAAGAAGAGTCTCGGCTAGTCGGCTATGAGTGTGAGGATGCTGGAGGTGGAGATTTATAGCCTTTTCTCACAGCACTGGGTATAATTACACTTATCAATTTGATGGCGGATCCAGAAAGGTTCAAACGACATTCACCAGTGACAACTGGAGATTCACTTGTTGTAAAATGCAAAAGACTTCAGACTTTGAGTGGCTACAGGAAAAAGAGACTGGGACCGGCCCATGCCAAAACAAGGATAATATTGGAAGGGCATTAACTGTAGTCACGCAATGCTGATGTTGTTAACATTAACAATTTGAGAACAAAGTATAATTTGCACGGTTTGAGTGATATGATAAGCGATCGTTAGATTTAATCAGTGTGATTTACTGAAATGCTTTTTTCCCCTTAGTTGGTCAGAACAAAAGTGGATGTTTGTTCAGATTGACATTTTCCGGGGGAAATTCTTATGTTGGTCATACTTCCATAAAGTATAATCTGTGATTGCGAACGCCAGTATCCACACCGGCGGCAACTGACAGACACACATTCCGAGGCACAACCCATGTATAGTTGATAATTCCTCGAATAACTGCAATTGCAGATTTCGAACAGAGATGGCGACAAAGAGGAAAATCTACAACTGCAGCTTTAAATATAGTTGGTGGTTGCTAGACACAAAGTCTCTGTGATATTTTAGTCTCTTCATATCTCATCCCTAACCATAAGCAATAGTAATAGAGATGCTTGCTCAGTCAGCAATGCTTAAAATGTCTGGTGAAGCATCAACTGAAGTCATTGTAACCTCTTTAACAGACCTAGAGGAAGTTGAAGAGCCGCCATGGATCTGAAGACTGAAGAGTAAACACACTGCATGCGCTCACAGAACCGGTTGTGATGGCGGATAAAAGCCCGTCGGGGCTACTGGAGGCGTGTGTGGTGGCTGGAGTATCAAATGAACGCCTGAAGGAACTATGCCTGGTGAGACGTCTAAAAATCTTCATATTCACATTTAATGTTGAGGAAAAAACTACGAAAATCTGTATGAAATTGTATTAATAATTAGTAATAATTATGATAACAAATTATGATGTTTTGTAAAATGTTATATAATATGAATGTGTGTGTGTGTATATATATAATTATAAGTATTAAAGTCCCATGCAAGATATTTCCAAATTCATTTGTCGTACTTGCTATATATATATATATATATATATATATATATATATATATATATATATATATATATACAGTGCAATGCATAAGTGAATACACCCATGCTAAAGTTGACTAAAAAGAGGAATAAAAAATCATATTTTGGAAATTGAACGTAATGCCTTAATTTAAAAAATTAGGAAAAATCCAACCTTTAAGGACACCAATTTTCTTTGTGAATGAATAATGTATCGTAAATAAATAAATGTTCTTCCTTAAAATACATGGTGCATAAGTTAGTACACCCCTATGTTAAATTCCCATAGAGGCAGGCAGATTTTTATTTTTAAGTATTTTTTTTTTATTAATTTTTTAGGATACTATGCATCCTGATAAAGTTCCCTTGGCCTTTGGAATTAAAATAGCCCCACATCATCACATAGCCTTCACCATACCTAGAGATTGGCATGGGGTACTTTCCATAAGATCATCTCTCAATGCAAATCAAACTAGCTATTAGGCTAACTGAAATAAAACCATGCCAATCTCTAGGTATGGTGAAGGCTATGTGATGATGTGGGGCTATTTTAATTCCAAAGGCCAAGGGAACTTTATCAGGATGCATAGTATCCTAAAAAATTAATAAAAAAAAAATACTTAAAAATAAAAATCTGCCTGCCTCTATGGGAATTTAACATAGGGGTGTACTAACTTATGCACCATGTATTTTAAGGAAGAACATTTATTTATTTACGATACATTATTCATTCACAAAGAAAATTGGTGTCCTTAAAGGTTGGATTTTTCCTAATTTTTTAAATTAAGGCATTACGTTCAATTTCCAAAATATGATTTTTTATTCCTCTTTTTAGTCAACTTTAGCATGGGTGTATTCACTTATGCATAGCACTGTATATATATATATATATATATATATATATATATATATATATATATATATATATATATATAATCTTGATGAAATAATACATAAAAATACAAATAAAATGTGATTTCATTGTTAACATGAATAATATATTTTCTATCATTTATATAGGCTAGTATATAAATAATATTTTCTTTCTTTTTAAAAAATGCGTTTTTTAAAATATATTATTCATAATAGTTCATAAAATGTAAAAAGTTTTGTATGTGTGTGTGTATATATATATATGAACATATATATGCTGAAATTTCGATAATTAAAAATAAAATAAAATTACATTTTATTAATAATCATCAATAATAATAATTAAAACAACTTTTTGTTATATATATATATATATATATATATATAAATGTATTATACATATTATTGATATTAACAATGAAATCACATTTTATTTTAATTTTTAACGTGTTATTCCATTTAACGATGTATTTCTCTGTGTGCAGAATGTTGGTTTAGTCGGTAGAGATCTGCAGGTGGAGGCGGAGGTGCTGCAGGTTCACGCTCCGCCGTTTGTGACGAAGGACAGCTCCAGTAACGGCGTTTATCAGGCCTTCAGCAGAGTCCAGCGGAGACGCTCCTTTAAGAAGAGGGACCGACCCGTTTCAGCCATCAGCGAATCCGGCAAAACCAACGAATCAGCAGTCGGCGTCTCAGACGACCTGAGCGTGCCGCAGAACATTGACCTCATAGCCCTGCAGCAGCTCTGCTTCCCAGGTAACCTCCGCTAACGCCTCAGCAGGGGATTCTGCGTCTAATGCGGATGCTAACAGAGTCATTGGTTTGTCATTGTTCAGATGGTTTGAGAATAACCAATGAGTGCGGAGAAGACTCCTATCATTTCCTGGTGTTCACGGATGTGTTCGGGACCCAGACACATGGGGTGGTGGCTCAGTACTGCAAACCTATTCAGGTGAGCTATCGTAAACATACTCTTATGGATAGCTAGCATATCAAATCTAGTCTAAATAGTTCATAAACATGAAAGAGGTTTCAGTTCTTCAAAGATATTCTGAACTTCCTATGAAGATCTGAGAGTGCAAGATTGACTGTGAGCCTGGAAAACAAGTCTCTTTTGCTCAACAAAGCTGCATTTATTTGATCAAAAAGTACAGTAAAAACAGTAAAATATTATTACAGTTTAAAATATATGTTTTCGATGTTAATGTATTGGAAAATATAATTTATTCCTGTGATCAAAGCTGAATTTTCAGCATCATTACTCCAGTCTTCAGTGTCACATGATCCTTCAGAAATCACTCTAATATGATGATTTGATGCTCAAGAAACATTTATGATTAATAGGATTCAGGATTATTCGATGAACAGAACTTTCAAAAGAACAGCATTTATTTTAAATAGAATCTTATGTAACATTATAAATGTCTTTAATGTCTCTTTTGATCAATTCAATGCATCCTTGCTGAATAAAATGTAAAAAAAAAAAGAAAAAAATCTTGACCTTAAACCTTGGAATGTTAGTGTGAACTAAAATAAAAATTACATACTGTATAATATAATGAAAAATGTGTATTATTTATAATAATTATAAAATTCCTATATAAAAAGTTTCCAAAATGCAGTCGCTAATTCCTATGTCATGTTTGTTGTGTTATTGCAGTTCCAACAAGATAATATGATGCATAAAAACGGCTATCAGTCGACCAAGCTGCAGCGTCTGTACACCACGTACAGCATATGTGTCATCTCCAAATATCCATATTATAATGCCCTCAGAGACTGTCTGTCCTGGTAAGAGCCTAATCCATATTATTATTTAGCTGGAACATGGAATGAAGAATAAGCTGAAGGCATTTCATCTCTCTGCCGTCATAGTTTCTTGCTCCAGCTGAAGACGTCCCGCATGTCCGAGTTTGAAGAGCAGGTGAAGGAGTTTTCCGCCAAACTGGCACTGGTTCCCATCCCGCCTCCCGGACCCCTGCATGTGGTGAGCCTCTTTATTCCCTCTTTATTCCCTGACAGTCCTGCTGGGAAGGTTCACATTAACTTAAATACAGCTCTTTCAGGTCACCTACTTGAATGTTGGTTTGTGTGGATGTGTCTGCAGGTGTTTTATCTCAGACCCCTTCGGATTGAACTTCCCTCCAGACTGGATGTGGACCGGCCCGTCCTGGACCTCGATCTTCACCTGCCGTTTCTGTGTTTCAAACCCAAACAGATCCTGCAGGTCAGTTATTATCGTTAAATAAAACTATTTTTGTTAATTAAAATAAAGCTGAATATAAAATAAATGCTAGCTGAAAACTGACTTAAAAAATCCAGCTTTTAATGTTGTTTATGTGTCTATGTGGTGTTTTTAATCTGCTTTAAGACAAACCATGTGTAAATTCATAAGTCAACAGCATTGCAGAGTATTTTCTTTTAAAGGTTGATTATGATTTCACTTTTCTAACTTTAGTTAGTGTGTAATGTTGCTGTTTGAGCATAAACCACATCTGCAAAGTTACAACGCTCAAAGTTCAAAGCAAAGGGAGAGATTTGCTTTTAAAGAAATTGCTTTTTAAGGACTACAACAAACGGCTGGTAGAGACTACACCACATTCCTCCCGGGTTAGTGACATCACTAACCGTAGAATTTACATAAGCCCCGCCCCCTGAACACGATTTATAGATTATCATGATAGAATATGCTAATCAATGACTAGAAGATATCTACACATAAGCTACATAAATTCATCAACTAACCATTCAGAAATGTCCTGTTGCTTCTACATGTTGTCTCTTCTTATCGAGTCTCTTCATCATTGTCTGACTCCGGTTTGAACATAAAAGGCTAAAAGTTTTAGAAATTTTCAGTGCATGTCTGTGTGAGTGCAAGCTGTTGAAGCTCCGCCCCCTGTGCCGGGAGCAGCAGCTCATTTGCATTTAAAGGGACAGACACAAAATGGTGCATTTTTGCTCACCCTCAAAATGTGACAATTTTAACATGCTATATAAAATATTTTTATCTAAAACTTCACATACACACTCTGAGGAAAGTGTCCAAAGACATCTTTTACCTCTTTGTGTACATCAGCCCTTTAAAACTGCAGTGAACCAAAGACAGTCTCAAAAACATGCTTTGAAATTGCTGGTGTTTCTGACGTCACAAACTACCTTGTAACCAATCAGATCAACGTGTGATCGACAACCAGTGGATCTCTGAGCTGAGTGAGTGAGTGGAGGCGGGGCTCATTTGCATATTCATAGAACCGCATTTACTAAATGAAGTGTCAAGTTACATTCAAGATATTTTAAGGCATGAAGAAAGTTTTTTTCAAGGAAAAAACATTTAAATGTGTAATTTTGGTGATCAAAGATGAGTTTTAAGGGATACAATTATTGACGACTAAACTAAATGAAAATTAGAAATGTAGCCTTGTCAACAACAACAAAAAAAAAAACCCTGAAATTAGTTTAGATTGAAGCACAAAAATTACTAACTGGAAATCAATAAAAACTATAACTCAACTAAAACTGAAATAAAAATAAATTAAACCTAAATACTAATATTTTTAAAAAAAATGACAAAAGCACAAAAATATTAATTAATAAACTAAAATTAAAATGAGAACTGAAAATATAAAGATAAAAGCTAATTCGATATATTAATAAAAACTATAAAAGTATATAAATAATACTAACATAACACTGCAAGTCATTTTTGAAGCATTTTATGCACCAAACCGGTTTAACCCGTGTCAGAATGTGAACTCATGCTGGTCATGTTGAGGAGATGCTCATATATTTCCTTCTGGGTGGTTTTGTTCCTCCAGATCATCAGCTGTATCCTGATGGAGCAGAGGGTGGTGTTCCTGTCCACCGACTGGGCCAAACTCACGCTCGTCGCTGAATGTTTCATGATCTTCATCCACCCGCTGCGCTGGCAGCATCCGTTCGTACCCGTCCTGTCCCGCCAAATGCTGGACTTCATCATGGCTCCCACGGCCTTCCTGATGGGCTGCCACACACACCACTTCCAGGAGGTCGCAGAGGTACACACCGCTTCACATCCATACTAACTTATATATTTATGTAAAGCTTTTTAATCCTTGTTTTGTCTCATTTTAACACCGCTTCACATCCTACTCGGTTTAATTGCATTAATGCACTCCTATGTAGATGCTTTGCATGACTTTTTCTGTTGTTCATGACTTACTGGATAAGGGATAATAAAATATAAAAATATATACATATTTATATAAAGTGATGTCCGGCCTTGGAAAATTTACATCTTCACCCATTATTCAAGTATTATTTACTGATATATTTATATTAAGCTTTTTAATCCTTGTTTTGTCTCATTTTAAATAATTTTAAGTCATCTTCAGACCCCATTGGACGTTTGCTGAGCTACTGATCTAGTGCCATCATTGACATGTGGCTCATTTCTCAGTTGATGACAGATTCCTGTGTCTTTCTACAGGAGATTGATGATCTGGTTCTTATAGACATTGACCAAGCAACAGTGTCGTCTTCATGTTCAGACAGACTTAATCTTCCAGATGTGCCACTGGCAGCCAGAGATTGTTTTATATACCGGTAAGAGACTCTTTATTTCTGTTTCACTTTCATTATCATGTCGTTCAGAACTTTGGGGTCAGTAAAAACAGTAATATTGTGAAATATTATTACAATTTAAAATCACTGTTTTCTATGTGAATATATAGTAAACTGTAATTTATTCCTGTGTTCAAAGCTTCATTACTCCAGTCTTCAGTGTCACATGATCCTATATGATGATTTGCTGCTCAAGAAACATTTCTGATTATTATCAGTGTTGAAAACAGTTGTTCTGCTTCATATTATTGTGGAAACTATGATGCATTTGATGAATAGAAAGTTAAAAAGAACAGCATTTATTTGAAATATTATCTTTTGTAACATTAAATATCTTTACTGTCACTAGATCAGTTTAATGCTTGCTTCTTCTTTCTTACTTAATGAACCCCAACTTTTGTGTACAGTATACCCAGGAGTTTTCCTCTTTGACACGCAGATATTTAATAGATCCAGTGAAACCACTAGAGGCATCAAGAAATGTTATCATTGAAAACATGACACACTTCACACAGGCCGTCTTGGTATTTCAACACAACATGTTTTAGTCTGAGGTGATTAACTGGATTTTAGGCTCACTGTCGAACATGATCCTGCTGTGTACAAAGCATCAAACTCAAAGGAGCCCAGAGACACAATTAAGTTAATTGCTTGTAATGAACATAATTGTGCTAAATAAACAGTGTCATCCAAAACCTCAGCTGCAGGGTTCAGACGGCGTGCTGTTTCTTCAGTTTAAGGATGTTGTGTGAATGTGAGCGCTGTGTTTTGTGTGTTTCTGTAGAGCCAGAGGGCTTCAGCTTCACTATGATCTGGATCTGTGTCACGCCGGCAGCCGAACGGACATCAACGAGCTGCGCGCTCACAGGAGACGGTGGCAACACAAGGTCAACAGCGTCATCCTGAACGTCACCATGGAGCTCATCGTCAACATCTTCAGGTGTGGAGCTCAACAACCCCACCTCAAGAGCTCATATCGGATCATTTATGTGTCATTTATATTGATATCTTTCTCCATTGATATGTAATATTTATATCTTTCTCCGATTTTTTGTAAATTTTTTGTTAAGTCTTAATTTTGTATTTTGCACAATCGTGTTTTACTCTCTTTCTGAGCCTTTACATTGTGCCCTAACCTAACAAGACACAATAGCAATAATTAAAATAAAGATGAAATGAAATAAAAAAAAATTAAATAAAATTTACACTTAAAAAAAGTACTAAAATGACTAAAACTGAAATGAAAATAAATTTAAGCTAAATAGAAATATTTAGACTAATAAAAATGGCAAAAGTACATGCCAAAATGACTAAAACTAACTAAAATTAAAATGAAAACTGAAAATATAAAATTAAAAGCTAATTCAAAATATTAATAAATGTTATAATAGTATGTAAATACTAAAATAACACTGATGCAACATACAATAAATGCTTCTGCATGTAAATGTTTTGCTTCTAAAAAGCCACAACTGCAAAAAGCAACGTTGTGCAATATATATATATATATATATATATATATATATATATGGTAATACGAATCTAATGACCATCACAATAACCGGATTATATTATATTATATTATATTATATTAATTTATTATTTAGTATGTCTCTTTTAATTTTGAGTTAAAATGTGACCTGAGCAAGTTTTTGAGAGATTATCCTTAAGACAAAATGGTAGAATTAAGGCTAGATATGTAAATGATCTCAGCTATGATTGGCTAAGCTCTACTCATTACAGAATCTTGTAATTTACTCTGGATCAAAAGTTCTGAAAAGCACACGTAATAAAGGTTTTATTCTCTAACAGAAGCATCCTGCAGTTTGTCCTGCCTGGATCTGAACACAGTGATGTTGTTTTATGTTCTGTGGTTGATCTGAAATACATCTGCTCTCTTTTCTCTGCTTTCTGTAGTGAAGTTTGTGAGTTCCTGAACTATGAGCATCGTGTTTTCAACAGCGAGGAGTTCCTCCGGTCCAGAGAGACGACAGATCACACCTTTTACAAAAGGGTAAATAAATGCTCATATCCAGTTCTACACTCAGCTCACGCTCCTGTACCAAACTCACGTGTGTGTGTTTGCAGGTTTTAGACACTCATATATTCCACTCATTTCTGCGGGACCGTTTGAACAGGAAGAATGACGCATTCACTCGCATGCAGCTCAACATCCGTTCAGAGACTCGGAGGTAAACGGATTCTTTCCATCTCCCTCTCCCTCTGTGTTTCCAATCATTTAAGCAATATTCTGCATTATTTTTCATATGTATTGCTTGGTCGGCATGCCTTCAATTACCATGTCAATGCATATAAATGAAGTGTTTACAGTAAATAACAGGAAAGCAGGTTTTATAAACCAATATGCAAAGCTTTTTTTGTTAAATTACTTGCATGAATTGCTCAAACATAAAAAAAAATTATATTTGAAATGTAAAAAGATTATAAATCCTCTTTTTAAAGTCAAATGCTCAATGTAAACATTGCTTATAAATGGTCTTGCCTCTTTCTGCTATCCTCACAAGATCATGGAAAAGCAACTGTTTACTTTTAGCTGGTCATGCATTAGGGATGTCAGAAGTACTTATCAAGGTGATGAAAAGTAATCTGGATTGTGACTACATATTTTCAGATTAATGTCAAAACATGGGATCTGTGCATTAGGCCTTGCAATCTAAATGCGGCAGTCTTTTTAAATTGTTATTAAGCTTGTTTGGATATTATCTTTCATGTAGTGTGTAATCGAGCTGTTTGTAAATGGAAAAGCTCTGTCAAGTTGCAAAGTTCCAAAGATCAAAGTGCAGATAAATGAAGTTATTGTCTCCCAAAAGAAAGAAGCGATTCTGCCAAGTCGTCAGTAATTTCAGTCTGATTTCCTTCTGAAACTGCATAGGTTTGTAACAAATTTGCATAATGCCAGTCTATGGTTTTCATTGGCTGCCGGCGAACAGCGTCTGCTTTGCCCCGTCCATAATCACTGCACTGTATTTTTGTCTGGTTTACAGTCCAAATATCTAAAAATTCTTAAATCAAGATGCATTTACTAGATAAGTAAAATTAGATAAGAAATCATGTCTTGTTTTCCGGGGGAATTAATCAAAATGAAGTGAGTTTTTGCTTAAAACAAGCAAAATTATCTGTCCATGTGGTAAGAAAAATAATCTTAATTCAAACAGAAACAATTTATTAATATTAATGTATAATTTTGCTTGTTTTAAGCAAAAACTCACTTGATTTATTTCCCCAGAAAACAAGACATAATATCTTATGGCATTTTACTACTTAAGTAAATGCATCTTGATTTAAGATTTTTTTTTTTTTGATATTTGGACTGGAAACAAGACAAAAATACTAAGTAAGAAAAGCATTTTTTGCTGTGTGTAGTGTATCTGAGACTGGAAGAGTTTGGTTCGAGTTGTTCATGTGGAGAAGATGCTGTTTTCTGCTCACAAAGCAAATCCACTTTGATGAGATTGATACGGTAAAACCCACGCCATCGTTACTGTTCATATCACTGTGAATCAAGAGCTGAGGAAGAGCTGAAACTTGGATATGCTAATGGCCATTTGGTTAGAGAGACTGAATCATTTATCAAACCATTTCAGACACTGTGAGAAAACAGCATGTTGTGTATAATATGAGAAAATGAAAATGAAAAAACAAAATGTTGACCTTGGATGCATGGAAGCCTATTGTGAGAGATTTCCGAAACAAAAGTGGGAGCCTTTAACATATAATAATAGGAGCACTTTAAAGGTCTCACTGCTGAGCAGAAACACTGGGCTCAAATATGCATCAGACAAACACAGGAAACAACTAAACGTCACTGGGGAATAAATAGGCATTATTTCTTCACTTGATGATGTAATGATGATGAATCTGTCTCAGTGTGATTCTGTCACTGAAAGAAGGGGAAGTTAAAAACTATATTTACAGTAAAACAACAGCAAACCCACATGGCAGTCTGTGCACACCAGAGAAAGCATTGCGCTCAGTTCACATGTGAAGACGTTTAAAAAACAAAGTATGATTTTTTTTTAGTATGTTCTGCATGTTTGGCGTGATAACAAGATAATCATTTTGGCTAGTCTCTTCCTGGTAAGAGGAAGAGTAACCGGGTTTAGTTTTTTAGATGGTCATGGCGTTAGATTGCATGTAACTTGACAGGTTTGGTAAGTTATTTTGGTCAGTGTTTAAAATTTAGAAATTTTAGATGTCATGGTCCTGTGCGTTTACCTGCTGTACTTCCGTTAGTGTGTTTACTGTTTCCCATTCATTTCTACATGTTGAAATGATTATCAGTAAAGCAGTGCCAGACATGAGGTTAAAAAACAACCAAATGTTTCTTTAAGGTTCAGTTAAGGTGATGAAAATCAGCATCTGACATGACTGAGCTAAACTTAAAATACATTTTCTTTATGATTTCTCCATGATAACGTGTGTTTTCCTCAGGTTGAGGACCATGACGGAGTCTCCACTCAGACACACGAGAGAGGAGGTCAGCCGCAAGACCCTCAGACCAGAGAACGGCCTGAACAACAGGCTGGGGAAGAGTATGCCAAACCTGGCGGACTGCCGACTGCTCACCCTCCCGGTCCGACAGGTGTCAGTGGGGACGATGTCTTTACAGAGCGGTGAGAAACAGATTATTCTGAAAATCACAAATAAATCAGAAACATGTTTAACCAGGGACCCCTGATGTGGTTTGAAGAATACATGTTGATGTAAAACAATTGCATATGCCCTGAGCATGTGATGTCATTAATATTTTTGGTTAATTTTCCTAGAAGAGAAATGGGTAACACTTTACAATAAGGTTAATGTATTAACTAACATGAACTAACAATGAGCAATACATTTCTTACAGTATTTATTAATCTTTGTTAATGTTAGTTAATAAAAATCCAGCTGTTCATTGTTTGTTAATGTTAGCTCACAGTGCAACTAATGTTAACAAATACAACCTTTGATTTTAAAAACGTTTTAGTAAATGTTGAAATTAATATTAACTAAGATTAATACATGCTGTAGAAGTGCAGTTCATTATTAGTTGATGTTAACTAATGAACCTTATTGTAAAGTGTTACCGAGAAATGTGTTTATTTGCTATATGCTTATTTTGCACATTTTTGAGAGTGAAAGTAATTTAGATTTTTTTTGTAATCTATAAAACATGGATAAAGTCATAGTGTCACTTATCTCCATTTTATGTTAACAGGTTCCTGGGGTCCCTCAAGGCCAATCAGAACCTTTAATCTCCCAGAATTCCCTCCTCCGCTGTCCTATCAGTACGTTCAGAAGTACTACGTTGATCTCATTGGCCAGTTGAGCAGAGCCATCTCCACGGTGACCCCAGATGACTCCGCCCTCCTGGCCCGTTACTATTACCTTCGAGGCCTGGTGAACTCGGTAGCCGGCAGACGTGTGGACGCCCTCGGAGACTTCCAGAGCTTGTATAAGACAGACATGGACATCTTTCCAGCCGAGCTGCTGAACGCACTGGTGGAGTCTCTGCCAGCGGACGAGAGAAAGTTGGCCGATCAACGCCCTGATTTGAAGCGTCTGATCAGCCGGGTGAAAAAAGACAATGAGCGCGAGCGGGCGCAACCGATGGATGGCGGGACGGTGAAGAGATTCGAACTGCCCAAGAAACACTTGCACATGGAGGACTTTGTGCGGCGCGTTCAGGAGTCCGGCATCGTTAAGGATCTGGGAACCATCCAGAGGCTGTTCGAGGCGCTCACTGTTGGTGGGTACAAAGCATGACCAATCAGAATTGAGCCGTCGCATGATTGGGCCAAACTGACAAGCTAACTAATTGGCTAGGGAAACTTAGAGATAAAATCTGACAGCCTTTCCTGCTCTTGCAATCCAAGTATACTGAGGTTGATTGTTTACCGATGGATTGATAGATGGATAGAATGGATAGACAGATGGACAGATGGATAGATTGATGGATGGATAGATAGACAGATGGATAGATGGATATATAGATGGATGGATTGATAGATAGATAGAATGGATAGACAGACAAATGGACAGATAGATGAATGAATAGATGAATGGACAGATAGATGAATAGATGAATGGATAGATAGATGAATAGATGAATGGATAGATGGATGGATAGATAGATGAATGAATAGATAGATAGATAGATAGATAGATAGATGAATAGATGGATGGATAGACAGATGGACGGATGGATATATAGATGGATGGATGGATAGATAGATAGATAGATAGATAGATAGATAGATAAACGGACAGAGAGATGTATAGATAGATAAACGAACAGATAAATAGATAGATAGATAAATGGCTGATGCAACTTATATGATGTCCATTGTTGTAAATGTATTCTTTTTCCCTGTTGTACAGAATAAACTGTTAGAATATATTAAATATAAATAATATACTTTATAATAATTTCTGCTTCCAAAATCGGCCAAATCAAACAGACACGTATAATTTAAATATGCTAATATTGGCTGATGTGCTCATTGATGTGTCATGCATCCCTAGTGTTTTTGGTAAAAATGGCTTTGGTTTGCCAGGTGTGGAGGCCTCGTCCCAGTCTGTATTTTACCTTGGCGTGGACGGTAAGCGTAGTGTGTTTGTGCAGTGTGCCACCTGTACTAATACCCATCACGGCATGGCACTTCAGCACACACGACTCCATACGTGCATGTGCATGAGTGTGTGCGTGAAGGAATGTTCCTCAGGTAGGCCAGATTCCCTAACCCTGTCTGTGTTTAACCTCTAGCTCTAGTCCTCTGTTCACACTCGATGCTTCAGTCGTATAACGCTGGTTAATCATTTCCTGTCTGTTAAAAGTTCATGTAGCGTTTACGGCTGTATGACACATCACAGTTCCCGGGCGGTGTTTGTAAAACAAGTTTGTGTTTGTCATGTGTGTCAAGATGCATTTCTTTTACATTCGCGGCATGACTCATCGTTCTTTTCTTTTTTTTTTTAGATGTGAAAGAACGCAAGGCACAAGCCTGTAGTTCTCAGACAGGTTTAAAGGGGATATTTTGCTGTACTGTGTGCCGTTTATATCTCGCTCACGGGGATTTACCGTGTTGATTTATTGCTTAGAGCCATAAAGTAAAGAGCCATCCTTATCTCAGATATCATGAGATCTCCAGTAATTCTATCATTTACTCACACTCATGTTTCCTGTGACACTCGTTCTTCTAGCGATGCATGATATATCGGCCACCATATCAGTATCAGACGATATATGTTCATTTTTAATCTTATTGTTATCGGCCTGATATAAAAATTTGGTTGATATATTAAATCCGATAAATACTTTATAATTTCCTTCAGCTGAGACACTTCAGATGCGCACTGTTCAACATGATGGTTTTAAATTGCTTGAAATATGATTTTAATCACTTCATAAAAAGAAAATATGGTTCAGAAGCGCAAGTCTGTCATATAGGCAACGTTAAATTATAAAGAGAACATCATAATTGTGTGTTTAGGACATGGCTTTTAATGATCGGGCTCTCAAAAATTATATAAAAATTTGGATTTAGATTTATCGGCAAATATATCGGTTATCGGCTTTTAAATATAAAGAATTATCGGTTATCGGTATCTGCCAAAATTTTGATATCGGTGCATCCCTGCCTTCCTCCATGTAATGCAGAAGGAGACATTTTGGTCTCCTGAAGTCCACATCATATTTTAATAGATTATTTGTAAATGATGATTAAATTTGAATGTGTTCTTCGCACAAAAGCATCATACAACTTCAGAAGACCTGGAGTATGCATAGTGTGTCATGTGACTAATTCTATGCATTCTATTTCATTAGTTTTTTGGAGCTTTGGCCCCATTTCACTACTTTTGTATGTGTGCATTTGCGTTCCATGGAAAAGAATCAAGTCATACAGGTTTAGAGTTAATGATCTGTCCCTGTAAAACTTCATTCCCCTGCCCATTATAATCAATCATTTGGTTTTGAACGTTCCCTAGAACTGGGATTTTCAACTGGGGTCGGCAAGGGAGTGTTAGGAGGTCCATGGAAAACAGTTTAGAGAGTATTAAAAAGCCTTGTTCTGGGATAAACCGCTGGTGTTTTTCCGACCCCTCCTCCGCGCAGGTCAGCAGAAGCAGGTGGATCCGGAAACCTTCCGCTTCTTCTACAGCTTCTGGAAGGAGACTGAAGCTGCGGCTCAAGACGTGGACTTACCGGCCGTCGCGCTGGAACACCTGGAGAGCGACGAGTGCGTCTACAAGCTCTCGTCATCCGTAAAGACCAGCCACGGCGTGGGGAAGATCGCCATGACCCAGCGCAGGCTCTTCCTGCTGACCGAGGGCCGGCCGGGATACGTCGAGATCACCAAATTCAGAGATATTGAGGTGAGGATCACTTAAAGAGATAGTTCACCCAAAAATGAAAATTAGCCCATGATTTACTCACGCTCAAGCCATCCTAGGTGTATATGACTTCTTTTTTTTTCAGACGAATACAATTGGAGTTATATTTTAAAATATCCTGGCTCTTCCAAGCTTTATAATGGGAGTTGATTGCAACCAACAGATTAAAGCTCAAAAACGTGCATCCATCCGCCATAAACGAGCTTCACGCGGCTCCGGGGGGTTAATAAAGGCCTTCTGAAGCAAAACAATGAGTTTGTGTAAGAAAAATATTCATATTTAAAACTTTATAAAGTAAAATAACTAGCGTCCGGCCGAACGAACATACGGATTCCACTTAAGCGTAAAGTGCAACTTATGCGAGTAATGCGACGCACTGCTGATATTTACACTGTAAAATTGTATTCGTCTGAAAGAAGAAAGTCATATACACCTAGGAGGGCTTGAGGGAGAGTAAATCATGGGCTAATTTTTATTTTAAAGTGAACCAATCCTTTAACATCTAGCCAGGCACCCATATTTAATTGTCTGTTTCCTCACGTAACATGAAACACGTTGTTCTTTTCATCCAGGATGTGAAGATATCTTCTGCTCCTTTCCTTCTGCTGAGGATCCCGTCGCTGAAGATCAAAACGTCCTTCAGGAAGGAGTCGTTCGAGGTCAATCTGAAGTCGGAGTGTGACCTCTGGCACCTGATGATCAAAGAGATGTGGGCCGGGAGGAAGATGGCCGACGATCATAAGGTTTGATGACTGCATCATTTTTTCTTTTTTACCAAATTCATCTTCCATCTCAGGGATTCCTAAAAATTTTTTGTCAGCCAAACCACTTTATACATCAAATATTTTTTATGAAAGCGCTATATAAATTCATTCATTCATTCATTCATTCATAAAATATTTTCTTGAAGTTCCCCCTGAGATTTGAAATTATAATATTTCAATAATTACAAATAATCTGCATGTTCACGGCTCTCTGATGTCAGATGGTCACATGACATGCAGGTAAACAAATACAATATTTCAATTTGTTTTATTTCAATTTGTTTTATTTTAAAATTATTTACTTTAGTATTAAATATAGGCCTGTTGTGATGTTAAATCACACCTGTTGTGTGTATTTTATCGTATTGCAATTTGAACTGCGATAAACATTTTCATGTCATAAAAAATATATATTTCAACATTCTTTATTGCTTTTAAAGCAATAAAAAAGGTTCTTTATTGTTATTTTAGTTTCAGTTTGAACTCTAATTATAAAAAATAATTGTAGTAACTTATTTACAGTATAGGGCTGCATGATAAAATAATAATAGGCCTATTTTGAATATTTTGTCATATTGTGCTTTGAACTGCGATATTATAAATATGTCATAAGAAAACATCTCACATTGCTGCTGCTGAAAAATGTTTTTATTTCAACATTCTTTATTGCTTTTAAACAATTTTTTATTGTTATTATCATAGTTTATAAAAAATTAAGACAAAAATGATTACTATTGAAATAATACAATTGTATTTTAAATAAAAAAAGGAATATTTGATAAGAATATCAGTAGCCCCGTTTACATGCACACTTTTTTGCTATTCTGATTGAGATCGTTCTGATTGACGGATTCCGGTTGACTGTTTACATGGGATGTTATCTAAACCGATCTGGTGTTTACATGTGCTGACGCTTCGAAGTCATTTTCTGACATGCGCACACAGCTTGTCTGCCGGATCTGGAAGCTCATTATTTCCACGTTTTCAATCCTGTCAAGATGGTGCATCACTTAATTGTCGCGTTTAGTTGTAGGCATGAGACGCGTTTCCACTGTCGGGCCAGTGCGAGCCATAAACGTGGCATTTTATTGTATTGTGTAGGCTATTGTTCTTTGTTAATTATTGTCTTGTTTTGTATTTGCATCAGTTTTTCATTCTCATACTCATATCACACTCATTATAGCATATAATTAAATATAGGCCATCATTATTGTAAAAAAAAAAAAAAGGAAGTTTTATCAGAAAACTGATCAGAAAGAAATCACTGGAAACAGCCTGATCGATCGCAAAACAAGAGCGACTGTTTGCTGGCATTTTTGTTGTTTAATTGAATATTTAAAACCCAAGAATAGATGTTTTACCACAGGTTTAATATAAAAATCGATACATTTATCATAATGAATTAATTTGTGTCAAAATTGCACATTAGTCACAGAAATAAAGTGGTTTACCGTTTATGACGTTTGTGAACGTTTACAAAAGAAAGAGGACACACAACTTATTCGCGTCTGTTTCTGTTTATTTGGTAGCCTAGTAACAGGACGCATTTACATCACATTTAGAAAGAATGTTCATTTCTACAAATATGCCACCAAAAATATGACCTGAGGAGCTTTAGCACTCTCTCCCAGAAGGATACAGTTATATTTTCAGTCAGAGAAAAAGAGGATAGTCCGAGACATAGGCTACTGAAAGATAAAATAAAAACAGGATTATGATTTGTCTGATTGCTTCAAGCGTACATATTTACCATGTTTACTATGGTAATGGTTAGCGTGCATAGTTTTTTGCATCGGGTATAAATATTCCTACCTTATTCGGTGATCAGAATCCACATCGGATCACAAACAGAAGGCATTATGTTAGCTGACAGAATTATCTGGCGCAAAACCAGGCATGCGCAGAAAGACGTACGCTCAAAGTAATCGGATCAGCTCGTTTACATGGTGTAATCTTTCGTTTGATCGGTTCATGAAAAGGTTTATTCCACCCCCTTCAATCCGACTGAAATTTCAATCGGTTTGAGCATTTTTATTCCGATTGAGGTGTTGACATGGAGCATTTTCATTCTGATTGGACTTGCACCTGGTTATAATCGGAATACAATGCTACATGTAAACGGGGCTAATGATAATTGTATTACTTAAATTCTTTACTTTCAAGCATTAAACCCTTGAGCTTTTTTTTTGGAGGAGTCCTACAAGTCGGTCTTTAGTTGACAACAGCTTTATAAACACTTCTTGTTACAAATCTGTCTAAAAGTCCTGAAAACGTACGTCCACCCAAATGTTCCCAAATGCAAGTGATATGCGACAAGCAAAGATGGATCTCGTGAGGAGCAGCATTTACTGTGAACTCCAGAATACTGTGTAAAATAACACCATTTTGCAGGTGTGAGTAGATAGCAGACTGAACGCAGGTTTGGATGTGGGTTTAGTGCAGTGGTGTTGGGTTTTGCTCTCAGCTTCTCAAATGGCTGTTCCTCAGAAGCTCATGGCCCGAGGGTCAGGAGTGTCTGTCCTGATCGTGTGAATGTGTGCTGTGATATCTCTGGCACAGGACCCTCAGTTCATGGAGCAGGCCTTGACAAACGCCCTGCTGATGGACGCTGTGGTCGGGAGCCTGCAGTCACAGAAAGCCATCTACGCCGCCTCCAAACTGGCCTACTTCGACAAGATGAAGTTTGAGGGTGTGTATCACAGTCACTCAACTAGTTTGTTATGGCTGAACGTGCATCACTTAATAAACTGGTGTGTTAGTCTGGCCGTTTAATCTAATTGTATTTTCAATTACGATTTTGGCTTCCAGCGATTATGAAAACAAAAGAATCAAGATACAAGTATTTTTCGATTTTAATAGATTGTGGAAGTGCACTTAACATAAGTTGATCTTATTCACTGTTATCTACTTAAGTTTTGTTTATTATTTTTTATTTTGTGTATTTAAATATAAATATAGTTATACACAACCGTTAAAAATTTTGGGGTCGGCAAGTTTTTTTTAAATGTTTTTGAAAGAAATCTCCTCAGCTCACCAAGGCCTAAATTATTTGATACAGTATAAACAGTAATATTATGAAATATTATTACAATTTAAAATTTCTATGTGAATATATATAGTAAAGTGTAATTTATTCCTGTGATCAAAGCTGAATTTTCAGCATCATTACTCCAGTCTTCATTGTCACATGACCCTTCAGAAATCAGTCTAATATGATGATTTGATGTTCAAGAAACATTTCTGATTATTATCAATGTTCAAAATAGTTTTGCTGCTTCATATTTTTGTGGAAACTGTGATGCATTTTATTATTATGCATTTCATTGCGAGTTATTTGATGAATAGAAAGTTTAGAAAAACAGGATTTATTTGATATATAAATCTTTTGTAGCATTTTAAATGTCTTTAGCTGTCACTTTTGATCAAATAATGCACCCTTGATGAATAAAAGTAATAATTTCTGTAGAAAAAAAATCTTACAGACCCCCCCTCCCCAACTTTTGATCAGTAGTGTATAGTATTTATTTTACTTATCACCATTTTACATTTTTATTTACTTGTTTTTGAATTATGTTTAAAGAGAATCCACTGTTAATTTTTAAGTTCAAAAGTCAATGGTTAATTGTGTTAAATCATTGTGATACAGTAAAAACGTTTATGATTTTTACCATAAGTGAGCAGTGTGTGCATCACCGACAGTGTGTGTTACATCTGATAAATGACCTTTTTAGTCTTTAGTGACTGTATTAGTCCTCACTTGTACGTGGCTTTGGCTAAATGATTAAATGTAAATTTACTGACTGTCTCTGGGTTTGTTATAGTGCCCATGATGGTCCCCAAAACTACATCCGAGACCCTAAAACACAAGATTAACCCGTCTCTGGACCTGACGTCTCCTCAAGCGGTGGACGTCCTGCTCTACACGCCCGGTAAGTCTGCCAGCTTTCGGCTAAACATCTCAATAAAGGAAGTCATGTGAGTCGTGCACGGTATTTATTTTTAACTCCAAGATAAAGAGCAAACATACATTGGTTTCGTAACAAGTGTCTTTCACTTACAAGCTGCTCCATGTCAACCAGATCAACCAGTTTGACCTGGTAATTCCACAAACGTGAAGATGGTTTAGATTCAGTGCAGAAGGATGTTGCGTTACTGTTCCTGTCATGGAGGAGAACAGGTTTCCAAATCGGTTGAGCAGAAACTGCTTCGGGCAGAGGTCACATGCTCAGTTATTTTCTCCGACCTCTCAGTGTGTGATTACGACATATTTCCACGACTCATGACTCACTACAGTAAATTAATGTCATTAGGATTTCCTCACACTGACTTACTATAAGTCAACGCAAACCTTTGCTCACGAGTGATTCTTCTTCATTCAAGGATTTGCTGCTCTTAGATCTTAGCTGTGTGTTAAAGGTGTTACTAAACACACACGAGTCCCGGTCAGGTTACAGGGAGTTTCACAGACTGGATTCTGACTCTGTCCAAATGCATTCAAAACCACAGGAGATCAGAGAAAGCTGCTTTTATGTCACAAACATCTGGAATCCTTTTGCTACTTCAAATTAGGCAAAATCCAACGCTTTTAGAAGCATCTGAAGCAGAGCTGTACGATTAATCGGTAAAAGATCGCGATCTCCATTGAAATACCCACGTGATCTCATTCCTAAATTAAATCTTTGACAAAATCACACTGGAACATTCAAATCTAGTCATACAAACGTCGCTGACCAAAGAGAGAGCAGATATCATGTGTACTGTAGGTATGAAGCAGCTTCACAAACAGTCTTTTCAGTCACACAGAATCGATATATTACAAGTATTCATATTATCATAGAAATACTAGGATACAAGTTTATAGTTCGGATATAAAAACTGTCTACGGAAGCGAGCAAAATAGAGTAAATCATGCTTCAAATATTGTATCATTACATTGTTACACCAGTAGGTGGCGACAAGTGACTGTTAAAAAATGTATTTGTCATTGAATCATTCATTCAAGAGGTTTGATCAGAAACGCTGATTCATCCAGTAATGAAACAAGTGACATCTTTATGAGTGAGTCATTGAATTATTCACTCAGACCTTTTTTTTTTTTATTCGTTCAGATTAATTAAACATTTTAAATAGACTGCAGCAATTAACATTTTGTCAGAAACTCTAATAAATGACATGCTATTTTATTTAGTTGTCTGTTCAGAAAGAATCTTGATCTCTGTTTGAAACTAAAACAAATTCTCAATTTACCCAGAATCGTGCAGCTATAATCTGAAGACATGGTTTTACTTTGAATTCATATATTTTTAAGTACCATAAGTCATCTTACATCTTAAAATTAAAATGTTTGAGTTCATTATTGCCTTTTGTTGTTTTTATGAGATCAAGAAACAAAAAACAACCTTTTTTACAAAACTTGCCCCCACAATTCTAAGGTGTTGTGAGTGATTGCGAGGCCGTTGCTTTGTGGTTGCTAGGGTGTTCGGGGGGGTTGCTAGGGCATTTTTAGGTGGTTGCTATGGTGTTCTGAGGGGTTGCTAGGGCAGTAGTTCTCAGTTTGATTTGTTGGGTTTCACACAAGAGCACTGAGATCAGGACTCGTCAAGTAACTACAGAACAGAATCAGAATACTTCAGATCATAAAAACACTGTCCAACTCCTGTTTGTTCAGCTGAATGTAATCTCACAAAAAAGTCACATGTTTTCTTTCCATGTCTGATGAGTGACAAACTGTCAAAGATAGTCATAAAAACCTGCCGAAAACATTCACGGGTCACATTCCAACACAAAACCAAAGGAAAACAAGACATTTTGCAGTAAGAAAGATTTTTTGCTTTGTGACATTTAAGCAGATTTCCTCTTTTAATTGTCATTACTGCAATACAAAAAAAAAAGATATTATTTATATTGTGAAGTGTTTATACATAATGTTATATTCTTGCTGATTGACATAAAAAAGCATTGTTTTTGAGAATTGAGGGGAAATTGTGGTTGATAGACATGAAACAGTATTTATCCTTAAAATATGCTTTGTTTTCTTTACGCAAAATATTTTTTAGAGCCATCTATTCTTTATTTTATTTTTTCAATTTTTATTCTATATTGCTGATTTGATGAGGACATCCAGCATGTGTGTGTTTCACTCTGTCTGTATAAACACCCATAATGCCCTGTGGGTTCTGTTGTAAGGGCTCCATGACACAACAGGATTTCAGTGTTCAACTGTCATCGCTATGAAAGGCAGACTGTGGTTGTGTCGTGATGCCCAGCTTGATGAAGTGTGCTGTGTGTCTGTAGGTCAGCTGGGTGTGTCGGAGCTGGACGGCGGCGCGAACCCGAAGCTCTGGTGTGCACTGAGCGATGGGAAGGTGCTGGTGTTCGACGCGGCCAGCTGGTCCATGCAGCAGAACTCTGTTCAAGTGGGAACGTCCCGTCTGGTGAGATTATATGACCTCGATGGATGACGTATGAAATGCCATTACCTCTTATCATCTCCATATCAGTCTCTAGAGGTTGATAGTGAGGAAATCATAAATATTACTTACAAAAATATTCACTATATTCATATGAGTATGTCAGCCACATTTCAGGACGTTTTATTACTATGTATGTTATATATATATACTATATACTATATATAAGGCTGCATTTGTTTCTTTAAAAATTTAATAAAAACAGTAATATTGTGAAATATTATTACAGTTTAAAATATCTGTTTTCTATGTGAATATATAGTAAAGTGTAATTTATTCCTGTGATCAAAGCTGAATTTTCAGCATCATTACTCCAGTCTTCAGTGTCACATGATCCTTCAGAAATCACTCTAATATGATGATTTGCTGCTGCTTATTATTAATGGCTCTTATTATTATTATCAATGTGGAAACCATGATTTATTTATTTTTCAGGATTTTTTGATGAATAGAAAGTTTAAAAGAACAGCATTTGTCTGAAATAGAAATCTTTTGTAACATTATAAATGTATTTACTGTCACTTTTGATCAATTTTAATGCATCTTTGCTGAATAAAACTATCAATTTCTTTTATTTCTTTAAAAAAAAAGAAAATCTTACTGACTTTATACTAGTGTATAATGTGACACAGGCTTTCTGTTGTATATTCAGGCCACATCTATGACACATTTTTGGGATTTATTCCGTCACATTATCGTGATGCTTCTCTTCATGGCTGTCACAGCAGTGCCGCCCCCTACTGGTTACTGTATTAACACTCGTTTTCCCACTCCTGTCAGAATTGCATGCTTGCAGTGAACCAGCTGCAGCTGTGGATCGGCTCAAAGGATTCCTTCATTTACATCATAAACCCGCGGAGCGTGTCGTGCAATAAACAACTGACGGAGCATCGCGGCGAGGTCACCGGACTCACCCTGGAGGAGAGGACCGACAAGTTCAGGTAACGTAGACACACAAACCTGTTAACAAACAAGTATTCATTACTTCAATGAGCTCATTGTTTCTGCCTTAAATTATTACATTGTTTAAATTAATAAATTTTTCGCTAACTGTGATTTTGTATATGCACATTTCTGAAATGCATAACTTGAAATGCATAACCTCTGATAACAGATCACTGTAAACTGTAATGTGGATTCATGCATTTTCTGTAAAGCTGCTTTGGAACGATGTGTGTATTGTGAAACGTGCTATACAAATAAATGTGAACTGAAATGAACTGAAAGCAGAACAGTCATTAACCCATATCAGTGCTGAATGAATGGATGTTTTTCCCCGATGTTACAGTCAGACGGTGGCGTACTCGTGCGGTGAGGATGGCAGTGTGATCGTGTGGGACGTGTCCTCGCTTCAGGTCCGACGACAGTTCAGAGTCTCCTGTGACCGACTGCAGTCCATCCAGGTCCACAACGGCATGCTGTGGTGCTGTGAGTCTGCCTCACATATCATTATATCATATATATTATAATATTATATTATAAGGACATTTATTCTAGTGATACGCTGAAATTTCAGACGAAAATTAATTTTAGATTTGAGTCAAAACAGTTTTGTTGTGCTGAAATCATTGACTGAAATTGTCATGTAACATCACATTTACCTCAGAAAAGCCATTCAGTGACCGTAGATTGATAGTCAGCTAGAATAATAGCTCTAGAGAGGAGAATTTTGATACATATATGCCCTGTATTACATATTAATTATATATTTTTACTTATCCTGTTGTCTCCATTATTTTGCATACATCTGCCATGAAAACAAGTGTTTATTACAGCCACTGTTTAAATGTCGGAGTAGAAACAATTATATCTTTAAAACGTTGACGTGAAAACTGCCTTATGCGCAGTTTAAATGTTTATATGCAACTCAACTCAACTGTGATTAATTGATTGTTAAATAAACTTTGTTTTCAGTTTTCAGTTGCATTGCAAACTTTATTTGTGTTGAAGGTGGCCGTGATTGTGTGATGGAAGTGCGCAGGAACGGCACGGTTCATCGTAAGATATCTCTGCCAGATCACCTGCTGAGTTCACCGAGGGGTTTCAGCAGTTTCCTGCTCTTTAATGAGGTAAACACCACCGGTTTGACATCTCCCCACGGCTAGCCTCTGCTTCACAGCTCGTCCGGTCCTCTGTGTCCGTCCAGCTGGGCTTCAGGACTCATTAGGTTAATGGATCGCACGTGTGAGGTCATTTACGAGCTGTTTTAATGGCTCTCGGCCTCTCTGATGTGTGATGTGTGATGGGACAAGCTTTGAGGATTCTGTGTTTTGAGTGGTTGCTAGTTTTTTAGTGTGAACAAAAAATCACAAGATGACTTGAATAGATCTATTTAGAAAGTATGATTGGTGTGATTTTGTAGGGGAGTGAAAATAATAAACAAATACAAGCATATATAAATACAATAGAACAAAGATACAAATAAAAAAGAAACAGTGCTTTATGTTTTTCAGGTCAGACTAACAATATTCAGGTACAGAAATTGAATAATCAAATGTAAAATAGCACTGCAAGCGCATCTGCTTAGCCGTAGAGCTGGTTCACCCTCCGCCTATGCAGACTACTCTAAACCAGGCTTTCAGGGAAAATGTTTTTAAATAAAGACTGAAATAGATGTTGCATGTAGGAAGTCATGTGACTGTGGTGTAGTTTGTTTACAGCCTAAGTTTAGCGTACTTCTGGTAATTGTATTCAAAATACATTCAACATTTTTTGTGAAGATTATCAAGATGAACAAGATTAAAACGTAGTTAATCACAGAGCTTATTTTTAGCAATAATCCAAAAGCCAATGGAAAGATCCTGTTGGGTGTATGTCGAGGGAACCAGAGTGATGTTAGCTTCAAAAATACATCATCACTGCGGTGCTCTATATGAATATTTGGGTTGCACTTTATTGTGCACTTACAGTGTACTTACCTAAGAAAGTACTGGTAATATAAGGTACCACATGGGTTAAGGTTAGGTTTAGGGGTTGGTTCAGGGTTAGTACCTTGTTATTATCCAGATATTACAATTTCTATAATAAGTACATAGCATGTACATGGGAAACAGGACTGTAAAATAAAGTTCTACCAAAATGTGAGTATCTACAAGGTCTCTTTAAAGGGTTAGTTCACCCAAAAATGAAAATTTTGTCAGTAATTACTCACCCTCATGTTGATCCAACCCCGTAAGACTTTCGTTCATAAGATATTTCTGATGAGATCTGAGAGCTGTCTCACTCCTCTATAGGCTTCTATGTAATTGAAACTTGACGGCCCTGAAAGTTATTAAAGACAATGTTTAAAATAGTCCAAGTGACTACAGTGGCTCAACCATAAGTTTATCTAGCGACGAGAATACTTTTTGTGTACAAAAACCCCCCAAAATAATGACTTTATTCAACTCTTCATTTTCTTCTGTGTGGGTCTGAGTGAGTTCACGTAGTGTAACAGCGCAGCGCTTCTGGGTTGTACGTCAGAATGGAGGCTCACTATTGGCCAGCATCACACACATGGCCAGCGTCGGCCAATAGTGAGCCTACGTTCTGACGTACAACCCAGAAGCGCTGCGCTGTTACACTACGTGAACTCTTTTTTGGTGCACAAAAAGTATTCTCGTCGCTTTATTAACTTAAAGCAACACTCCACCGTTTTTTCATATTAAACTATGTTATTCCCTTAACTAAGACGAGTTGATACATACCTCTCTCGTCTCAGTGCGTGCACTCAATCGCTCTGGCGCGCGGCTACACTTTGATAGCACTTAGCTTAAAAATCCTCTCCCTCTCTCCCTCTCACTTCTGTCATTAGAACCAACGTGACTTTTTACTGCGCCGAGTCGAAGTGCTCCCGGTGCTATTCTGCCATACATTATAGTTATCCTTTTTACCCGCTTAGAAAAGCGCCACGTTTTATTTTGCGTCACCATACTTGGTCGTGTAACTACTCGTGTAACTGTATTTAAATAGGGTAAACGTGGAGGTGTTTGGTCACTTCTAGCTTCATCTCTGTTTGGACCGTAATGAATGAACTGGGCTAAGCTAAGTGCTAGCAAAGTGTCACCGCGCGCCAGAGCGATTGATGAGAGAGGTATGTATCAACTCGTCTTAGTTAAGGGAATAACATAGTTTAATATGAACAAACGGTGGAGTGTTCCTTTAAGGTTGAGCCACTGTAGTCACTTGGACTATTTTAAACATCGTCTTTAATAACTTTCTGGGCCGGCAAGTTTCAATTACAGAGAAGCCTCATGGAGGAGTGAGACAGAATCAAAAATATCTTAATTTGTGTTCTGAAGATGAACGAAAGTCTTGGGAGAGTAATTACCGACAGAATTTTCATTTTTGGGTGAACTAACCCTTTAAGACCTTTAAGTGTAATTCTGGAGTGTATTAATGAGCTGAGTGTGATTGCAGTCGGAGCAGCTGTGGGCCGGGTTCGCAGACGCGGGTGAGCTGTGTGTGTGGCACTGCAGAGACCTGAACAAACCCTTCATCAGGATCCAGCTCAAAGACTGCGCCGGTGTCGTCTGCATGATCAAAGTCAAGAGTCAGGTGAGACACGCCACACGTTTATCCCTCCGTCAAAACTGATGAGTTTATCAAGTAAAAGATTCAAAATGGCATTGAAATGTCCCGTCGTCAGATCTGGGTGGGCTGTCACGGCCGCAGCGCCGCAGGAAAAGCCCGTGGGAAGATCTACGTGGTGAACACGGACCGCTACACGGTGGAGAAGGAGCTGGTGGCGCACACCGACAGCGTGCAGACGCTGTGCTCGGCTGAAGACCGGTACGTGCTCAGCGGAGCCGCGCAGGACGACGGGAAAATCGGCATCTGGAAAGTTGAGTAGAAACCAGATATGAACACACATCAAGATATGCACACGTAAGTGGAGCAGAGTAAGAGGAAGCATTTTGGAATAGTTGCATGCATAAATGCATAGATGAACCGCAGTGACGCGGCTAAAACATGCGAATAATATTCATGAGTGTTTATTTGCTTGTTACATGAATATTAAGTCTCACTATTGATGGGAAAGACACTACTTTTATAATGAACTCCTCAGTGTTATATCAATATTTATGTACCTCATTCATGTCTGAATGTGATTTATGACGGAGGATATCCTCTGGACTGGAAGTCCAAAAACAGCAAATGTGCCAGTGTAAATGTTTATTAGCGCACAAACACACGGGCTGTAAAAGAGAGGCTTGTTTTAAGATGTTTTACTGCATTACAGAGCGTTTGCTTCAGTTGTCCTCAGTAAAACATCAGCACTCGATGAAATGCATGTATTTTATACAAGTGAATTTGTAAAGGGATTATTTTATCTTTTTTTTTTTAGTTGTGAACAACTGGTGGCATTTTAGACATGTGAAAATGCACTTTACCAACATTAGTTATCTTATTCACTGATAATAATAATTTAGGATGCAATAAGTCATTTTGAGCATAAGAACAGTGAGCCTCATTGAACTGTCTTCATTTTTAATGCCATAGAACATAATGAAGGAGTTACTGTGTTATGCATATATTGTATTTCATATGAAGAACTTTTGTAATATATTGTATCTGTATTTAACTATGCAAAATCCATTTTTAATGGCCATAATGGTTTTATATTCAAGCAGTTTACTTCTGCATTTGTTCATAAATGTGTTTTTTTTGTAAGACTGGGGTTTATTTCATCATTTTACATTAAATTAACAAAGACTTCTGTATTTATTGTACATATTCCTTACCCAACGTCCCTGTTGTAAAGCACTAGATGGCAGCAGATTCAATCTCTTGATCATCTTAACAGCTTCTTGTCGTTCGTAATGCTTCATTCTCTCAGATGAGCAGATGAACTCTGGCTCTGTTGAGAATCAAATACTAGTACATTCATTTCTATTGCCTACCATTAAAAAAACTGCTCATTTAAAACAATATATGTGAAACAGCATGCAATGACATACTTTCAAACAATAGTACGCGTGTCACATGACCTAATCACAATGCATGTTTACTTAAGAAAGTGTAGCATTGCTGTTAATGAATTTAAGAAATTAAAAATATGATTATTTTACATTTTTAATTGAGTTCTGTGCACTTTTGACAGTGTGATCAAATAATGAGATTCTAAGAATCTTAATTTCTTCGGCAAATGAAGCTGGACATCCATGAAATAGCACACTGTGCAGAGTATACACACCCGTATAAGCTTAAAATAGCCCTTATATATCATGCTATAAACTTAATTAACTAAAGTAACTTTGAACTTTTAGTGTGCAGAGCGTTTTATATTATGGCCAGGTGTTTTAGTTGCACAGATATATGTGAAAACCTCAAGTCTTGATTGAGTTTGGCATCTGGACTCTTTTCATCATGCTTTAGTGTTGTCGTCCCAGGAGAGAAACGACACAGTTTGCTTCATTGAGTGCCGCTGAAGGCTGTGAAGTCCATCTGTAGAGCGGAGATTACGGTTTCTAATCATAATCTCCTGAGATCTGGAGTCATGTCATCTAATCCCGTCTGCAGCCTCTCAATCCTCTTATCAAAGTGAATTACGGGCAGCTGTGTTCATTCATCTGACGGATAAACAGAGCAGAGTCCAGACCGAACACACTGACCTAAAGAGCAGCAGTGCACTGATCACATGCAGGATTTCTGGACGTTTCTTTGAGATGCATAACTATTATTTAAAGATATGAATCACACAAAAATGGTAGTTCTGTCATCATTTACTCGCCCTCAAACACATATGCTGTCTTTGTTCCATAAAACAGATTTTTTTTTTTTTTGACAAATCTTCATGCAAGTCTTTAGTAGATGACAGCTCGTAGTGACAAATATTGAGAATTAAAATCCCATAGGACTGTTTTATAATGTCTGATTTAGGAACAAACTGTTTATTATTTATTATTTGAAATGATTTAATTTGTAAATCAACCAGAAGGAATTTCTAAATGTGGGGAGGAAACAACTCATTAATTATATATATATACACAGTACTGTGCAAAAGTCTTAGGCAGAAGAACTGCGGGAACGTCTCCAAGATGCTTGAAGAAACCTTCCTGCAAAGCACTGGCACTTGTGTTAAAATGCTGTAAAGTGAGAATGCTTTCAAAAATAAAATCACAAATTGAATTTATTTATGATTTAACTTCTATTAACTAATTCAAATCAATATATGGTGTAACGACCCTTTGCATTTAAAACGGCTTTTGTCCAGGTACACTTGTGCATAGTTTCTCAGGTAGCTTTGCAGGAAGGTTTCTTCAAGCGTCTCGGAGACGTTCCCGCAGTTCTTCTGGATTTAGTCTGTCTCAGTTTCTTCTGTTTCTTCATGTAATCACAGACGGACTCGATGATGGTGAGATCAGATCATACCGGCTGTTGTCAGACTCCTTGTGCATACACAAATCTCATTTATTATTACAATTAATGGCAAAAAGAATGTTTGGAAATGTAAACTGATATTTCCTACTGACACACTACAGCAAAAGATAGAAATAACTGACTTACAACCATTTTTTGGGGGGGACAGGGGGTGGGGGATATTAACATGCACTGTAAAAAATTAAACCTTGATTTTTACGGTAAAAAAACGGCAGCTGTGGTTGCCAGTACTTTACCGTCAAAAATACGGTAGCAACGTTATTGGTTTTACAGACTTAACTTAAAATTTACAGTAATAAACCGTAATTCATTATCTGATATAATGTGAATTTAACATCCTATTGAAGTATTAATATCTGTTTTGTTTTGTACCATTGTAATACACTGATAACCAACAATCACAGCAGTGATGTGAGTCACATGATCAATCAAAGCTCATCACAAGCAGTTCTTCCACAAGAAATGTAATACTAATATAATAGAAGCTGCACAGTGTCATTCACACAAACATTAAACACCATCATGGTGACACACATGAAATTTTAAAAATGCAATAAACATTAATTTAACAACATTAAATGTAACATAAAACCCTAATGTACATAACTGATTAGAACAACCTAAGAAAACTATGAAGAAACATTTATTTTAACAAAAATAGATCAAATGTGAAGTGTCACGCAGGGAATTGTGGGAATGTCAATTTACGTTTTTTCACTGTAAATTATACAATGAGTTGTTCTTTTTCACTTTCAAAAACTGTAAATTTAAATGTACCATTAGATCTATCACAGTTATTTACCGTATATAGTACGGAAACTTTCTGTTAACCAATTAACAGTTTTTCACTGTCTTTTACCGTTAAAATCACGATAATTTTTTACAGTGATGCCTAAGGCATGCCTAAGACTTTTGCACAGTACTGTATATATATATACACACACACACACACACACACACACACACACACACACACACACACACACACACACACATATATAAAATAATTAAGTAATTCCATAATGGAATTTCTATTATAGTTTGTTATCAATCCTCCTGAAACCTTCAGAAGCCCATAAGACATTTTTTAAATAATTTACAACCTGGTGTTTGATTAACGCTTTATGAGTGAAATTTCATTCTACCTAATATTTGTCTTGTGTGAAGAATGGGTCTTGTTGTCAGAGCTTATTTTCCAGGTTGACCAGAATTGAGGAGTAAAGTGAAAGTTCCCAGTGGAGGAGGAAAGGAGTCAGATTTCTGGAACAGGTGCTGGTGACATGAGCAGTAAAACAGAGAAATCACAGTCACTAGAAGAAACTCTCGCTCAGCTGATGGTTTCATCCAGAAAACTTGCTCCAGACGTGACTCATTTAGGTGGGTCCATGTACATGATTATGAAATGCAGAAGTTTTGCTGATCTGAGATCAAATGTGTGGTTTCACTTATGATGATGATTAGGCTTATGGTGTAAGCATGAAGGGCGGTTTCCAGATCAGCATAAAGGAGCAACACTCATGATCATGAAAACTTGCTGATATCAGTACAGTAACCACACAGGAATGAGACGCCTATGGGTTTAAAAGTTAAATTGCTGAATAAAGTGGTTATTAAAACCCCAAAGCAACTCAACAGTTATTATGTGCCACGCCCATGTATTATTAATTAAAAATGGTATAGCTGAATTTACAAAGTGATTTGAATTTCCGTAGTTCATAATATTCTCAAAATGAATTTAATAGAACAGCTTCTCTATTCAAACACAGTAAACAATAACTTTTTGAGCAATGTGCTCTCTCAGATGATCACTGAGAAACTACAGAGACCACAAACACAAATGTCCACTGTTAAACTCATTCATAGTTACTCCGTTATATATCCAATCCTGTTTGCCCAGTGAGCGAATCATTCTTTTGAACCGATTCCTTCGATCGAATGATTCAATCGAACTGTTTCGGAAAACGTTTGTCAATCGCTCACATGTAAGTGAAAGTGGGAACAATACTGTTTACAATAGTGTGAATAATTAATGCTAATATGTTAATCATTTAATTAGCCTAATTAACAGTAATGTCGATTCCTTTGGAAATGATTCGATCGAACTGTATCGGAAAACGTGTGTCTCGTAACTGATGAAGGTGGGAAAAATATAAACATAGGCTAATTAACATTAGAAGGCTAATGAATTAACATTGATGTTGAGCAAAAAGGCGATTTCTTTTTGCTGGCATAAAAAAAATAATATTCTAGAATCCGATTAGAATAAAGATCGTTGCATGGCTACTAAATAAAGTGTAAACTAAACCCATTTCCGCCACATTTATAAAAAGCTCTTTTAAATCGTAATTATAACATAGAAAGTCGAAATTATGACAGAGCTACTAAGTCATGGTTATGAGATAAAATGTCAAAATAATTATGACATGTAAATCATAATTATGAGATTAAGAAGTCGAAGATTATGACTTTGTCATTATTTCTAAGTTTTATATCATAACAATGATTTTGAATGTCATAATCCCGACTTTTTATATCATGGTTAATTATGATTTACAAATGCATGTTTTTTTTTTCTATGTTGAAAAATATGAAAAGCAAATTATAACAAACTAAATTACACTTCAGGGGGAGGGGGGTTAATCCATATATTGCCAGTAATTTAGAGAGTTTCAAGGCACTACTTCTCCTTTTTACTTGTTTTAAGGATTGCAGCATTTTTAAATGCCGCAAAACATGGAGAAACTTTAACAAATCTACATTTGAGTTGGTAAAACTTGGCTACAATCAACATATTACACACAAATTCAATATTTTTGTTGTCCAAAAAGACGACTTCCATTCAAACACCTTTGAAATCAACAGAATCGGCGTCAGGGTTCATTTAAGCGTTCGAACGAATCGATTCGTTTTGCGAATCAGACTCCCACGGCACCAGGCCCAGCGCGCGCGCTCGACTCCAGCGGCGTTCATTCACTCGGGACTGGGAGGAGTGTGTGTATGTGTTTGTGTGTGTGTGTGTGTGTGTGTGTGTGTGTGTGTGTGTGTGTGTGTGTAGCTGGATAGAGCTGGAGTGGGCTGGGTTCTGCCCGTCAGCCATGTTGGAATGAGAGGGAATGAAAAGCTGGAATGAGAGAGGATCGACTGGAGAAGACAGGAAAAGCGGGTTCTGGAATATCACCTCAGAAGATCATAGCGCGCGAGCGACGGATCACACAACAAACGAGTGAGTAGCGCTCATTAACGCTTTGAGAAATTACTTAGGAAGGAAAAACTGTCAGTGGAAACAGTAAATATGAGGATTCCTGTACTGGATCAACCCTGCCATGCGTTCATGGGGAATTCAGCTCCAAATCTAATGGATTTGGATCCGATATTTGTGCGGGATTGCGCGTTGATTGTGACGCGCGTTCACGCTTTGGATTCATTGGATCAAACAAACCAAGCATTAATATTGACTTTGGGTGTTTATGTCAACGTCAGTTTCAAAAGTTTATGCCATAATACTTCAACACAAACTCATTGTTTTGGGTTGAACACAATGGTTGTATTTGTCAAGTGCACAACAGCAGGATTTGATGACAGATATTCTGCAAGAGCTGCTGTTTTAGTCAACTAAACTTACACAAAATAAAGTGTATAAAAATACACATTTTAGTATAATATAAAAAAATATGTTAAAGAATAGAGTGGTATACAAACGATAGGCGTATAAATAATAATAAATAATACATTTGATATACTCGGTGTGAGTAATATAGCAGAGTGAAAACATTATCTAGCATGTTTTTATTAAATTTACAAAATATTTACTATGCTTTATGGGCATGTACCACAGTAATAGTATGTTTTTTTTTTGCAGAAGTGTGATGTGCTATGGTTTTAGTACATATATCATACTACTTTTACTTTTTTTTTTATGCAATATTGCAAGAATTTTTATATTTGAACAATTATATAAATCCTGCACACAACTCAAACTCGCATCTTCATGAAATTGTATTATTTGCATCGCTTCGGTAAATCGACCTGGTATTTCCATACTTTTTGGACAGGGTACCTGCCTGGACAATAGCCTATAGCCTACTATTATGTAGTACATCTTGATACATATCTCACAATTTGTTAGGTCACAAATTGGTTATAATTAAGACTGATATGACCAATTGCAAATTGAATATTCACACATTTAAATGAACAAAAAACACAAGACACCCAGTGTATAGATACAACATTGTGAGAAATAAGAATCATGAGATGTCTATCCTAAAGTATGTGGATGTATATCATATATATATATATATATATATACTGTAAAATGAAATCTGATACCATCATCATATATTGCTATCTGACACCATAACTGTACCGTGGACTGTAGTGATTAGACCAGTTTGATCCATCAGTCTAGGTCCTCGTTCTTGAATGTGATGACAGGACACACAGAGCTCTTCTTTGTTTCTGCAGGGGAATCTCAGTTATTTGCTGATGTGTTCTGGCAGCGCTGTGCGGGAGCGATACTGTATTTTCTGTGTCCTGAGGCGGTGGAAACGGGCCGGGGTATTTTTAGCGCCTCCAGTCAAGTAATGCCAGACTCTGAGATCACAGCGTTCCAGTGAATTACGGCTGACACCACTCGTCATTATCTTTGGCTTGTGAGCGCTGCATTGTCATCATGAGGGGTTGAGCTGTGTGTGAATTGCACACAGTACCTCGCTCGGTTAGAAGAATATAATCTTGCGTTGATCAAATACATGCATACGGGTTGCAGAGAACCTGATAGCTTGGCTCAACTTGATATATATATGTATTCTGTAATGTAAAGGCACCAGATTTCTCTTCATAAAGGCTGAATGCATCTTTCTGACAGCGTGTAATCCTGTTGTTTTAGCTGCACAGGAAGAGCGCCTGTGATTTCAGTGGCTATGACAGGAAGCTCAACCATGTGTGTGTGTGTGTGTGTGATGGCGTTTAACTGAGATTGGTTTAGCAGGATGTAGCTACCTTGTAACGTCCCTCAGGGTTTAGGAGGAAAACGCCTTTTTCCTCTGAGCGGGAACAGACGTCTATGTGCGTTAAGGGCATCATTGTCTGAACTAGTGATGGATGGACCTCAGCCAGGCCGAGATTTGGCAATTTAGAGACTATCGGCATCAATAGTGGTGCACTCTTGACCAGTCACTCACCTTGTGTTTTTTTAAGCTCATTTTGACTAAAATAATTATCAGATCTTGCTTTCCCTGGGAATCGAACCCATGACCTTGGCGTTGCAAGCGCCAACACTCTACAGTTTGAGCTACATTTGGCAACAGTTCTTCTAACCCACATCAATTGACCCTTCGCAGGGAGTTTGATTGACAGGCGATCTGACCAATCATAATCCACCATCCGACGAATCCGCCATTTTTGTCCGACAGAGCAGTCAGGAGAGTTAGTAGATTAACACTGGAGGATTTGAACTTGAGAAACGGCGTGTACTGACGTCTTTCCACAGTTAAAACAACATTCCTTCTGATGTTCATTCATGTTTACTTGATGCTATGAATGAACTAGAAGGAAGAGATGATCGGTTCACGAGCAGCTTTAACTGAGACTCGATCTGTCAGCCACAAAACGCTATTTATAGTTTAAATTTCTTTAAAAAATCACCAAATTTGAAAGTTGAGACTTTGTTTCATATCAAAAGAAACCTGGACTGTCCTGTCTCAGTGCCTCTCTGCTCCGCGATGTGTGTTTCACTGCATGAGAACATGAGAGAGGCGTGGCTTGTCGGACATAGCAAAGGTAACTAAAGGGGGCGGGTCTTTGCAAACGGTCTATTACAAGATCTTAAGCAAAAATGCATCTCAACATTTATTTCCATCAAGAGTTGCATAGTTTTTTGGTCAAGATCTTGTATTGTCAAAATGTCAGTGCAAGAGTCCAGTGTAAAGTCTCCTCCAGAACATCTCAAACACTCTGTGAATTCAAGATCTGGACTCTGGATCTGTTCCTCTCAATCATTCTTTCACAATCTGAGTCTGATGAATCTTCACTGTCCTCCTGGAATATGATCATGATGTGTTTCCTACATGTTTAAGAAATGAAAAGCTACACACTCCATCAGTCAGTGTTAGAAGAACTGTTACCAAACATATATCATGATGGAAACATAATAATCACAGCAATAATGATCCAATCATAGACTCTTACGCATTTGTCTTTTTAAATCCAAACAGCAACTTTTTTATTGTATTTTTATTATGTCATTCACTCCTTTTCTCCAGATATTTGTATTGTCATTACAACTTTTATTTGTGTTTTAACTCAGCATGTGTTTGCATTATCATCAGTTTTAGAAAAACTTATTATTTTTTTGTCTATGATGAGTTAATATAAAGTTTATCTGACCGTCAATTACACTGACATATTCAAAGCGATAAATTCCCCACCAGCATCTTATACATTGCCATTTATATCAGCCATCAGCAACATTGCTGTCTAGCTATCGTTATCGGTTATCAAAATCCCATATCAGTCGACGACTAAACCGCTTTCTGAACCTGTGCATGTGTCTCTGGCGTGTTTGTGCCAGTGTTTGTCTCTGAACAGAGCCTTCATTGAGAGCGAGCGATGGCTCCACTGTACTTACAGTTTCCAGCGTCTCAAAGACTCATTCACCAGCCGTCTGGAGGTAACGCCACTCACAGCGCACACAAACGCTGCTTTATAAAGCTCATCTGGACCGTGTTTTCTCGAGTGTTTGGTGTTCTGCTTCTCAGCGTGTTCAACAGAATAACGCCTCTGTGTGGGTCCATGCTGGATGTTAATCCGGTCCAAATAAAGCACCTGTACTTCAGCCCGCTCTTGAAATGCTTGTATAACCGGGTTCTTTGTGCAGGGACTAAAGTTTCCTGTTGGAGAGCAGTTTTAGGTTGGCCTGGTCGGACATGAAGGCCACACCGCGGGAAGTGGTTCCAGTTCCTGATGGCTTCAGGCTTGATCTCACACGCTGTGGCCTGCGCTTTACCTGCCTCTCCTGAGACACCCATCATTACTGCGGAGACTCTCAGACTAGAGTTCTTCCCTAGTTCCGTTTTTTTCCATTGTCATTTTTCTGTATTCCATTTTTTTTTTTTGATTTCATTCTTCTGGAATCTGTTTAACTGGTTAAATTAAAATTTGCATACGTAATTAATTGAGATCATGTAAAATTTAACAACAATCGATTTAAAGCTTAACAAAAATGGCATTTTTAGGGCCCTATGAAATCCGTTTTGAATTCTGTTTCAATTTTTCTGGATGAATGCTTTAAACGGTGGTATAATGCCTTTTTCACAAGATGTAAAATAAGGGTTTGATGTCCCCAGAGTGTGTATGTGAAGTTTTAGCTCAAAATACCCCACAGATATTTTTATATAGCATGTTAAAATTGTCACTTTTTGAGGGTGAGCAAATACGCACCGTTTTGTGTGTGTCCCTTTAAATGCAAATGAGCTGCTGCTCCCGGCACAGGGGGCGGAGCTACAACAGCTTGCACTCACACAGACATGCACTGAAAATTCAAAACTTTTAGCCTTTCATGTTCAAATCGGAGTCAGACAATGATGGAGAGACTCGAGAAGAAGTGACAACATGTAGAAGCAACAGGACATTTCTGAATGATTAGTTGATGAATTTATGTAGCTTATGTGTAGTTATCTTCTAGTCATTGATTATCATATTCTGTCTTGATAATCTATAAATCCTGTTCAGGGGGCGGGGTTTATGTAAATTCTAGAGTTGTTGATGTCACTAACCCGTGAGGAATGTGGTGTAGTCTCTACCAGCCGTTTGTTGTAGTCCTTAAAAAGCGATTTCTTTAAAAGCAAATCTCTCCCTTTGCTCTGAACTTTGAGCGTTGTAACTTTGCAGATGTTGATTATGCTCAAACAGCAACATTACACACTAACTAAAGTTAGAAAAGTGAAATCATAATCAACCACCCATTTAATTACTTATTAATAATCAAAACACATGTCTAATGAACTGCATTCATAAAACTTTATCAATTAAATAATTTATATATATATATAATAAAATGGCCCTATGAAATGTTTTATTTTTTCATATTTCTTTGAGTTTCAAAATTCACAGACACTAGTCCATATTGTGATTTGATGAAGTGCACAGTCCCACTTTTGATTTATATATATATATATATATATATTTTGATTTATTATATATATATATATGATATATATCCAAAATTTGCCAAATTCCGTGACATTCCGTGTTAAACTGTAAATTCCATTTTATGACCAAATTCCGTGTTTCCATCCACATTATCTGCATTGTGGAAATCATAGGGCCCTAAGAGAGGGACGGGACAGGAAGTGACATACAAACAATCGGTCTCTGTATGAGATTAGTTGTGTTCAGTTTAGTTCAGCTCTTTCCACTCTCCAAGCCAGATCCCTGCCGGTGCAAGGAGGGCTTTTTCCGTGTGGGAAGTATGTTTATGTTCCAAAAAGCTGCATGAACACAATGGCTACTGTTCAGTCTCGCAGTCCTGAGGGAATCTGCCTCCTTTAGCACTCGTCTTCAGTGTGATGCTGGGACAGGAAGTGATGTCGTGCATACAGGAAGCCTCATACAGCACAGGTTACATCTGGAACGGAACACATGCATGTACTGCTTATTGCATACTGCATAGAATATACAATTTTTTTTAAAAAGTAGTGTGTGAAACGTGTCAGTTCAGTATAGTATGATACATTGCTGTCACATGATCTTGATCTTAATTCATAGTGGTGTCTAGTTATGATCTGAAAAATAAATGCATTTGTTTTGCATTTATATAATTCATTTTGTGTAATCTAATTAAGTTTGGGCTGGGTTCAGTAAGATTTTTTTTTTTAAAGAAATTAATACTTTTTTTCAGCAAGTAGTCAGACGCACTAAATTGATCAAAAGTGACTATCTTTTTTTTTTTTTTTTTATTAATTTTCATGTGCATAAATGATAACACAATTTAAATTTTGGGGCAAACTATGTTTTTAAGTATTGAGGCACCGATATAATTTTTTTTGGTCGATAACAGATAACTCTTTATATTTGAAAGCAGATAACCGAAATATTGGCTGATTAATCTAAATCCAAAATTTGATATAATTTTTGTGAGCCTGATTACAAAACAAAAGTCTCACCATTAAAAAGCCTTGTCCCAAACACACAATTATATGTAATATTCTCATTATAATTTTATGTAGCCGATATGACACACTTGAGCTTTTCATGTTGCACTGAACCGTATTTTCCTTTTATGAAGTGATTCCAATCATATTTCAAGCAATTCAAAATCATAATTTCGAACAGTGCGCATCTGAAGTGTCTCAGCTGAAGGATATAATCCAGTATTTATCGGCTTTAATATATCGGACAAATGTTCTTAATCGGGCCGATAACGATAACGTTAAAAATGAACATATATCGTCTGATACCGATATGGTGGCCGATATATCCTGCATCCCTAAAGCACATAAAGAAACACTTTTCCAGAGAAGCTTTTGAGTTCCTGTATCTTTTCAGGTTCTGAATAGTACTTTCTCTCGTCTCCTCTAAAAGCGTGCGCTTCTCAAGCTGTCATGTTGTTCCTGCGAGACTCTGAGCCTGTGTGAAACTGAGGCCGGTTCTTGTTTCCCCAGAATGCTCTTTGCTTGTGTCTGATGCGCTCGCGTCTGAAAGCGGTGTTGTCTCGCGGTGACACGTCCCTGATGTTCCTTCAGCTCTGCTTTTGAGTTTCCCAGCGGCTCTTAAGAGGCTTAAACTGACTCTGTCAGCAGTGAAGGGCTTTGAGAGGTTCAATAAACGCTGATGTCTGAGGGGACTGCCTTGACTTTACCCAAAAGCCACCATTCTTTCAGTGCACAACATCATATTCACGTTTTTGATGCGCTGGCAGGAATTTTAGAAGTAATGGTTGCTTTATGTAGTCTGTTTTAAAGTCAACATAAAAAAAATGCTATTTTTTCTTAAACAGTGGTATAATGCCCTTTTCACGAGACGTAAAATAAGTCTTTGATGTCCCCAGAGTGTGTATGTGAAGTTTTAGCTCAAAATACCCCACAGATATTTTTATATAGCATGTTAAAGTTGTCACTTTTTGAGGGTGAGCAAAAACACAGTTTTTGTGTGTGTCCCTTTAAATGCAAATGAGCTGCTGCTCCCGGCACAGGGGGCGGAGCTTCAACAGCTTGTGTCCTGAAACTTTTATGTCAAAACCGGAGTCAGACAATGATGGAGAGACTCAAAGAAGTGACATGTAGAAGAAACAGGACATTTCTGATTGGTTAGTTGATGAATTTATGTAGCTTATGTGTAGTTATCTTCTAGTCATTGATTAGCATATTCTGTCTTGATAATCTATAAATCGTGTTCAGGGGGCGGGGTTTATGTAAATTTTAGGGTTGGTGATGTCACTAACCCGGGAGGAATGTGGTGTAGTCTCTACCAGCCGTTTGTTGTAGTCCTTAAAAAGCGATTTCTTTAAAAGCAAATATCTCCCTTTGCTTTGAACTTTGAGCGTCGTAACTTTGCAGATGTTGTTTATGCTCAAACAGCAACATTACACACTAACTAAAGTTAGAAAAGTCAAATCATAATCAACCACCCTTTTAAAACAGATTTTAAAAGACTATATTTACATGTGTATATCTGCTAAAAGTTGATTTGATCAGTTTTAAGAGTACAGCATATAACACATATATTACACTAGCATATAAGGACTAAAAGCCACATTTAAATGAACACAGTTTGATTTGATCTAGTTACTTGATCTGTTTGCTCTACACTACTAGTAAGTAAGTAAATTGTATTTATATAGCACATTTAAACATAGCAGAACTATCCAAAGTGCTGGACAAAGTAAAAAACAAATCAAATAAAACAGAAAACAACCAAACAGAACAGACAGGAATAAAGAGAGGTTTTTAATTTAGATTTAAAAATAGCAATTGAAGGTGCAAGGCGGATGTCCAGAGGCAACTGGCTCCACAGATGGGGGGGCGGCGGCAACAGCAAAGGCTCTATCTGTAAACGGGAGACGGGAGCGAGGGATAGATAAAAGAGCCCTGTCTGAAGATCTTAAAGATCTAGTGGATGACAGAGGAGTAAGAAGATCTCTAAGATATAATGGAGCTCAATCATTAAGAGAACAGAATTTTAAACTGAATGGATGGAAATGCCAAAATGTGCATAAATTCTCAAATTGATTCGGATAAACGTGCATAAACTATAATGGAAACACATTTATAGAATAAATTCTTCCATGCGCGTCAAAAAACACACTTCTGAAATGCTGTTTTAGTTTTGGTCTAATCGGGATAATTCCCTTCCAGAACTCTCTTGACTCTTACCCAACTGCGTTCAATAACTTTAGATAACTTTATTGAGTTTCGTCTGTGCAATCTTGAGGCGCACATAATATATATTATATACAGTGGCTTCTCCTACTACAGCAACTTTAGCTCCAATTTATCAAGAATTGACGATTTTGCTTTCTTCGTCTCAATGGATGGAAACGTTGCTTTATTCGCGAATGTTTTATGCGATATTTCAATTTTGCGCATAAGTTAAAGTCAAAACTTTGGATGAAAACAGCTACTGATATACTAATAGGTGACCCTGGACCACAAAACCAGTCACATGGGTCAATTTTGTGAAATTGAGATTTATACATCATCTGAAAGCTGAATAAATAAGATTTCCATTGGTGTATGGTCTGTTAGTATAGGACAATATTTGGTCGAGATACAACTATTGTAAATCTGGAATCTGAGGGTGCAAAACAATCGAAACATTGAGAAAATCTCCTTTAAAGTTGTGCATTTATGTTGGCGATTGTGCTGCATTCACTCACACAAATAAATGTTTTAGATATTTACGGAAGGAAATCTACAAAATATCTTCATGGAACATGATCTTTACTTAATATCCTAATGATTTTTGGCATAAAAGAAAAATGGATAATTTTGACCCATACAATGTATTGTTGGCTATTGCCACAGATATACCCGTGCGACTTGTGACTGGTGACGTGGTCCAGGGTCACAAATGCATGAACTTGTAATGAACTTCTACATCCCCAAATAAGCCACAGTGATTCATTGTCCTTTTCATCTGAAAATACTTGAAAATATGTCCATCCCTGTTTGCCTCCCTCTTCCGTGGACAAATGATGGTGTGAATGACAGGCTTGTACTTCGCCGGCCTCTCAGTGCGTGTCCTGATCGGGAAAGTCTCTTTTCCAAGCCATTGGCAGGAATGCTTTGCTCCGGCGTCTCGTCCGACGGTCTGTGAAATTACAGCAGGTGTTCTGGGAGATAAGGAGTTTCCCTGAGTCTGTCCATCATTTATAAATCCCCTTTATTCACTCATCTGTTCTTAATTTGCTGTCATGCTCTTTCATGTAAGAAGATCTTGGGACGCTTGGTCTTCAAGCTGGGTTTGGGTTTCATTCAGTATATTGAGTTATAAACTAATAGAGAATAATAAAGTAACCATGAGTAATTTGAACCATTGCACCCCTAATATATATATATAGGGCTGGGCAATTGCAAAATAAAAGTGTGTGTTTGTTTACATAACATATGTGTGTACTGTGTGTAATTATTTTGTATATATAAATGCACACGTTTGCATGTAAATGTATTATTTATATATAAAATATTTATACTTATATATAATATAAATGATGTATAAATATATATATATATACATGCAAATATTTCTTAAATATATACATGCATGTGTGTGTATTTGTGTGTGTGTGTGTATATATATATATATATATATATATATATATATATATATATATATTGGAGTTTATTTATCTATATATAATGTATTTCAGCATCAAAGCGGTCTGAAAGTCAGGTGAAGCACACACTGCGGTCTCTAGATGACATATTTGGACTGTTTTGATTTTTCCCAGCAGGATTTCGATCCTGTTTGGATTGTCCTCTTCGGAGCTGTGGGCTTTTGAAGCTCTTATCCAATCAGATCAGTTTCTCTGAGTGTTTGCGTGCGTCTAGCAGTGAGTGTGTGGTTTTGGTTGTTTGTTTAACCTGTTGTAGTTGTTCGCTAGCTGAAGTGTTAGCCGTGCTCTTCTAGCTGGTGTGTGCGTCTCCTCACAATGAAGGGAAATGACCTCATAGTTAATCACTGTGTCCTCAGGGCTTCGACTGGGCTGTTGGGACACACACACACACACACACACACACAGAATGACATCACTCCCCATCCACCCATGTCCCCGGGAGGATTGTGTCCTCAACATGCATCTCTGACAGAAAGAAACAGACATGTCTGAATGACTTTTGAGATTTAACATTGTGAAATGTCATTGTACATCAGTCAAACCTCAAAACTGTGACCTGTGAATGTGTCAGCTTTATTCTGTAAGTGCTGAAGAGTCAAGTCCCCTTTATTTATAGCGCTTTATACAATACAGATCGTTTCAAAACAGTTTTACAGTGATAACAGGAAAATGAAGCGTTTCGGCTGTTGTTCAGTGTTGAGTCAGGTCTGTTGTAGAGATCATCAATTATTAAATTAGTTAATTTAATATATATATATATATATATAGCAATCCTGCTCAGTTCAGTTCTCATACAACAGCATCAGTGCAGTCAGATCAATAATATAGTTGGTAACACTTTACAATAAGGTTCATTAGTTAACATGAACTAATAATGAACAATTTATTAATCTTAGTTAATATTAATTTCAACATTTACTAATACATTATTAAAATCAAAGGTTGTATTTGTTAACATTAGTTAATGCACTGTGAACTAACATGAACACACAATGAACAGCTGGATTATTATTAACTAACATTAACAAAGATTAATAAATACTGTAACAAATGTATTACTCAATGTTAGTTCATGTTAGTTAATACATTAACTAATGAACCTTATTGTAAAGTGTCACCGATATGGTTGAATATTAAGAGTTTCTTACCAATCTGGCCTCATTTCATGCATGCAAACAAGTTTATTTTATTCTGGGAAGCTAATCCTGTATATCTCTCGTAACCTTATAGAAAAGAATAGTCTTGTGACCCTTGACCTCCCCCCTCAGCTCCGAGAGGGCATGTAATGGTCTGTAATTGGGTTACAACAGAGTCAAGTGTGAGTCACGGAGAGACAGAGAGAGAAGTGGATGAAACGCACTGTGATGAACAACGACGCTTCTTTTCTGTTATTTAATGGCCGGGAGGAAATAAGTGGCAAGAATAAAAGAAAGGTTTTTCTTGTGGTTTCCGGCCGCCGGCATTTTGTCAGTCAAAAATAGTCGATCTCCGAATGCAACGTAACAGGGAGGAGAGGAAAGATGGAAAGCTCCTAAAGCTCAGTTCCACATAAATTCACGGATAATCTGTTGTTTTGTCGTTCGTGAAAATCAATATTGACCTTGTATTTGAAAAAGGATCCTCATATAAGAAGCAATACTAAAATTCAGAGTCAGTTCATTCACATTCGGAGATCGACTATTTTTGACTGTCAAAATGCCGGCGGCCGGAAACAACAACAGCGACAGTGAGTTGTTCAAAACCTTTCTTTCTAGTAAACTCTGTGTACACACACAATGTTCTCAATGCTGGAGTTCATGTGTAGAGCCTCTGGTGACACTTCCAGCAAAGTTTCATGTTGTGTCGAGCCTTCTTAGTGTTTTAAAAATAGTGATTTTGATGCTATCATAGTCGTGCCCCAAACACTCCCATTCAAAAGGCAATTTGACCGAAAATGAAAATACGGTCAAACTTAAAAGTGGCGTTTCCATCCTAATTATGCTTTTACACGAAAGTTTGCCTCGGGTAGATTCACAAAAAGACCCTAGGTTGCATTTTGGCGAGAGTTACGCTTTAAAGGTGAAGACCCGACTTTATGCATGTTTTGTAAGATTCCCCTCTCTGTTAAACATGTTTTATTAGCTTGTCCTGGACTTTAATGCTCTTTTATGAAGTTACCCCGCTTAAGGACTTATTTAGTAAGATTATGCCTAAAAAGGTTTTGGATTTTTTAATCATGTTAATTTGAAAAATCTTGTATAATATGACTTGTTGTTTTTGTTTGTTTGGTTTTTATTGTATTTATATAATATTTGTATTTTTGTCAGCCATGAAAATAGCTTTGAATGCTGACATGGCACTAAATAAAACAATCTGAATGTGAATGGCCGGGAGGAAGGTTGTGTGTGTGTGTGTGTGTGTGTCGAGTCCTGAACGCTGGAGTCGTTTATTATCACCGGCTGCAAGCGTTCATCTGTAGATACAGCAGATCCAGTAATTATAGCCTCTTTTGCAGCTCGCAGGGACTCGTTCCAGTTGGCAAGAGTGTTTCACATCACATATGTACAGAAACATGGCTAGTTGTGCTCAGACTGAAGTGTCATACGCCTCCTGTGTTCGTTTGGGGCCGTATGAAGGTAATGTGATGCCAAAAAGTACCATTTAAGCAACGAGAACGTTTCTGAGCCAAATGAAGATTAAGATGTGTTCTGGTGACTGGCGTGTTTATCGAACCAATCAGATAAGAGTAAATCGAGAGTCAGCGAGAAGCTCATCTGATTGGCTACATGAAGAAGGTGGACCCGCCCTCCTCTTCGCTTGCAAAACTCAACGAGTGAGAGATTCGAGCCAAAACTGGAAGCGCAGGTAAAAGAAAGACGCAACTGTACAAATCGGGTTATTTCGGGAACTTTTTTGCTCTATGCACACGACAAGCCATTTAGACATTTGGAGCATTTTTTTACACAAAGTTTGATTTTACGCAATTAATCTGTTTTGCAGTTCCTGCAATGCTTTTGGCCGTATTTGTGCGCAAAAACTGAGCCAAAAGTGTAAGCGTGGAAAAGTGGAAGTCAGAAGAATACAGATCCTATTTATTTTGCGTTAGCTTGAAGCTGCAGTTTCACAATGCACAAATTACACTTACAAATAACAGTAAAATGCTGCAGATATATTACACAAAAATATTCTCTTGCGCATGCAAATTTAATTTACGCTTACAATCTTATGTACACTTTCACAAATCTTACCCTGCGCATGCAAGTCTTTATGGCATCATATTACCTTCATAGCCGTGTCTTATTTTGGTATTTATGACATGTTTGTCAAGGTTTTTTTTGCAACAAAATATCATTTATGTTGCTTTTTAGCATTTTTTTTTTTTTTTAGCATTATTTCACTTTTTTCATCCTCTCTTTGTCCCTTAGATCAGAAACACAATTACATGAACGTAGACATGAGTACTTGGCTAGTGCATTGTAAGCACCCAGTTCTGCTTTACATAATTAATGTGCATACTAATCGAGTCCTCAAAGGGGCAATAGTTGTTGTTTTGTGTTTTTTCCCCCGTTGAATATCTGTCATAATATATGTTATTATTTAGTATGTTGTTGAGTCAGATTAGTTCTGTTAGTTACAGTATGTCTATATAGTATAGAGATGCAAAATATAGTGATTAACATATCATTATTTTTTAAAGTAATTTTTTCTCTTTACCAGTGTAAATTGAATATATATCAGCTCATATATATATATATATTAGGGCTGGGTATCGATTCAGATGTTACAATTCAATTTCGATTCGCAAACTCTCAATTCGATACGATTTTGATTCTCGATTCGATTTTTGATTTCGATTCTAAATTCGATTTCGATTCGACTCAATGAATATTTAATACTACTCCTGTATTACAATTGGGTACATTAAAACAGTAAATGTGGAAAAAAATCGGTTTGAGAATCGATTTTGAATCGACCACATTTAGTTTTTTTTTGCCTTGCCCTAATATACATATTTAGACAATGTAGAATTTGAATGTTTTGTTAAAATGTTATTGTCCAGAATGAAGTGTTTGGCTGCTCTTCTTCTCGAGTCTGTCTGATGTGATCCTCATGAACACTATTGCCTCCTCCACTAGTGGGCGCTGAGGGCCTGTGGGTAACGGTCACGTCACATGACTCGCGCGATCAGAGATGTGTCGCTCACGAGGACAGATAGGCTGCGCTCCCTGAACACTGATGAGCTTCGTCTGTCTCTATTGCTCTTCATGCATCTGAAGTCGGCCTTGAAGAGAACGAGCTGATAGGAGGTTGAAAGTGTGTGTCAGGAAGGTTAAGAGTGAAAGAAGCTGTGTGTGTGTGTGCATGTGTCTGTGTGTGCATGTGTCTGTGTGTGCATGTGTCTGTGTATGCATGTGTGTGTGTGTGTCTGTGTGTGTGCGTGTGTGTGTGTGTGCCAGGTAATCGGCTTTGGGTCAGGAATTCTCAGCTCATTGCAGGTTTTGTGAAAGAAATTCTGAGCTGTTTGTTGCATCACAGAAGAGACGCCCGTACGACCTTGTCTTTATTTCACAAGGCCAAACGTGGACAAATGAACGTCTGCCTCGAGTCTAAGAGAGAATCCACTTTCACAAGAACACAAGGAGGAAAACACGGCTCATTAAAGTCACGAAGGGCTAATGTTAATGAGCAACACATTACACTGATGATAAAACAGGAGTGAAATGTAGTTGTCCTTCTTTTCAAAAGCCGAAGGCCAAATGTTCCTGTAGTTTCTAATCTCACGAAGTCTGTCTGATTCTAAAATCACTAATATTTTGAACAGATTCAAGAGCACTGCAAATACAACCTATGAAATCACACGTGTTTGGGTTCCTCTCCTGCAGGATTGAAAACAAATGTAAAACATCAGTATGCTCCCATATTCCCTTCGTTCTCTCTGACATCTGTCATCAAGATGAGCCTTTTCTCATATTAGATCCACTCACTGAAGACTCAACAAAACCATGTCGTACGAAAGTCTCCGGGAGCAGAAACTGTATTTCACAGCTGCTTTATCAACTCCACTGGAAACTGTTAACAGTGCAATCATCCGCTGTCCTCGCCGGCACAGTTTGATCAGGATCTTTCAGTCCGCCACAAATGATCAGCATTATCCAGCATTACTCACCCATGATAACAAGATACAAATATCATCTGACAGATATACTGTAGTTAATAACAGTCGCCCACAGGACGTCTAAAGGAGATTTTCTGAAATATCATAAAGCAAAATGTGTTTTATTACTCTTTAAATGAAGACAACTTACAGACAAATGACATTATAAATACACATATCAAACCATATATATATATATAAATAGTCATGCAAAAATGATTGTCTCATTAATCAGTGAATTAAATATTGTACATATTTAAAGTACTTTCATTTAATAATTTTTCGGGCAAAAATTTCAGGTAAAAAATATATACATATGCACACACGCACATATATATATCTTTTTTTTCAGGGCCTTAAATTAACCCTCACGAAATGCGAGTAAAAATCTACGTTGGCGATGGTATGAAACTTGCCAGTTGGCCGGTATATATATATATTGTCAATGAAACAATGATATATAATACATAAATAAATAATTTAGAAATGTATAAATAAATGTATTATTTAAATTCTTTATTTATATATAAAGAATTTTAAAATGTAATAGTTAAAAAAAATTGGTCAATCATTTTTTAAATTAAGATCATCATATTTTATGCTTACCATTATTATTATGTTCAGTTTTATGTTCATTTCTTCTTTAAAAGAATAATAATTTACTAACATTGTGTTTTTATTTGTCTTTATACTTTAATTATATATAAATATATTATATTATATATAATTTATGTATTTTAATTAAATAAATTATTAATAATTGTTTATTTATTTAACTAATTAAAAGAATAGATTTTAAATGTTTTAGTGTTTTTAGACAATGTAGAATTTGAATGTTTTGTGAAAATATTACTGTCCAGCCCGTGTGATCCTCATGAACACTATTAATAATAAATTATATATTTATTCAGGGCCTTAAATTAGTAAAATGCGAGTAAAAATCTACGTTGGCGATGGTATGACTCTTGCCAGTTGGCCGGTAACAGTTCTAATAGTGAATAAACGTGAACGACGCTCAGTTGACAAGCAGCACTTCATCGACACAAGAGTTTAAGCCTTGACAAGTTAAATATTCAAGCGCAAGAAGACACAAAAGTGAACTCATCCCGTTACAGCGTCCAGAGCGCACGTCTCGTGCTCGAATACTAAACTCAGCTCTCTTTTTCACTTTTTCTTGCACTTGAGCTAACAAATACACACACAATTATGTAAAAAAAACAACAACAAAAATAGCAAGTATCCTAGTAAACATACAAGTAAAACAAGTATCCTAGACACGCCACGATACTGTTTTAGAAACGCTTTCTATTTTTCTGTGACGTCACGCTGGAACAACAAACACAAAGTGTGGCGATGATAATCTCAGGTACTGTTTATGTGCTTTATTGTTAAAAGCGTGTAATGTGACTTTGAATATCATGTAGTGCTCCAGCTTTGTAGCTGTAAAAGCAACAATGGATAATTCACCTCGGATCTTGAAATTAATTAACAAATGGAAACAAGAATGAACAAGAACTGTGAGAAGTCACCAGACATTAGTTCTAGGCCCTGTATTATATATACGTGTCTGTTTTTCACACAGAGCTTCGGAAAACCATGTTTTTATTTTATTTTTTGTCCTTTTTGAAGCTTGAATCACCACCTGCTTTTATTGCATTTCATTTTGCGTTTCAAGAAAGAAGTAAAACGCGCGGTTAGAATGACATTAGGGTGAGAAATTCATGCCATAATTTCTGAGTAAACTGTCCCTTCAGCGAAGGAGCTGCAGAGAGTCTGTGTGTGTGAGTTCAGAAAGTTCCCCACCGCGTCGCATCTATATCTGCATCTGCTTTGCTTTACTCGTTTCATTTTTTTCGTTGTCTCAGAGGGGATGGAGGGGGGTGGAGATGTGCTGACCTCACCGTTACCGTCGGTTACCAGATCCACGTTCCCCTCTCTCTCTCTCTCTCTCTCTCTCTCTCTCTCTCTCTCTCTGTATCTCTCTGTATCTCTCTCTCTCTCTCTCTCTCTCTCTCTCTCGCTCTCTCTTTGTATCTCTCTCTCTCTCTCTCTCTCTCTCTCTCTCTCTCTCTGTATCTCTTTCCCTCCCCCTCCAGCTTTCTCCTCTCCTCTTTTCTCTTGAGCTCAGAGTGAGAGACAAAGACCCCCCCGCCCCCTCCGTTCTGCACACGCTCAGACCGGCTACGCTCCTCTGCATGCACCATTGAGTTTTCCTTGCAGTGCTACTATGACTGAATGCCGGACCGCTGCATTTCGTACCTAGCGCGCAAGTGTGTGTGAAAGTGTGTTTTACGGATACTACAAAACGCTGGTGTTGGATTAGGGTTACTCGTATTTAATGGAAGGGTTGTACCACGGTAAGAGCTTTTCCTGCTGCTCAGCGCGACCACATCTGAATGTGTGTGTGTGTGTGTGTGTGTGTGTGTGTGCAGGAGTGACAGAGAGAGAGGCTTCCGTTTCCACACACTGTAATGAGTTCTGCTCCTGCCTCAATGGGAAAATTGAATTTACGAAGATTCGTGTTTGAATATTTGCAGCCGAAGGGAAACATTGCATGTTTAGACTGCAGTGTTACAATACTTTTACTACAATACGTAGAGTTAATCATTATGATGTTACAAATAGTGAGATCCTTATGAAGCTCTTGATAGAAACATGATGTGAAGTGCATATTGATATTTATGGTTATTAAAAAGAAATGCCGTATTATATGAATAGCCAATATACTAATCACACATACATACTTATTCACCTATACACTATTGCATATTAGTGTTGTTTAAGTATTCTCATCTAAATCTATTTTTTAAATGGTAAACTCTTTGAAACACTATAATTTAAAGATGGATAATAGTTTAATACTTTTGTAATCTGGCATAGAAAAAGAGTTTACTATTTCAATTTGAAATTAAACCTAATTGAGCCTAATTAAACTGATTTTGTATAGGATGATACCGATGCAATCACTGATATATTTTGCATCACTAATGATTACTATTTGTTTCTGTAAACTTTGATTAAGTGAACGTGTAAATGTAACCGTATGCGATGCAGATTTTTGATCTAGAACCGCTGCAAGTTTTTTTTTCTTGTCTGTTCGTCATAGAAGAATATTATTAGATTACATGTACAGCCAGATTATCAGTGATAGTTGATATTTAACACTGGTTCATCCTTTAGAATGATTAATTCTTCTGTAAGATGATCTGTGGCGGGGTGATTTGACATCAGGAAGACTGCATGAACGCTCATGTTTGGGAACTGTAGTGGCAGAATATAGGTCGAACACTTCTGCATGCATATATGCACATTTATGAATGATAATTACTGATACGAATCTGTTGTAAGCGTCTGGAGTTGTTGTTGTTTTTGGCATTGTGATATTATTAAGGTCAAATGCAGATTGATATTGGAGTGACTGTTACTTCTATTCATGTGTGTTCGTACATGTGCTGAACTCTGTGACCTGATATTGGATTACTTTTGACTGATTGCTTTCCTTGGAAGCGTGCCGTGTGTGTGTGTGTGTGTGTGTGTGTGTATGTGTATGTGTGTGTGAGGTCGTGAATGTTGGCCTGAGTTTGTTTGGCAGGTGTTAGAGCCTGTAGGGTGTGTGTGTGTGTGTGTGTGTGTGTGTGTGTGTGTGTGTGTGTGTGTGTGTGTGTGTGTGTGTGTGTGTGTGTGTGTGTGTGTGTGTGTGTGTGTGTGTGTGTGTGTGTGTGTGTGTGTGTGTGTGCTTGTTTTGCCCTGGGCCCTTGATCTGCTCATAGTGACCACACAATGAAAGGGAATTACAGGGAGGAAAGAGCTCTGTGTGTGTGTGTGTGTGTGTGTGTGTGTGTTAAACAGCCCTCCATCATTTGTCAGACCCGGTTGAGTTTAGTTCACTCGTGTGCAACAGTGAGACGCCACTATTGTCTGTCCTTTTGTGTTCATCTGCAACTATGAAAGTCATAAATCAATACTGAATTTACTATCATTTTACATAATTTAAAGGGTTGGTATAATGTCCTTTTCACAAGATGTAAAATAAGTCTCTGATGTCCCCAGAGTGTGTATGTGAAGTTTTAGCTTAAAATATCACACAGATATTTGTAAATAGCATGTTAAAGTTGTCACTTTTTGAGGGTGAGCAAAAACTCTCTCTCTCTCTCTCTCTCTCTCTCTCTCTCTCTCTCTCTCTCTCTCTCTCTCTCTCTCTCTCTCTCTGACCTTGTATCAGTTCTGCTGCATCAGCATCTGGCTGCTCTCTGTCTTGCTAAGGATTATGGGAAAGCAAACCCCCACTGGTGCCACAGTGCATTATGGGAGCAGAGAGCAGAGCTGGTTTGAAGTCTGATCCTCAGAGCCCTTCACAGATATCATCTCAGATACGGTGCTCTCTGGACAGATACAGGATTCATTTGAAGAATCATCTTCAAAGCTTGACGCATGTCCATCTAATGCTGAAGGACTTCGAGCCGATCTGTAATACAGGAAAGCGTAAATCAGGTGATCGTGAGCGAAATGAACCTAAAGCTTTCAGACAGACGGGCGTCTTCGGGATTATTATGGAGTCAGACCATCCATCCACGACATTCACTGACCGACAAGCTTGTTGCAACAACATTAAATGAGCAGATTTTATCTGTAGGGGTTAGGGCTGCACAATATATCGGAATATCGCAAATGTATATATCACGAAATGCATATAATAACTGAGTCATGAACAAAGAGAAAATCACTCACTGCTCTCGGCTGAATAACTTTTGTAGCTTTAATAAGAATCAGGATATTTAATTCATACAGAGAAAACTGAGCAGTGTTTATTTTTACATTTGATTATTCAGTTTCTGTTGTTTAATAAACATAATGTAGGATAACCTGAACCCCTAAACCCCACTGATGTTAAAATAACACTTCTGATGCTACAGTAAAACACTGATGTTCACTTTCAGAAGTTGTAGGGATGTTTTCTTCTCACAAAAATAATGTGAAACAATTTTTAAGAAATATAATATAACAAAGAAATATATTTAAAAAATAATTTAAGTTTACTTACACAGCATTATCATATCACATATCGAATATCGCATTATTTAATGAGTTATCGCATATCACATTTTTTCTCAATACCGTGCAGCCCTAGTAGGGGTGTAACGATCCCCTCATGTCACGATTCGATACATATCACGATACTGAACTCACAATACAATATTATTGCGATACTCCAAGACATATGATAAAAGATTAACAAAAAATGTACTGTTGATTAAAATGCTAAATTTGGTATTACATTGTGTGTGTGAATGAATAGGCTTGGACTTGTGCTGGAAACCCAAAGCACAGGACAATAGAGACACCAGAATAACAATATTCATGATTCTGAAGATGAAAATACAGAATTATTTTAGACGAATATTTGCACTCTTTCACTGACTAGATATATTTAAAATAATGTAGGCCTTTTTACTGATAACATCAGACATTTGGCATTATCAGGACACACAAATATACCCCATTATACATTATATACACACTTGGCAAATATTGTACATTATATTCAGCATTATTTATAGTAGTTTAATGCAGTACTGACTCTAAAACCCTGAGAATTTGAATTTCACAGTAATTTTCATTTTGGGTGAACTAAACACAATACATATTGTCACTATCCACGATACATATTGATGCATTTTTGTATTGCGATACATTGTGACACGATATATTGTTACACCCTGTGTATTGTGAACTGATATGACAGCCAACATTTAGTGTTTGGTCAGCATACGTGCTCTGACACGGTACAGAGAGGTTTATTTTCACGTTTGCGTGGATGAAATCCTTCATTCACTCCGTCATCTTGTCGTCCAGTAATCCCGTGTGCGAGACGAAGCCGTGGTCTGTCGTGTGCAGCAGAACCTCTCGCTGCGGTCGGCGGGTCTGAGGTAGATAAATCACAGCTGGGGCGTTTCTCTACGCTAGCATACAGATGGTTAGGTATTATTTATAGATCCTCAAGGGTAAGTGCAGTTTAATAAGGTACTACTGAGATTTCAGTGCAGGATCTCATGTTTATTAGCCAGGTGCTTTTTCTAGTTTTTAAGTTTTCCGCTTATAAGTGAATTGTCCTTTTGATTAATCTCTTTAATGTTTTTGACCTAGAATAGCTGCTTTATTCTGCTGATATCTGCAATATGTACACTGCTATTCAAAAGTTTGCAGTCTATTTTTTGAAAGTGTCTTATGTTCATCAAAAAATACAGTTAAAACAGTGAAATATTTTTAGTTTAAAATATCTTTTTTATGTGAATATACGTTAAAATGTAATTTATTCCTGCGATTAAAGCTGAATTTTCAGCATCATTACTCCAGTCTTCAGTCAGTGTCACATGATCCCTCAGAAATCATACGATATGTTGATATTGCTGCCCTTTCTGATTATTATGATGTTAAAAACAGTTGTGCTGCTTCATATTTTTGTGGAAACTTGATACATTGTTTTTCAGGATTCTTTGATGAATAGAAAGTTCAAAAGAACAGAATCTTTTGTATCATTATAAATGTCTTTAATGCTACATTTGATCAATTTAATGCATCCTTGATGAATAAAAGTAGGGATGCACACAATGTATCGGCCGATATATATTTATTTAAATGTTATCGTCAGTTCAAAGTCACTTCGGATCAAAACATTGATGCATTATTAATAATAACTAGCCCTTTTATTTTTCTTGTAGGCCTATAATTTTCATCAACAATATGGTTTAATTAAAATAATTTTTTGATTGTCCGTGCATAGGCTATTCCATTGCATTTATCCATGGCACATGCATTTTGATTCTTTATATGCAAGTAATGTTGTCCAGACTTGTTTGCATTATTGTATTAAATCTTGCACTGGTTCAAACTAGGTTACTGTACTGTATTTGTTTGATTTACGTTGAAGTGTTTGGGTCAAGGCTTTTAATAGTGAGACTTTTGTTTTTGTAATCAGGCTCTTAAATATTATATAACATCAGATTTAGATTCATCGGCCAATATATCGGTTATTATCAGCTTTCAAATATCAAATATCATTTGACCGGTATCGGTCCAAACCAAACAAATACATCCCTAAATAAAAGTATTAATTTCTGAATACTGACCCCAGCCTTTTGAATGATAGTTTATGTTCAAATCAGATACTAATCAGAACAGACTCTTTTTGGTGCCGTTTTCGGCCAACACTTTTGCGGTCACTGGAGCATTTGCCAGCGAACAAGCATCGTTAAATGAAGTCTGATTCGTATCTGTTCTGAGTGACTGTGCTAACACTGCGGTTGTGTGCTGTCAACCCGACTGGGCTGAAACACAGAGCCATTTGTGTTCAAGTTTCACTCCATCCTCACATAACCAGCCGAGCTCAAAGGCTAACAGCTTGATAAGCAGGTGTTTGGGTTTGCGTAGTCTTGCACTTCTGCGTTAAGTTGACCTTTGCATTGCATCCCGGTCTGTAATGTGTGACATATGGAGCCGACAGCATCAAAACTGGTGCGTTTGAAAGTGTGAACTGTCTATTAAAAATGGCCGGCTGTCTGACCAGCGTATATGAAGTGTGACTGAAGTGTGTTAAAATCACACTGATCCTTTAATCTCTGGACACATGGTCAATAGAGCGGCTACACCATGCCATTCACATGTAGATTTGATTATCCACTAACAGTATTGATTATTTGGAGTGTGTGTATAATTGCTGTCCGCTGAGAGCCATAGAGAAAGGACGCGAGGGAATCCACATGTGAGGCTCACGAGGTTTGGCATTTCCGTAGATGCGTCTGTCATCCATTAGGGTCCGATGTCAGAGCTCATAAAGGAGCGCAGAAGCCTGTTCTTGGTTGTTATAGTTCGTCCACATCAAAGAAGCTCCATAATGGTGGAGTTATTGCTGCCAGGGTTTATGGGAGATGTTCGAGGAGCCCATCTGTGAATCTGGTGCCGTGACCCGGATCTCATTTCTCATTTCCCTCCATCTGTTCACCTCATTCACACTCTTTATCAACAGCGTCGTGACGACAACTTTACACTGAGAGTGTGTGACAGATGAATGTAATTGAGGGTAGACAGACGTGTACGGGATTCTCTGACTCGTATAGTGGAAAATATATCCGTCATTAAGAGGAAAACTGGTTGGGCTTTTTTAGCTAACGGGATTACCTAAAGGAAAGTTGACGATTTTATTTTTTATTCATTAAAAATACAATAATAATAATGCAAATAATGTGTGTATAGATGAAACTGTATTATATATTTACTCTGAAATAAAATAAATCTAAAAATATTATTATACATTTTTTTTAATATTATATAATAAAATAAATTACATGTATATTAATTTATTAATATGTATATTTTACTTTATTTTATTTTCTATACACGTTAAATGCATATGTAAAACTATTTAAAATATGACATTATATACATTATATATAATATGAATAAATATGCAATATATCACTCAATTACTATCATACAAGATGTTACATGATGTTTATTTGAAAATGAACATTAATCTGTGATGAGTTGAGTTTGAACAGATGTAAATGTGCGTCTGAGTAAGTCTGTGTAGTTTTTGTTTGCTCTGTGTTTGATGTTGCGGTTTCTTTCCGCTCTGTGATCTCTGTGTTTGTGTGTGTGTGTGTGTGTGTGTACAGTCACACGAGTCAGTGCTCATGTGTTAGTTTTGTATGTGTGTGGTTGTGTTTGTGTGCGTCTCTGACAGATGTAAACGGTTATCAGCTAATGTGGACAAACAAACAGCCTCCGAGCCTCGTCTTGTGTAGCGCTCTGGAAAGAAGTGACCTAGTTTTGATGAACCCGCTATGAAGCTTCATTTACAGTACAGTTTCCAGCTCATTCAATCTATCATTATTTGTTTCGTAAATCTTTTAGGGGAATTAAATGCAGAAAAATTACACCGTGCTGATGCAGATATATTGCTTTTTTTTTGTTAAAATATTGCATTAATGCTTTTGATCCTCCTTACATCAGTTTAAAATAGATTTATATGTGCATAGCATTTCCTACAGATGAAGAATTAATAAAGAGGGTGGTTCTTATCCACTTATCCAATTTTAGCTTTGCATAAAAACATGATGAATACATATACAATTAATGCAGAAAGGCACAAATTATAATTATCCATAATTTTTTTTTTTTTTTGCGTTGTGCTTCAGTGTCATGCAAAGGTTGAAATGCAGCGTTTCGATGCATTTGGTGGCGATGTGAATCATTGCAGCATTGAAGCTGAACCTTTAACTCAGCATCAGAATTACCAAAAACATGTTGAGTTGATTACTCAGTGTTTATGAGAAACTAGTCATCTGGATGCAATATCTTTAAACCGCCCACACACACACACACACACACACACACACACACACACACATACACTCACACACACACAAATCAGGAGGTGGTGAATCATCTCTCTGTTCATTGATTTGTTGATGTGGCTGACAGTTGATAAAGCTTTTCCTTGTAACTGAACTCCAATAAATGTGTGTTTCCTTCCTGCTCGTGTGTCTCGCTTCAGTCTCAGCGCTGAGTCCAGTTTCAGATGTCTCGTCTGTCCTCGTGTCCTCCACATTCATCAAGCCTGTCCTCTTCCCTATTCGGACGGGGTTAACTATACAAGGGTAGATGGAGTAATGTAATTACCACAGGACGTCCTTTCGTCATGTGTGTATTACGTTGCTTCCTGATATCACGTGCGCAAACACATATAACCTATTATGTCCGGTCGAACGATGTATTAGTTAACCTATTAAGGTAAAAGGCGCCGTAATCTTTACTGACTTAAGCCCTATTCAGACGGGACTAGTTTAACATGGAGAGGTGGGGCAGAGTAATAATCACCAGAGCTTCTCTGTGAATTTAGTCCCGTCCGAATGTGCATCTCAGTGATCATTACGGACAATATCAGTAAAGATTACGGCGACTTTTACCTTCAGTAAAAATGTCCAGAAAAATGACCTCAGGTGACACTAATCCCATGCGAATAGACTTGCTGTAAATATGTACGTAAATATTCCATCATTTCGTGTTTAAAAGTAGTTTTTCAAGTATGGAGACGCTTGAAGAAGCATCCAGTTGCGTTCTAGTCGCTGGAACGAGTCTGTGGCAAAACTCAAGTGTTTCACACACACCATTCAGATCAGAGAGAAGATCGACAGCACTTGTTAGAGGCACGAAACATCTTTTAGCGTTAGGTAGTAGTAGATAACTTTATTTTCCCCGTGGGGCAATTGGGTTTGCGGCGCAGTCGCAAGGCACTTCATGACAAAGCATCAGACATATGACACAAACAGATACAATACAAAGCAATGCACTATACACCCCTGCATCTAACCAGGCCAACTGGACATCTAGCTTATTTTGACTGATTTAAGGCTTTTATGGCTTGTGGTACAAAAGAAAATTTGGATCTGTTCTTGGTCATAAGGGGTGGGCAGAAACGACGCCTAGTTGACAATAATTTAAAATGAGATGCCAACGGGTGTGTGTAATCACATACAATGTTATTGGCCTTTCTCACCACTCTATCTTTGTAAATGTGTTCAATGCTCGGTGATGTTATCCCCAGCAACTTGGTAACTGTTTTTCTGAGATTCAGTGGCATTTCCGAACCAACAGATAATACAGCAAGTTAAAACACTTTCAGTGTTCAATGTGTGTCTTTCAACCACCACATCAATTATTTTTTTATGAAAAAAAGTACACAAACAAGATAAGACTTTCACACACAAACATCAACACCAGCCGCAGTTCAGCCTCCCATGCACTTTCAAGTGCTTCAAGGTAAGTGCCTATTACCAACACAATCCAATCTGAAGTTAATTAATAGATCGTTCGACCGGACATAACTGTTTTATATATATAAATATAGGTTATGTGTGTTTGCGCACGTGATATCAGGAAGCAGTGTAATACACATGACGACAGGAGTGACGGCGGTGTGTAAATCGAGTTACTCTCCCACTTCTGCTAGTTTACTGAGATATCTTATCCCGTGCGAATTGGCCATTATTATTACAGACGTCCTGTGGTAAAAATTACATTACTCCATCTACCCTTGTAAAGTGAATCCCGTCCGAATAGGGATATTGCCCGTAATGATCACTGAGATGCACATTCGGACGGCACTAAAATCACAGAGAAGCTCTGGTGATAATGACTTTACCCCTCCTCTCCATGTTAAACTAGTCCCGTCCGGATAGGGCTTTAGACATGCTTGTCTTGAAACTGATCTCTTAAATATCTCTTGTTTTCTCCTAGTCAGTGTGAAATCTGCTTCTCAAATGATTCTCCTGAGGAAAAAAAAAACATTAATCTCACATTTGACTCCTCTACACTGTAAAAAAAAAAAAAGTTGAGAAAACTTAAAAGTTTAAGGCAACCAGCTGCAGGACATTTTTGAGTTTTCTCTACTTACGTGTTTGAGTTATCTCAACTTTTTTCATGTTAAATAGTTGAATAAACTTTAAAACCTGAATTTGTCATACAAAACATAAGTTGGATTTTTTACAGTGTAGTTTCACAAGAGATCTTAATGATTCGTCAAGACACCAAACAAAGCCTACAATCAAAAGTCTGAGTATAAACTCAATGATTTCTCATCTAATGATCTGAGCTGCTCCATATCTCTACTGTATGATGACTATCGACTCATAAATATATGTTATAAAACATCTGAGATGAGTTGATACAGAAAGCAACAGAACTGAAAGCCAGCTTTAGACTTTATTTTCTCGTCATATTCCTGGTCTGTTGTGAATGAGTGCTGGTTTCTCATCTTGCTGAGGATCTTGGCAGTGGTTTTGTCCCAGATAAGCAGTGCTCTTCACCGCAGACAGGTGGCGCTGTGGATCATGTTTCTCCGTCCCCAGAGATTACAGATGACCTATAAAACCACATGCTCTGCTCAATGTGCTGAGAGGACAAAATAAATGTGACCTGGCCTGATCTTCTCTTTCTCTTTCTCTTTCTTTCCACAGACATTTCCAGAATTTCATTTTACACAGGTGAGTGAATTATCATAAACCCTCTCTCTCTCTCTCTCTCTCTCTCTCTCTCTCTCTCTCTCTCTCTCTCTCTCTCTCTCTCTCTCTCTCCATGTTTTATTTCAAGCCAAGCAACACAGACTAAATCTCTGAGATGTGTGAAGTCTTCAGAGGAAGAGACGAGGGCGTTTTGTCTGTTCTGTTGACCTCAGTGTGGTTCAGTGAGTCAGAAGAGTAAAGAAAAGAAAATTAATGGCTATCAATAATGGCATTTTTTCCCCTGTGACAATTAAATTTGTGTTGTTCTCTGCAAACAATTATCATCTGGTAACACCTTACAATGAGGCTTCATGTGTTATCATTAGTTAACATGAATACAGCATTTAGTAATCTTAGTTAATGTTAATTTCAACATATAATACGTGTTTTAATCTAAAGTTGTGAACAATCATAATCAATTAAGAAATGCTAGATTAAGAAATGCTGTTAAATGTATTGCTCATTGTTAATTCACTTTTAATTGAGAAGTGTTGCCCATTTTATGTGTCCATTTGCACATATTTGTTTGTGTTCATATCTGGTGGGGCGTTGGGGTTTGGCTTCATTAGTTTGTGGTCTCTCTGAGGTTCGTTTGACGTGGTAACGAGAGGATATGAATATATATATATCATTATCATTATAATTGTATTATTTTATAATTAAATTTTATAATTAAATTCTATACTATATTTTATATAAATCATGTATTAAAATAATATATACACACACACACACACACACACACATATATATATATATATATATATATATATATATATATATATATATATATATATATATATATATATATATACAGGGCCTGAAGTTAACTTTTTTGACCACCAGCCACTGTGGCAGGTGGATTTAAAAATCCACCCGCCACAGTGACTTTTTACCAGCCAATTTTTTTTTTTTTTTTTTTTTTGCCTCATAAAAGGTGAAAAAAAAAAAAGGATTTGCACAAACATTTGTTCTTTAAATTGTAAGAATACACATTTAAGTGCTGTCAAGTTATTAACGAGATCCATACAAGTAATAATAATTCTTAGAATACAGATATAGACCTAAACAAATCACACGCGGCTGTGTTGATGGCTGGGCAGCTGTTAGTTACAGCGTTCAGGAACCGTTAAGCAGAACTAAATTAATATTGTTATTACTGGTAAAGTTACCGGGTAGGCTACCGGACATTTGGACACAACATCTGTGCAACTGTCATTGTACTGTAGCCTATTATCTCATCTCATCTCACCAACAGTTTAATACAACTCACACATTCAAACGTAACTTAGTCAGAGAAGACGCATCTTTCTCTCCGATCACATACGTTTCCGAAACACTCAAACTGCGCTGCTTTCACAGATGCTTTCTTTACTCCAGTAATGTGCCGCCACATTTTTAGCTAAAATCCAACGAAACATACAACTTCGTTTGAATGTCAAAGAACAGTTGCAAAAAAAATAAAAAATAAAAAATAAAAAAATACACACACACAAAAAAAACAATCGCCCCTTTAGTTACTGTTGCTATGTCCGACAAGCTACACCGCGCGCGCTCACGCCAAACCATGATCTCACGCAATGAAAAAACAGTCTATGTGAAAAACACATCGCGCAGCAGAGAGGACACTGACAACACGCTGACAGACAAGACAGTCCAGGTTACTTTTGATATTAAACAAAGTCTCAACGTTAAAATTTGGTCATTTTTAAAGAAATTTGGACAATACCGTTTTGTGGCTCTGTGACAGATCGCTGTGGTGCCTCAAGTTAAAGCTGCTCGTGAACCGATCATCTCTTCCTTCTAGTTAATTTATAGCATCAAATAAACATGAATGAACATAAGAAGGAATGTAGTTTTAACTGCGGAAAGATGTCAGTAGGCTTACTCAGTACACTCTGTTTTTTCAAGTTCAAATCCTCCAACGTTGAACTCTCCTGACTGCTTTGTCGGACAAAAAAAAAGGCGGATTATGATTGGCCAGATCGCCTGTCAATCAAACTCCCCGCGAAGGGTCGATTCTCATTGGCTGCCTGCCAATGTGGCAGGTAGATTGACAGTGTTACCCGCCAATTGAAGAATTCACCCGCATTTGGCGTGTGGTCGGGTGTTAATTTCAGGCCCTGTATATATATATATATATATATATATATATATATATATATATATTTCCATTATAAATATCTAAACATCCTAAAAACATGATGGTTTCACTTGACAAGCTACATTTAATGTATTTTAATTTAACTTCACTTAACTTTTTTCATGCAAAATTTAATTCAACTTTTTTTGCCTAACATGTTTATTTTTTTACTCCACTGGGAATTAAGCATATATTTTTTTCTATGATATATTTATTTATTTATTTATTTATCTATTTATTTTATTTGTTATTTTTTTTGCCCATATTTGTTTGTATGTTCATATCTGGTGGGGCGTTGGGGTTTGGCTTCATTAGTTCGGGGTCTCGCTGAGGTTCGTTTGACGTGGTAACGAGAGGAAATGAACCGATGAGTCATTAGCGCTTGTGTTGTCAGTGTCTCAGCAGTCGCAGACATTAATATTCATCTCTGCGCTCTTCACTGTCCTGAGAAACGGCAGATTCACGTCACTGACGGAGCCACATTCACGCTGCGTCCCCAGTTGAACAGTTTCACTGTGGGAATCCACTGGATCTGGAATATAATTAGTGCATTAAGCAGAATGTGTTTAATATAAGGGGCCATAATTGAGTTAAAGGTGCAGTGTGTAATATTTAGGAGGATCTGTTGACAGAAATGCAATATTATATACACAACTATGTTTTCAGTGGTGTATAAAGACCTTACTTAATGAACCATTATGTTTTTATTAGCTTAGAATGAGCATTTCTCTCTACACACACCGCGGGTCCGCTTACACCGACATGTTTCTACGGTGGCCCTGAGCGGACATACGCGTTTCGTCACTATGTTGTTCTTCGTGCAAAGAAGCGAATAAAACACTGACACAATGATGAACAAGTAACAATAATATTCGCAATAACATATCGCTTTACTGAATAATTAAGTAAACCTAATTTCTTAGTTTATCTTTGTAAAGAAACCTCATTGATTAACTGGCTACTCTCTGCTGTCTCAGACCACGACATCATTTCCCGTCGGCCAGCGTAACTTCTGTTGTTTGCAATTTGCAACTTCACCACTAGATGCCGGTAAAAACCACACACTGCACCTTTAATGCGTGAAGCATAATGTGTTTAATATGAGGGGCCTGATTGAATTAAGAGGTCTGGCTTGAGATGTTATGTGAAGAAAATCAACTCTGATGTCAGAGTTGAGCATTTATTAAATTAGCAGATGTTATTAATACTTCAGCACAAGCGATTAATCATAAGCAATCATTAGTGCTGTAAAAGAGAGTTCTGGAAGCTGGCCAGAAAGGATCGATCCTGCACAGAACTGCAAGGTTAACGAGAATTGACGATTGATTTTTGCCGAACGAGAGTCACTGTTAGCGTGTGAAGTTTGATCATGCTAGTTTTGTGTTGCTGCAACACTGATGGTGTTCGCACCTGATTTATCAGCAGCGGTTTCATTACTCCAGATGTGCTTTAATGCACCCGCAGTCCACACGCTAGTGTACCGTTTACTGCATACGGCCACTGCTGCTTTATTTATTTTATGAAAAGTGTTATTTATTTATTTATTTATTTATTTATTCCACACACACACACACATATATATAAATTTACTTTAAAGTGACTTTACTCATTTTTATACATTTTTTAACTTTTATATATAAAAGTTGTAACTTTTAAATTTACTTATATTTAAATAGTATTATTTGCATATATAATTTTTTTATTGAATTATATTTTATGTATATATATATAATTATAATTGTACTATTTTTTATTTATGTTATATATTATATTTTATAAAATTTACTTATTAATATAAATATATAATTTTTTTTAAATGTTATGTAAATTATATATTAATATAAAATAAATGATTACTTCTGTGTTTTATATTTTTTTTTATTATTGTGTATATACAATATATAGTATACAATAAATAGTGTGTGTATATATATATATATATATATATATATATATATATATATATATATATATATATATACATATATATATTTATTTATTTTTTTGCTTTTTTTTTTGCTTTTTTTTTGCTTTTTTAGATTTTATATATTATATTTTATATAAAATATATATTAATATAAATGGAATGTCATTTTATTTTTTCGATTTTATTGTTTAATGTTTGAAATACATTATGACTTTTTTACATTAAGAAATTTTTATTTTTTAACATAGATATTTAGTGTTTAAATTGTATTATTTTCTAATATTTAATATTATTCTGTTTTATGTAAATAATATAAGATATATATAATGATTTTATTTATGTATTTATTATTATATTTAATATACATTAATTATTAAAAGAATATATATACAGTATATATCGATTAGATATCTAATCTATACTCTGATGTTTTGTACCGTCTCTTGATAATATATTGTCTTGATCTCTGGGGATTTTTCCGTCACAAAGGAAACACTCTTGTCCCGACCCCTCCTCAGTCCCATACGGTGCATCACACACACACACACACACACACACACACACACACACACACACACACACACACACACACACACACACACACACACACACACACACACACACACACACACACACACACACACACACACACACACACACACACACGTTTGTGCGTCCGAGAGGAGTGTGTGTCAGTGCTCAGTCCTGCTGGGGAGTCAGGCCTGCTTTGTAAAGGCTTTTGTCAGGATCGGCGGGCCGGATGTGAAGGGTTTGTATAGGAAGAAAACTGCACCCCTCCCTTCCCAGCAGCCTCTTTGTCCCACTCTCCCTGTATCTGGGTTTTTTTAAAGAGGGGGTGTAGGTCCACAGCACATGTTAGCGCCTGCGTGAGCGGCCGTCAGTGTGTGTGTCCTGTCACGGTTAGTGCTGGGTCATTGAACCACCCGTGCGTCTCTTCTGAAGGACACGCAGGCGAGTGCCATCCAGTCGGCATCTTTGAATGATAACTTTAGCCTTTTTAATCTAGTTTCGTTTAGAAATGTCTGAAAATGTTCAAATGTTATTAAAAAACTGGATTAAAATAGGCAGGCTGATTAAATAATGGTTTAAATAGGATTATGGCTGAGATATGGGATTTGGTTCATTCACACAATGGAAGTTGGCAAAGTCCTAGCAATGCATTGTGGGATATAGGACGAAGTGTGCTTTGTAAATACTGCACGTTTTGACTTTACATAGTTATATATGTATACTAGTGAACAAACTACAGAACTAGTAAGAGTAGAAATGTTTTCAAATGAGAATTGATTGATTAGCCTAAAATATATTATATTATATCAATTTTTCTTTTTTAGATTATATGAATTATATTTTATATAAATGTTAATATAATAGTGTAATAGTAATAATAGTTCTCAGTTAATACGGGAGTAAGCAAGGACAAGGGACCTTGGTGTCGTTTCTCTCCACTCCAGTGTGTTTGTTTTAATGGCAGTCGTTGAGTGTATCTTGGACTGTGAATGCGATCGTCCTGTCAGATCCTCCGAGATCTTCTGTTCATTCCCAGGATAGTCTCGGACTCGCAGGGATTCGGGATGAGAGGCTGTCCGTCTGTGAGGGTCCTGAGTGGACCAGAGCTTTGCTGGATCTCCTGCTGATAAAGCCTATGATTGGCTTAAAACTCAGAGCTGTGCTCACACACACACACACACACACACACACACACACACACGCGCACACGCACACACACACATCTATCTATCTATCTATCTATCTATCTATCTATCTATCTATCTATCTATCTATCTATCTATCTATCTATCTATCTATCTATCTATATGTCTGTCTGTCTATCAGTCAGTCTATCTACCTATCTATCTATCGTTCTATCGTTCTATCTATCGTTCTATCGTTCTACCTATCGTTCTGTCATTCTATCTGTCTATCTATCTATCTATCTATCTGTCTATCTATCTATCTATCTATCGTTCTATCTATCTATCGTTCTATCTATCGTTCTATCTATCTATCTTTTTATCTATCGTTCTATCTATCGTTCTATCTATCGTTCTATCATTCTATCGTTCTATCTATTGTTCTATCGTTCTATCTATCGTTCTATCTATCTATCATTCTATCTTTCGTTCTATCGTTCTATCTATCAATCTATTGTTCTATCTATCTATATCTATCTATCTATCGTTCTATCTATCATCAATCTATCTATCTATCATCAATCTATCTATCTATCTATCTATCTATCTATCTATCTATCTATCTATCTACAGTATCTATCTATCTATCTATCTATCTATCTATCTATCTATCTATCTATCTATCTATCTATATTGTTCTATCTATCAATCAATCTATCCATCTATCCATCTATCCATCTATCCATCTATCCATCTATCCATCTATCTAGTCTCCAGCACTAGTTGAGGTATTGTGGCTCTTTGCTGCTGGTAATTGATTGATTTGCTGGAATGCCTCGGGCTGAGGGAACAGAAGTGTTTAACGCCGCTGTTCTTCACGCTGTGCCTCAGAGGATCAGCTTTAGCCGGAGGCCGTCGCGTCTCTGCTGAGACCTCGAGACTCAGCTCTGCTCCAAACCTAGTGCTTACAGAGACCACAGCACCAGCCGAGCAGAACAGTCCTGGAACAGTCCATGCGCTCAGATGCTGCATGAACAAATAGAAATGTTGCTTATAATTTTATTTTATTCAATAGCAAATAGTATTGATAGTAGTCAATAGATAGATGTTATAATAATAAAGCATATGTATAAAAATAATAATACATTTGCATTTATAATAATAGTAATAATAATCATTATTTGTGTAAATGCAATTTTCAAATAATTATTTATTTTTTTCAATAAAAACTCTTTATGTAAGTAGACTAAAAATAAAAATATAACAAAGAACTTTGTGAACGGCCCGTTAAAAATCAGCTGCCCATGTAATGCAGTAAACAGCATGGCAGCGCACTAGTCTTTGGTTCAGAGCTGTAGTGTAAAGAAAATGAGCAGTGAGCATGCTGGGAAACACAAAAGGGCGTTTTGGGGACCGAGGCAGTAAAAAGGCTCTAGCAGAGACAATGCAGGTCAGCAGTGATTTGCAGTCGTGGTTGACTTGGTAAACAGCCACTGCTGAAGGAAATGAGTGTGGGATTTGCATATTAATTAGTTTGCAGTGGCTCCTCCCCCTCTAGCTTTGCACTGGCCTTCCCGAACTCACGGCTCATTCCCCTCGGTGAGGCAGAGCGACACACACACTCCATCTGTCTCCTCCCTGAGAGCTGATCACTGATGACTTCAGGCTTCTCCTGTGAACGCCAGGCATCAGGGCAGGATTTGTGTTGGCGTCGAGGGCTTCCTCCAGTGGACATATCTGACCGGATCTGTGTGTCTGAAGGTGGATTATCTGCAGTCGAAGGCCGGTGTCTGTGTGTGTGTGTGTGTCAGGACAGGTTCCCATGAGGGTGTTTGAGAGCGGCGGGTGCTGGCTGACCCTCTCCACGGGCTCAGACAGACAGTCTGACGCTTACATGGAGAAGAGACGCTGCAATGCTTTCCCCTTGTGCTGGGCCGCAGGTACACCGCTGTCTGTTCACTGCTGTCTAATGCTGGAGTGTGTGAGTGTGTGTGCATATGCGGGGTTTTGGGGGGTTTGGTTGTGCGGATGAGTATGAAGTGTCTTGTTTTGGTAGTTGAAAGCATTTTGGCACAAGCATTAGTGTTTATTTTGATCTTTTTGTAATTTTTTTTACTTAAATTTGTTTTATTTATTAATTTATTTTTATTTAATTTATTTAATTTAATTTATTATTATTATTTTTTTATTTTTTATTTTTTTTATTTTACATATCATACCGAACATAACACTGTGAAGTAAAAGCACACTAAAAATGCATTCTTAAAAACATAAAACTTTACGTTAATATGTTTAGCCAATGCTTTTCTCATTTTACAAAAAAGGAATTAATTATATAACATTAATAATTAATTTAAAAGCAGTTCATTTTGATTTTTTTTTCATGATTTTTTTGCAATGGTATTTTACTCTCTCTCTCTCTCTCTCTCTCTCTCTCTCTCTCTCTCTCTCTCTCTCTCTCTCTCTCTCTCTCTGTGTGTGTGTGTTAAGCACCTGCTCTTGATGCTGTCCTTTAGTCAGACACTCATTCAGTCTTAATCTTATTGACTCTTGTGTGACTGACAGGACAAACCTCATTGACTGGTATGTGTGTGTGTGTGTGTGTGTGTGTGTGTGTGTGTGTGTGTGTGTCTTCAGTGTTTTCATGTGTGTTCATCCAAGGAATCATAAAGAGAAAATTTGATTTGAAAATGCCAATTAATTTTAATTGGTTGATTGAATTTACCTGCTTCAGTTCCTGGTTAAATTAATTGAAGGGCAATATTTCATCACTCAATGTTGATTCTTCTGCTGCGGCTCAGTGCAATGAACAGATCAAATGATTATTATCAAATGATTAAGTTCCAACTTTTCATTCATTTTGAGTTCATTCATGCTTTAGATCATTGTTTCAGAGACAACTTTAAAGAGAAAGCATCTTGATCACTTGTTTGAAAGCATCGTTTTCATGATCCATCATGCTAAAAAGCTCTTTGCTTTACTGGTAAAACCTTCAGGAGAATTTGTTGGTAACGACTGCATCTTTTTTTATCACTAGTTTTTCACTATTGTTATTCATAATTTCACTATTTGGTGCAATTAATATGAAATATTGCATTAATTTAAAACTAAAAACTGTGTGAAAATTGAAATGGCACTTAAAAAGATGAATTCTGCTGTGTATATAAAGTATATGCTTGTATGATCTTGTGTAATCTGACTTTTGACTAGTTTTGGTCTACTATTTTTTGTTGTTGTTGATGTTTATACAGGAAAACAGTTTGCTCTTGATATCATGATGTTGAGGGGCGGGTAAATCTGAAGACATCTCTAAGAACAGAGCAGAATATGCAGGGGAAATATTGTAGAGTTTGATACTATGTGCCTTAAACACACACAAAAACATCCTTGTCAAATTTGTGTTTTTCCTCAGAAGTGTCGTTTTAGGAGTTGTTTAGGAGATGTTGTAAACAATAATGTTTCCCAGCGGACCCATGCAAACCTGTAACACTGAGATCTGATCAGCTTGCTGTTTTGAGAGCGGTCTTGCAGTTTTTGTGTGCAGTTTACATCAGACTGTCAGTCAACCATACTTTAGTAAGATTAAACCAGAAATTAAACCAGCAGTATCTGGGAAATAAGGACTATATCCATAGATGGACTAGCATGAGACCCAGAATGCACAAAAACACACATTATGGGCCCTATCTTACACCGGCAATGCAGCGCCAAGCGCGACGCAAGAGTTTTTTGCTAGTTTCAGCCTGACGCAGTTATCATTTTCACGTCCCGCGCCACGTTTTTTAAATAGCAAATGCATTTGTGCCCATTTGTGTGCCCATGGGCTGCTGGTCTGAAAACGAGGTGTGTTCTGGCGCATTGACGGCACGTTGCTATTTTGAGGAATAGAAATATAAATAGCGCTCCTTAAATAATAAAAAATACTGCGCCATTGACTTTAGACCAGGTTTCAGTTGGTCAATGGCTCAGTATTTTGGCGGATCCACAATGCGCGTACACTCTGCTTATTACACACACAGGGACGCACAGCAGAACACAAACACGCCAAATATTTAAAATAAAAGGATAACAATGTAAAAGATTATTATTGTGTACATAAAGATATGGTGGAATCCGGCTTGTCCCGTAGATGTTCTGCTTGCACACTTTTACCTCGCGCACGAGCAGATCCGTTTGCACTCTGGAGACGCTTCTGTCTTTCCACTATCAAATTCTGTCATGTAAATAGCGAATCCGCCATGGCGCGAGCTCAACTGGCATTTAAAGGGAATAGGAGATGAGACTCTGATTGGTTTAACGCACGTAAATCCCAAAACACATCCATTACTCATTAAGAGAATAGGGACAACCCTTTTAGACCGCCGACCATTTTTCCCGTCGTTAAAACTAACAAAAGTGGATTCGGACACGCCCTAAGTGCACTTGCGCCCTGCGCTTTAGACCATGTGCTTAGATCATTAAAATAGGGCCCTATAGCTCAAGCATAGAGATAATCTGTGACCTTTGAAGAGCAGGTTACGTGCTTCAGACACTAATGGAAGATCTAATGCATGCTGGAGTCACTGAGGGTCAGATATAATGTGGTTTAACGTGTTCAGCTCATGTTGTGTTTCTCTGGATGGATGTTGTGTTTTCAGAGGGATTTGTGTTCCTACTGTACCTTCACTCCTGTAACATGAGACATTTTGAGCTGTTGTCGATCTGATCCCTCCCACTTAATTTAAATACATTTGCATGTGCAATGCATGTTAACATGCGGGTGATGCGTTCGGTGTGATGAGAGCATCTGTGGGTTCAGAGGTCGCTTGAGGTCACTCTTATCGTCTTTTCTCATCTTGACTCTTCTTGTCTCATTCTTGTCTCGTATCTTCTCATCTCTTCTGGTCTATTCTCATCTCTTTTAGTCTAGTCTCTTCTCTTCTTGTCTCTTTTTGTCTTGTCTCGTCTAATTTCTTTTCTATTCTCATATCATTTCTTCTGGTCTGGTCTCGTCTCTTTTCTTGTCTCTTCTGCTCTAGTCTCTTTTTCTCTATTCTCATCTCTTCTAGTCTTGTCTCTTCTTTTCTCAGTTGTCTCGTCCTTTCTCAACTCTTCTCTTGTCTTGTCTTGTCTCTTCTCGTCTCTTGTCTAGTCTCTTCTCATCTCATCTCTTCTTGTCTCTTGTCTAGTCTCTTCTTGTCTAGTCTCATCTCTTCTCATCTCGTCTCTTGTCTAGTCTCTTCTTGTCTAGTCTCATCTCTTCTCATCTCGTCTCTTGTCTAGTCTCTTCTCATCTCTTCTCTTCTCTTCTCGTCTCTTGTCTAGTCTCTTCTCATCTCTTCTCGTCTAGTCTCATCTCATCTCTTCTTGTCTAGTCTCATCTCTTCTCATCTCGTCTCTTGTCTAGTCTCATCTCCTTCTCTTCTCTTCTCTTCTCTTCTCTTCTCTTCTCTTCTCTTCTCTTCTCTTCTCTTCTCGTCTCTTCTTGTCTAGTCTCATCTCATCTCTTCTCATCTCTTCTCGTCTCTTGTCTAGTCTCTTCTCATCTCTTCTCATCTCTTCTCGTCTCTTGTCTAGTCTCTTCTCATCTCTTCTCATCTCTTGTCTAGTCTCTTCTCATCTCATCTCTTCTCTTCTCGTCTCTTGTCTAGTCTCTTTTCATCTCTTCTCTTCTCTTCTCGTCTCTTGTCTAGTCTCATCTCATCTCTTCTTGTCTAGTCTCATCTCTTCTCATCTCTTCTCATCTCTTGTCTAGTCTCTTCTCATCTCTTCTTGTCTAGTCTCTTCTCATCTCTTCTTGTCTAGTCTCTTCTCATCTCATCTCTTCTCGTCTCTTGTCTAGTCTCTTTTCATCTCTTCTCTTCTCATCTCTTCTCGTCTCTTGTCTAGTCTCTTCTCATCTCTTCTCGTCTCTTGTCTAGTCTCTTCTCATCTCTTCTCGTCTCTTGTCTAGTCTCTTCTCATCTCTTCTCGTCTCTTGTCTAGTCTCTTCTCATCTCTTCTCATCTCTTGTCTAGTCTCTTCTCATCTCATCTCTTCTCTTCTCGTCTCTTGTCTAGTCTCTTTTCATCTCTTCTCTTCTCTTCTCTTCTCGTCTCTTGTCTAGTCTCTTCTCATCTCTTCTCTTCTCTTCTCTTCTCTTCTCGTCTCTTGTCTAGTCTATTCTCATCTCTTCTCGTCTCTTGTCTAGTCTCTTCTCATCTCTTCTCATCTCTTGTCTAGTCTCTTCTCATCTCATCTCTTCTCTTCTCGTCTCTTGTCTAGTCTCTTCTCATCTCATCTCTTCTCGTCTCTTGTCTAGTCTCTTTTCATCTCTTCTCTTCTCATCTCTTCTCGTCTCTTGTCTAGTCTCTTCTCATCTCTTCTCTTCTCTTCTCGTCTCTTGTCTAGTCTCTTCTCATCTCTTCTCGTCTCTTGTCTAGTCTCTTCTCATCTCTTCTCGTCTCTTGTCTAGTCTCTTCTCATCTCTTCTCGTCTCTTGTCTAGTCTCTTCTCATCTCTTCTCATCTCTTGTCTAGTCTCTTCTCATCTCATCTCTTCTCTTCTCGTCTCTTGTCTAGTCTCTTTTCATCTCTTCTCTTCTCTTCTCTTCTCGTCTCTTGTCTAGTCTCTTTTCATCTCTTCTCTTCTCTTCTCTTCTCGTCTCTTGTCTAGTCTATTCTCATCTCTTCTCGTCTCTTGTCTAGTCTCTTCTCATCTCTTCTCATCTCTTGTCTAGTCTCTTCTCATCTCATCTCTTCTCTTCTCGTCTCTTGTCTAGTCTCTTCTCATCTCTTCTCGTCTAGTCTCATCTCATCTCTTCTCGTCTCTTCTTGTCTAGTCTCATCTCATCTCTTCTTATCTAGTGTCATCTCGTCTCTTCTTGTCTAGTCTCATCTCTTCTCTTCTTGTCTATTCTCTTCTCATCTCATCTCTTCTTGTCTATTCTTGTCTCGTCTCATCTAGTTTCTTCTCATCTCATCTCTTCTTGTCTATTCTTGTCTCGTCTCATCTAGTTTCTTCTCATCTCATCTCTTCTTGTCTATTCTTGTCTCATCTCATCTAGTTTCTTCTCATCTCATCTCTTCTTGTCTATTCTTGTCTCGTCTCATCTAGTCTCTTCTTGTCTTGTTTCTTTTTGTCTCTTCTCTTCTTTTACTCTCTTCTTTGCTCTCAACTCTTGTAGCCTATCTTTTGTTCTACTCTCATCTCATCTAATCTCTTTTCTTCTTCATTGTTCTCATCTCTTCTTTGCTCTCTTATAGTCTAGTCTCTTCTTCTCGTCTCTTTTGCTTTCATATCACCTCCTGTACTCTCTTCTTTTGCTCTCATCTGGGCTCTCCTCTCCTCATTTCTGAGTCACTGTGTTCATTGCGGGTGCATGCTGGGATATTTGTGGCTCTCATGAGTGACAGCATGACGTGACCCTATCATCTCTGTTCCACCGGATGGTTTCAGCTTGTTAAAGGACAGTTCCTCATGTTGTCCGACTGCAAACTCAGCATTTTCTTCGGCTCAGAAACTAGTCTCATGCTGTCAGGAATGACTCATTACTCCTAGATGACGGAAATTCAGTGAAATCTTCATGCAATCGCCTGAAATGACTCATTTTCACAGGGCAGACTGTGTTGATGCGGTTGTTGGCTGCAGAGCAGTTGAATTAGACCGAACCGTGACATTTAAGATTGTGAAGTCATTAGAGATGCTATATTCAGATACGGCTGCGGTCACTGCGGTGTGAAGAGATTTCCTTCAGCGTTGCCCATTTTATTCACAATGACATGGCCATCTCTTTGCTGCATTTTATTTTAATATCTTCATTATGGGAAATTAAATTCACCCAGAGATGACAGTTCTGTCATTATTTACTCACCGATAGTCCCTCCAAAACCATATACTATTCGAATCTGTCACCACAGAGATGCATTGCACCAGGTTAAACCTTTATATTTATTAATTTAGCAGATGCTTTTATCCAAAGTAACTTATAAATAAAGAAAATCACAAGCAATTTGTCGAGCCAACAATATTAACAGTATTCAATGCTGTATCTATTTCAGTCATGAAACTCTAGATGGCTCAGGCTGATGGTCCTTTACATGCAATCTGCCAGCAATCACATCGTTACTGCATGGCACAAGCTGATTGGCTCCCAATCACAAGCTGATCCTGCAGCCAATGAGATTGCTTACTCAACATTTAAATGGTCTGGTCTGAGTTCCTGTGAACCCCTCCACCTCCCCCAGCTCCACCTGCCTAGATCTGCTACGGGATTTATGATGTCTATTTATGCATCTTACATGCTCACAGCAGCGTGTCTGTGTATCCGTTAACAGTAGCAAGTGCATACTTACAGCAGCAACGAAACAGATCTAGTATTTATTTAAATTTTTTGTTTGTTTATCATTTTAAATAGATAAAAAAATAAAAGTTATAGTAAGTTCCTGTTGTGGATTTTTAATTGCGTTTTGTTCAATGCTATTGAAATAGAGAAATCTAATTAAAAATAAACTTTCATCCAAAATTTTTGTGGCTATGTATTTTCATGCATATAAGATTTATGTTAAAATCAAACTCTATTGGGCTCAGTTGTGAGTCATGTCTCTCATATCGCATCTCTCTTTGACTGTAAGTACTTTTCTTTTGCTGTATGTTGCTGCCTATGAAGAGCGTTCCCATCATTATAGAAAGTAGCTACCTATGTAGAGCGTATACAACAGAGAGTTTGTACAGTGTATCTCTTTGTCCTAAATGAGCCATTCTGTATTAGTGTTCATTGTTTAAATGGATATAGGGGTGTGTCCTGCCTTAAGCCACGCCCCCGCACACCTGGACGCCAGGTGAGTCTGTGGAAAATGAGTGGTGAACAGGTAAACATGACTCACACTCGGCCGTGACTGTAGCGATGAGACTGTGTGTGAGAGGAGAGAGGCTCGACCCGTGTGTGTGATGGTAAAGCGTGTCGTGTCAGACATCCCACACCCGTTACAGGCACAGACGTGTGCCGGGGATTTCTGTTCGCCGCACGACTCCCTCATGTTTCCCGACAGAGATGGATGTGTGTCGCATGACTTCGCTGTACCGTGTGTTTGCTGGCCGTTTCTATTCACAGGTAGGATGGTCGTGACCACGGGCCGCTCTCATGCTCGTTATATATTATATAGACAAATATGTGTATGTGTGTATATATATATATATATATATATAGATAGATAGATAGATAGATAGATAGACAAGTATGTGTATGTATGTATATATATATATATATATATATATATATATATATATATATATATATATATATATATATACTAAAAATGTGTAAAGTGCATATATGTTTTTATATTAAATTAGATTTACTGTAAGTCAGTCATTCATTAGTTTGACTTCCTACCAAGTCTAACACTGACATTTTTAATACATTGATCTATTTGTTTCAACTTGTCGTAAGAGTTTAGTGAGTAACTTTGGCATCTAAAAGCATCTTCTGAATGTGTGTGATGTTTTGGTGTTTGTTTATGATGTATGAAGCAGACAGACTGCGGTGTGTTTGGATAGTGTCAGTGTCTGGAGCTGTGTGTGTGTGTGCGTGTGCGTGTGTGTGTGTCAGATCTCTGTGCCATACGTGACTCTGAGAGTGTAACTGCTCATTCACTGACACTTTGATGTGTGCCTTTCAAGTTCATGTCTGGCTCATATTTCACCCCAACACTAAAAGAAAGCCATGCTATGTTGTATTAAGGAAATGAAGCCAATAATAAGAGCCTCCTTTCACCATCAGGGTGAATCTCATGACAGCCATTATGATTTAATTGCATTGTGACATTATTTTCATGACAGCTCGCATTACTGTAATGTGTCCAGATGGTTTGTGATTCTCCTTAGTTTCTCACTGATGATTGTCATTAGTCTGTCATTAAATAAATCACACTGTGTTCGTTTATCTAGGCCAGAGTAGGACTGGCCCCCCGACTGAGCCTGGGTTCACTATAGAATACTATATAACTATAGAAATAATGGTGACCTGACTTGACTGCTGTAACACTGAAATAGGCATCATCCTGCCAGACATAAGGAACTTTTGGGAAAAATCAGCATAAAAATAAATGCATTTTCCAATTATATCTGTAGCCCTCTCTTTACATGGAACAGGAATCACATCAGAAGTTCATCTAAAACAGTAAATAGACACCTTAGACTCTTTAAAGTTTAGACCCTGTGTTTTACTCAATAATCCAAGGCTTTGTCTGCTCTCCTGCTGCACTTCCATTGTAAATCCTTTACCGTAAATGTGTTTTCCAAACAATTTGGAGAACTGAATGAATATGAATTATTTCCGATGGTAAAAATCAGCAATAGCTGCAAGACTCCTGGTTCATCATGTTCAACTAATGGAAAACACACTGTCTTGCGTAACTGTCCTGATATGTGTGTGTGTGCGCGTTTGTTCTTGCACGTTTGTTTATCTTTGTCATGGGTGTGTTTCATATTTGTGATGGTGATAAGCGTCAGATAAGCGGATGTCTGGGATTGTTGGAATGCTGCCGAGAGGAATGTGCTGCGCAATCTGCTGAAATATCCCATCAGTCCATCCCAGCATCTGTCCTGCCTGTGTTGTGGAGTTTAATGTATGGATGGACTTTCAGCAGAAATGTTAGTTGGTTAGTTTGTAACATTCAGCCAATTAGGTTGAGATTACAAAGTTAAAATGGGGTCAGATTTTACTGTGTGAGGAATTGGGTGTTAAAGAATGAGATGCAACTGAGGTTAAAGTGGATAAGAACAGTGTATTTACAATCTTCATAAGAGACTTTAAAACAACTCTATAAAACCAGGAACACTCAGGGGGCCCTATTTTAACGATCTAAGCACATGGTCTATAGTGCAGAGCGCAAGTGCACTTAGGGCATGTCCGAATCCACTTTTGCTAGTTTAACGACGGGAAAAATGGTCGGCGGTCCCGGCGCATGGTCTAAAAGGGTTGTCCCTATTCTCTTAATGAGTAATGGGTGTGTTTTGGGATTTACGTGCGTTAAACCAATCAGAGTCTCATCTCGTATTCCCTTTAAATGCCAGTTGCACTCGCGCCATGGCAGATTCGCTTTTTACATGACGGAATTTGATAGTGGAAAGACCGAAGCTTTCCACTCCAGAGCGCAAACGGATCCGCTCGTGCACGAGGTAAAAGTGCGCAAACAGATCATCTACGGGACAAGCCGGATTCCACCATATCTTTATGTACACAATAATAATCTTTTACATTGTAATCCTTTTATTTTAAATATTTGGTATGTTTGTGTTCTGCTGTGCGTCCCTGTGTGTAATAAGCAGAGTGTACGCGCGTTGTGGATCCGCCTATACGCACACATTACTAACACGCTCTTTAAATAACAAAAAAATTAATATTATAATTAAAATAAATGATCTATTTCAGTTCCTCAAAATAGCAACGCACCAACAATGCGCCTGAACACAAACCTCGTTTTCAGACCAGCAGCCCATGGGCACACAGATGGGTGCAAATGCATTTGCTATTTAAACAACGTGGCACAGGACGTGAAAATGATAACTGCGTCGGGCTTAAACTAGCAAAAAACACTTCGTGCTTGGCGCTGCATTGCGTCGGGTGTATGATAGCGCCCAGGCTGTCAAAAGCATAGAGTCTATCGCACCATACCAAAAAACAGTCCATAAGAATCCTTGTGTGTTGAAGCATCCCAATGTGTGTAGTGATAATCCAAAAGTGGTGTGGAAAGGTGAGTCCGCAAGACATACACACTTAAAATGTTATGAGGAATAAAATGGACTAAGAAACATGTAGACCAATTGAAACTCTATTATACATAAAATACTTCTACGGAATAGAGCAGTAAAGATGTCTCTTACAAGTGTAATGCTGTGTGTGGAGTTAACCAACCCTACTACAGCGCCTCCAGCTGAACGACCACCCAGACCAGCTTTAACCAGCTAGAGAGACGTGTATTCCTTAGACGAGGCTCACTCATTTATTCACACGTCAGGCTGTCAACCCTGATGTAACCATGAGCAGTTAAATGGAAACTGATTTGCTTTCCATCTGCGAAGTGTCTGGCGATTCATCTGCTCCTGTATAACGCCTCTTAAATTTATCATGTTCGCGCTTCGCTATATCACTGTCTGGCTCTCGAACCGCTTCACACACAGAGATAGAATGAGAAACATCCTCAGATTATATCAGAAGTGTGAGAAACGCTGAGATGCTGTTAGAAAGTCCTACGCTAGCATCTTTTATTTTGGAAACAATGTCCGTTTTTATTGTCTGTGTAATTAGTGTAGAAGGACAAAATAGGGCTGCACAATTTGGGGGAAAAAATCTAACTGATACAAAAAAAGAAAATTTATGATTTCGATTTAAAATGCTTTTTTTCAGGTTTGCAGTGCTTGTTTGGAACAGTGTTGTTTATCTATAATGAAGATACCATTGTAGTTTTAATTCATATTTTGAATACTTTTTCATGTTTATTGTAGTTAAAGATTTAGGAATTTTTGTGGTGTATTTTGTCATTTTTATTATTTTATAGTTGCCCATCCATATAGTTTTTGTTGATTTTTATTTCAGAGATTCAGAGATGAGATTTTACTGCGTTTACTGTGAACCGAGACACTCAGAATTGTATCATGAGCTGCTCACGTGTAGATAAACACAGTGCCGCGCTTCACTCTGAAAGATGCATTTCATTTGTTTATTTCATTAAATCGCAGCCTTTGTGATTTGATAATCACACTAAGCCTGATTGCAATTTTGATTTTATTTTTTATATCAAAATGACCCTAACCGGTTTCCCCTTCCTCTTGTTTTTTGCACAGAATATGACAGACACTTAGCGCACAACAAAGGCATGGCGACGGCATACCTGGAGCCCAACCCGAACTACACCCTGGGCACCGGGGCCAAGGCCCGTCTGAGTGCAGGGCCGGAGCGGGCCCCTGGGGCCCCGGACAGGGTCCTGAAGGTCTTCCATCACTTTGAGAATAACAGCGAGCGCAGCACCTGGTGCAGCAACATCCGGCATGGAGACGCAACTGACGTCAGGGTAAGAAGGTCACATAAGTTCTGTTTAGTGTCCTTCTTTTGTGCATCAGTATCTGTAGCTTTTAGAACCGGCGTCTTTAGAACCAGTTTCTGAGGGTTTTGCATGGTTTTAAAGTGGTCCAACTAGTCCAACTGCTCTGGTCTTGAGCAGGTCTAGATAGTTGTTTGGCTGTTTCTCATTGATGATTTTATAGTTAGTTTCTCATTACTGTATCAATGCAATGAGAGTCATCATATCCAGACATAATGTTTTTTTTATTTAAAAATCATCTTAAAATGTAATTCATTACAGCAAATGCAATACATTATCATCTGTATTTTTGGAATTTAAAGTCCCCCTGTAGTCAATCATTGTATCCCTTAAAACTCGTCTTTGATCACCAAAATGCCATTTAAAAGTTTTTTCCTTGAAAACAAATTTCTTCATGCCTTAAAGTAGCTTGATTGTAACTCGACACCCTTTTAGTATACGCGGTTCTATGAATATGCAAATGAGCCCCGCCTCCACTCACTCACTCAGCTCAGAGATCCACTGGTTGACGATCACGCATTGATCTGATTGGTTACAAGGTAGTGTGTGACGTCAGAAACACCAGCGATTTCAAAGCGTGTTTTGGAGACTGTCTTTGGTTCACTGCAGTTTTAAGGAGGAAATACTCAGCAATGGTGTCGACTTATGAAGTTACACATGGTTTGTCTTAAAGAACAGCTACCTAACACCACATAGACATATAAACAACATTAAAAACTTGATTTTCACCACAGGGGGACACACACTTTAAATAATACATAGCTATAATTATATCAATTATAAACATATAATAATTTTTGTAGTTATAAAAAAACTTATTTTCTGTTAGAATCTGTTTTTCATACTAACAAATCCAGATAAAACTGTTTCCTGAGGATTTTACATGTTTTCCGGCTGGTTTGAGTTGGTCGTTTTAGTCATTCGCTGGTCTTGATGGTTGTTTGGTTGAACTTTTGTTTGGATTAGTTAGATCAGCTTGGTCAAGGTTTTCAGAGCAAGTAGACCGCCTCAGACCAGCAGCAAACTAGCTATCAAAGTGTGTTTTTCCACTTTATTGACAGTCTTTTGATTCATAATTGCAGGATGGGTGGGTTTGGTGACAAATACTGGTGACATCACCATTTTTGTGCCAGTGTGTGTTCAGACATGTAAATGTGTCTCTTCAGGAAACATACAAGCCCTTCTGAAGATCAGCTTTCTCAGAATTTTCTGAATTAATTTCAGACTCTGGAGGACCGAGTCGAGATGGACGACTCTGTTAGAGACGCAGCAGTTGTATTGATCAGCGTGTGTGTGTGTGTTAAGCGGATTGTTGTGTTCAAATCCACACGAAGATTAAACATGCTGGTCCTCTTGATCGGATGGTCTCTGGTGACCTCTCACCCCCTCAGTCTGGACACAACCTGTCTTAATGTGTGATGATTTTAAGTCAACAAGAAGACATTTCAGTGCATGTTAAGGCAAAAGCATTGCTTTTTCATGCACTGGTCATGAAATTGGTTGAGATTTTGCTTCCATAGACTAGTGGGAAAAAAACATCCATTAAATACACATTTTTATTTTTTCATCCTGTTTATTAGTTTTTATTTTGTTATATTTTATTTATTTACTTATGTAGATTTTAATTGCAATACATATCTTAAAGGTGTTGAGTTTAAGACTTCGGCAGCTTTACACACACCAAACGTTACAGCTTAATTAAACATAACATTTGTCTTTATCTACTGAGATTAATCAACTGGGGAAATATGGGGAAATTTAATAGTTGCAATTTTCACCCTGTTCATCTGTGTTTCCTTGCCTTAGTCCAAAGAACAAAGTGTTTGTCTTCTGATCATTGAGAACATGTGGAGGTCTGGCTGAGGTCCAGATTCAACAAGCCTGAAGCTCAGAAACTGTGTGTGTGTGTGGTTTAATCGCGACAGAAGTGGGCATTTCTAATGCAGGATCTTTTCAAGCTTTACCACAGATGTTCAGATTTCCAGCATCAGGGATTTTATTTGGAGAAGATTAAAATGAGGAATATTTTGTGGCATGAAAAAGTGGAAGAACGAATGGAGAATCTAAAAACTTTTGACTATTAAATTGTGCAAACATGTCATTTCTGCTGAAAATGACTTGCATATTTTAGAGAAGGAAAACTTTTTATATGTTTTGAATTAGTTTGTTTTGATAGCTTTGGGCATCTGCTTACTGAATAAATGAATATAAATTGAACGTATTAGCATTCACACCTAAATATAAAATAACAAAGCAGGATCTGAATGGCAACTTCTAATTGACAATTTGCATGCAACTTATTTGTGATGCTAATGATGCTGAGCAACAAATGACATTTTAAACCATTGCTGAAATTGCAGAAAGTTCTTTTATAAATGAATAGAAGGTAATTTTATAGAAAAGACAGTGAATGTTGATAATATCTAGGCACAGTAACAGATGTTTTTGCAATTTTTATGATTTTAGTGTATGTGAATTTGTTCATGTTGTTTTAATTATGCTAAGAAATACAATGCAGTGTTTTAAAATCTTTTATTTCAGCGGGAACGTTGTTGTAATGAATTCAACTGGATTTATCCATTTTATAATACTATAATTCTATAAGTTTTTAGCTGTAAAGCATGTTAACGTACCATATAGTATAATCTTTTACAGATTAATTTGAGTTGCAGATCTACACCGCAGTGATTATCTCTTTAAACTCGGCCAAATGAAGCACTTTAATTATCCTAATGAGAGATTTGCTGTTGTTTCACTCTTGGATTAACAGGCCGAGACCAACAAGCTCGTCATCCATTTTAACTTCACTCACGTCTTCTGTATATTCAAGGGGGCGACTAGTCAATTACAAGATGGATGTTCATTTAAATTTCATGTGCATTGTTTTTTAGAGATGTGATAGGCATAGTGTAAATTTCCTTTTTTTATTTTTATTTATTTTTACCAATGGCAAGTGCTTGAGTTGATCTTTATGGTTCATGAGTCTCTTTTCCTAGTACATGATTTATTTTAAAGGGGTGGTTGATTATGATTTCACTTTTCTAACTTTAGTTAGTGTGTACTTTAGTTTGAGCATAATAAACATCTGCAAAGTTACAACGCTCAAAGTTCAAAGCAAAGAGAGATATTTTCTTTTTAAGAAATTGCTTTTTAAGGACTACAACAAACGGCTGGTAGAGACTACACCTCATTCCTCCCGGGTTAGTGACATCACCAACCCTAGAATTTACATAAGCCCCGCCCCCTGAACACGATTTATTGATTATCAAGACAGAATATGCTAATCAATGACTAGAAGATAACTACACATAAACTATCTAAATTCACCAACTAACCATTCAGAAATGTCCTGTTGCTTCTGCATGTTGTCTCTTCTTCTTGAGTCTCTCCATCATTGTCTGACTCCGGTTTGAACATAAAAGGCTAAAAGTTTTTGAAATTTTCAATGCATGTGTGTGTGTGAGGTAAAATGACACAAGCTCTTGAAGCTCCGCCCCCTGTGCCGGGAGCAGCAGCTCATTTGCATTTAAAGGGACACACACAAAAACTGTGTTTTTGCTCACCCTCAAAAAGTGACAATTTTAACATGCAATATAAAAATATCTGTGGGGTATTTTGAGCTAAAACTTCACATACACACTCTGGGGACATCAAAGACTTATTTTACATCTTGTGAAAATAATATACCACCCCTTTAAAAGGCCGAGATCTTACAGAAAGTGCATGTTAAAGCGCTCCCAGTGCCAGTACGCAGTGGGAAATCCAGCTCTGTTATTCCTGCACACCACCGGTTTGCCAAACCCTCAGTCGTAATGTGAAGGCCACGTGTAGACGCCGGTTCCAGCTGGCCTGAGCGCTGTTTATATGCTGGTAAAAGCCAACACTGAGCGTTAGTCAATCTCTCCTTCATATCAGGCCTGAAACTCAGTCACCAGAGCCTGCCATCATAAATATACAGTGTTATGGCTGCAGTGCCAGCGTGAGTTTCTAGGCCTGATGAAACGCTCGATCCACTCTGTGAAGAGCACTGTAGTCTCAGTGCTGTGTTTCTGATGCGGAGAGAGATGTGAGACGCCGTCTGGCTGCCTCTGTTTCCTTTGCCTCTGTTTTTAGGGTTATTTAGTCTGTACAGAGACACCAGAAGTTGAGGGTAAATTTAAATATATACTGTACTGTATATGACACAAGGTTTGGCATTTATGGAGAATTCATTTGATGTCACAACAAGTCTGCATAAATTGGTCAAAGCTGTCCGTTATTTAATAATTTTAGTTTACTTGTCTTTCGTTTTTAATGCCAGTGT